>NC_137432.1:34309825-34642325 GCF_964374335.1 Astatotilapia calliptera | reverse complement strand
AAGAGAACTCATTCACTTTGGCACATGGTAATTGAAAGATGACGGCACACTGTATTCCCTGAGAAAATGATAATTCACATGTGGACTCAATGGAAGGAAGTGTTGAGGAACAAAAGGCATTTTCTGACTTTGGTGCCGTGGTGTTGTGGGACATGAATGCTGTGAAAATTGGCACGCATGCTGAGGTCAGGCCACTTTTAGTATTTAGTCTTATGAGTGGCACATGACTCGCTGGTGATGCAGATTTAGTTTGTTTAGCTGCAGGAGTTAAACTGAAGCCACCTGAGGTTAAAAGTGTTTCACACTTAAGAATCGTAATGTAAGAGAAGAAGTCCAGATCTAAAATCTTTAACCTTCCAGGGATGGATGCTGGAAAGGTGAAACTCTCTACGCACGTTCATGAGTCAGTGAGAGAGAGAGAGAGAGAGAGAGAGAGAGAGAGAGAGAGAGAGAGAGAGAGAGAGAGAGAGAGAGAGAGAGAGAGAGAGAGAGAGAGAGAGAGAGAGAGAGAGAGAGACCTCTTACCCTGACTTCATCTGTGCCCTGACACCAGGCTACAGCACTAAGCAGATGGGTCTGTTGCTCTGAATTAAACATTTTTTGTTTAATTTACTGCTGTGAAGAGGAGTAGTTTAACCCCAACAATGAACTCTCTCTTAACCTCAGGAAAAAGGTTTTAGTGCTTACAACTAACCAACTAGTTTTTAGTATCAAACCCAATCAGTGAGTGAAACTGAAAGAAAAAAGTGAGTGAAAATGAAAAAAAATCCAGCACTACTGTCTCCTGGTTGATAAACCTGTGACCTGTCCCACCATGCTTCTTCGACCCTTTTAATGTAGATTTTGTCGCCTTCTAAAAATGGGACCTTTAACTCTCCGTGGCCATTATTGCCACGGCCAGTGCATCAAGGACACCTTGTGTGCAACGGTAAGATGCAGGTGACATTTGAGAAAATGGCTCATCACACCTCGGGATGAGAATACGCTGAACCAGCCTGCTGTATAAAATTATAGAAACCCAAAGAAAAAGTACAACACAAACAGCTCCAATGCTGTTTAAATGCTGCGGCATGCATCCATCTCGTCATGAATCGGCTGTGTAATGAAGGCAGGAAAGGACCCAAAATGCAGACTCACGGAGACGGGACTTAAACTCAAAACTCAGCTTTATTTGCTGAAAGGGAAAAACATAAACTACACTGGGAAATAACAGAAACTAACGACATGAAGCGGCACACAGGGGAAACACACAACCATAAGGGAGACTGGGACACCAGACAGAGGGAGACACAGACCTAAATGCACAAAATGATAACGAGGGAGGTGGAAACACACGGGGAACACAGCTGACACATATTAGAACTGATGGGACGGGGAGGAAAGCAAAAATGAAACACTAACCCAGGACATGGACTGTCAAAGTAAAACAGGAAACATGGTGAGACGTAGACTGTGACAACCAGACATGGAACATGCAGATATGAAACACACGACTGGAACACAAGAAGGGGGACAAGGGGACAGGCAAAGAGTTAAAACACAGACACACAGGACAAAGACATGGGGGGAATCCAATAATCGAGGAACTGAACAGGGAACATAAACTCAGACTAAGGCTACTAATGAACCTAAAACAAAATACAAAATATCACAAAAACACAAGAAACTCAGAATGCTGGGTCAAAAGGACCCAGAACCATGACGCATCTAATGTTAAGCTTATCCAATTTAGGGTCGGGGTGAAAGCCCAGCCCAGCTTACATAGGGTAAGAGGTGGGGTACACCCTGCACAGCTCAGCTGATGCCAGGCTAATGGTGCAACAAGACCAGCTTTTAATCTTTTATCAGAATTTTGAAGCAAGATCTTTTCTTTTTTTTAATAGTATTTCAGCATTCGCATCAGACAACTACAGCTCATTCAGAACTCTGCTGCTCGAGTCCTCACTAAGACCAAAAAAGTGGACCACATCAGTCCAGCTCTGAGGTCTTTACACTGGCTGCCTGTCCGTCAGAGGATAGACTTTAAAGTTCTGATGCTGGCCTATGAAGCTCTGAATGGTTTAGGACCAAAATACATCAGTGACCTCCTGACCCAGTATGAACCTTCCAGATCCCTCGGTCATCTGGATCCGGTCTTTTATCAGTTCCCAGAGTCAGAACCAGACACGGAGAAGCTGCATTCAGCTTTTATGCTCCTTATATCTGGAACAAACTCCCAGAAAGCCTCAGATCAGCTGAAACACTCAGTTTATTTAAATCCAGGTTGAAGACTCACCTATTCTCAGCTGCATTTGAATAAAGCACCAAATCCACACTTTTAAGCTTAAATTTCAAAACTTACACTAACTACTGATCTTATCTATTTCTGATTTTATCTGTTTTGATTTTATATACTGTTTTGTTTGTTTGTTTGTTTGTTAAGTGGGTTTAGAGCTCTGGGTAGCTCCCCAGCTGGGTCTAGACTGGGTCTAGAGAGTATTTTAAATTCAGGGAATTTAAAATAGAAAGTAGCTCGTCCACAGAAGGACTGGTAGCTCCCCTTACGATAAGGGTTCAGATCGCGCGAACAGGTGTGAAATGTGTGTGTTTAGTTAGTTTGTTTGTTTGCTTGTTTTAATCAATTTTAAATCATGCTTTTTATTTGTTTTTGTTTCTAATGTCTCTGTAAAGCACTTTGAATCACCTTGTTGTTGAATTGTGCTATACAAATAAATTTGCCTTGCCTTGCCTTCCTTTGTTGCTGGCAGCCCATTTTAGCACTTAATACTATGCTATGCTACTGTGATATGATCGGCAGAGTATGTTGCTGTAAAATCTGGATGCATATCATCCAGCACTGATGGTGCCTTCACAGATGTGAAGTGGATGTGGACTTGGATGGATGAACTCAAATCAGTAAATTAATATCTGGATGTTGTTCTATATATTTTTTAAACTTATTAACATTTGTGTGAGTCCATGTAACGATTTACACAAAGAAACTTGTTATTAATCATCTGTGTTTTCTTTAAATTGTACACATTCATCTTATGTCCTGTTATTTTTTTTGTGGAGAAACTGTATTTTCACCCTATTTCCCACTTTTTTTCAAAACCTTATGATCTCCCTCTGTCTATCTTGGACAGACTCGTCCACACGTACACGGGTATTTTTGAAAACGGAGAATTTCCGTTTTCGTTTTAAAAAATAATCCCGTCCACATGTAAAGGCAGAAATGAAGGAAAACGCTGCTAGGAACATGCCAAAGCAGCAGGTGGCGCTAGATTCCTAACCATGCAGAAATGTTGGCCAATCAGAAGTCTAGAAGCCTCGGTGGGAAAAAGTAAACAAAGCTGGGGCATAGAAGCAGAACCGAGTCGTATGTGTGGAGGGACAGTAACTGTGTATGTATTTGTAAACATTTAAACACTGCAGAGAGTACAATTAACAGTAATAGTATTGTAGAAATTCATTTCACCGAAACAATAATGTGGCGCACAGTGTGACGTCAAAAAATGCGCACACCTTTGACGCTGTGTTTTCTGCGTTTTTGCCGTTTTTCTCATCCAAACGTAAATGCAAAAACGGCGTTTTCAAAAATATCCACCCTGGCCGGAGTTTTTAGAAATCTCCGTTTTCAGTGACCAAAAACGCCGTTTACGTGTGGACGAAAGGTGCAAACGCATAGAAAAATCTGCGTTTTCAAAAATACCCGGGTACGTGTGGACGTAGCCATAGCCTCAGCCTCTCTGGAAAGCTTTTTTATTTTTAAATATTCAGTCAAGTTCCATCAGACCTGTTACTATTTAACCTAATTGGCTGTGGGATGCGCTATGCTATCATCAGGTGTTACGCATATGGAACGCACTGCACTTTTCCAGTCTATTATTGTGACTGGGACAACTTGTTTGATATGTGTTTGTGTTTTTCAAATATTCTCAACTTTTTGGACTTTGTCTTGTACAGATGATTGTTTTGTTACTGTACAGATGTCATAAATGCAACAGCTGTTCCCTAAAATTGGCTTAAACCAGTGTTTGCCACATTAACTACTATTAAACCTATTCTGGGCAAGATATTTAGATATTTAGCGATTCACAATATAATTTCAAACAAATGTCTGAAGGAACATTGGCTTCACAACATGCGTTTCAAGCACCTACAAATTTGCATGTAAACCATCAACGAGTCAGTAAAAACTTTCCTCTGACCCTCAAGCGTGAAGTCGATATTTTCACTCTAGAGCAAGATGTAGATGCTCATTTACAATGTAACAGTTAGGAAAAGGTATGATACCAAAGGATTTAACTTCTTTTCCCCTGAAATCAACCATTAATTAGCAATAAACAATTTCTCCTCACTATCTAATTGGCATCACATTTGTCAAGATACAGTTAAAGAGACTGCTTAATTAATTAAACATGAAATAACACCTTTCCTGAGTGTTTCAGAATACAGATGTAACCATAGATTTTTTTCTGCACAAACACACATGCACACACCTGCACGCACGCACACACACACACACACACACAAACACACACACACACACCAACACCTCCACCCCACCTTCTAACAAAAATCCAGCACCAGATTTGATAAGATTTGTTCTCTTTATCACTTTAATTAGCACCTCCCTCCTGTCCCCTTTGCAAATGAGGGTTAGGTGAGGGGGTTCGGGATTTGATGACTTAAAATGCACACAGCTAACGAGTTATTCATACCCTGCACAGCTGTTAAGGCAATTTAACTGCTTCTTCTCTGTTCTCCCTGCTTTCACTTGATGCTTACTTGTCGAGGAGGGAAAGGTGGCAAGAAGCCGAGAACTGCTCCATTATCTTACAAGAGACACTGTCTGATTCAAAAAGGGTCACAATTTCCACCATTCACCTGTAACAGCAAAGATTTACAACTATTCATATCTCAAAGTTGCATCTTTCCTGGAACTTCTGACAGTTTTTAATGCAACTCTGTCTCAGCTGTGAAGACGTAGGTGTTGGGTAGGCAAGCAGAGTCTAAAAAAACCCCACCTGACTGCTTTAAAGCTGTTCCTGTTTGGAGCTATGAGCACATTTCTATGCATGCTGTATACTTGTGCGCTCCACCATTGCCCATCTGTCACTGTGCAATTATGATCAGGGGAAAAAAATGCTCGAATGTAGTATCTGCACCTCGGCTCCTCTGCAGATTGCCGACCAGGACGTGTCAACTTCTCCTGGATAAGCATCCCCATGATTGGAAGATCACAACTCACATCTACAAACACTGACGCAGATGCAAGCATGCTTTACCTAAATCCGCTGAATTAACTTCAATAAGGTTCAAATATTGCAAAGGTTCTACACGGTTTAAAGACATTTAGGAATATCAAAGACAAAGACTGAATAGGATTTTTCTCCTTTTTGTTTTTGAATTTAATAAGGCCGGAGTGTGGAAACCTCCAAGGACAGGCTTGTGAAGAGACCTCCTAAACTGCCTGATTTTGGGTGAGTGCTCATACCTTAAGTTTACCTACAGAGATGCTTTCAGCTCTCTACTTTTAACAGCCTCGCACTGAATACATTAAACATAATTCACACCGATAAGTGGCGAGGCACTTTGACGTGCCAGCGGCCTAAAAATCTGCAATGCAACTTTCACTGTTGAGTCTGTTTTGGTCAATGCATAAGTGGAACTATTGTGACAAGTGGAGCCTGGTGAGTGGTGTTGTTCATCGATGAGTTATTGCTTTAAAATGAAAGTGGTAAGACAGGTTTAGAAAAGGAAAATGGGTTCAATTAGTACTTCAAATAACAAGTGGCCACTTCAACTAAATTCCTAGAAAATGAACAACAGGCCGCAGACTCGATAAATAGAGAGTAGTTGATTTTCGCTGTAATTTTAAAGCAGCCCGCTGCAGTGGCTGCTCAGTCAGGTATAATTCATTAGCAAAAAGACAGAAAAACCAACATTCGTTAATATATCAGCTCACTTCTATCCCCGAATTTACGTTGCTTTTTCCTAAAAAGCAAAAGTGATTACTCAATTCTTTAAAAATACATTAAAAAATACTCATATCCGTTCCTTCAGACAACAAGGCGAGTGAATGGACTCATACATACATCTCTAAGTTTGCAGATGTCAACATTCTTGGAGGCCTATTAGATTCATCTGCCCGTTTCACAACGTTATGCTTGAGATGCTTGAACTGTAAACGGAGGTGGAAGGGTCTGAGCGCCATGGAGCCACCCCTGTGCTGTTGTGTCTGCCTCCAGACTTCAAACAAAAGCTGTTATGTCTGAAACAGTGGAGGCGAATAAAAGGGCAGCCATAGGTGTCGGCCCCAAACATAAATACAAGCAGTGGAATGTGGTACTTACACTCTCAGAAAATGAAGTACCCTATTGTACTTTTAGTGGTACGCTCCTAGGGTTCTCAAAGTGCCCACGAGGGCAACAAGGAAAGAATGCAGCGCTGTGCATTTAATTCACCCAGAGTTCATATTGATATAACAGCTCGTGGAGCACTTCTATTCAATTCCAGCTCTTCTGTTTCAGCCATCATGGCTGACTAAACCTTCATAACACAATACAACTGCCAGACAACAAGAGTAACAGCGACCTCAGTAATGGTTAAAAAAAAACCCTGTAATCTAGCATAAAAGTGCCAGTTACTCTGAAGTGACACCAAGCACGTGCACAGGTAGAGCTCAGACACATTACAAGTGTAAATATATAAGTCCAGAACATAAGTCCGCTTCAAGTGTCACTCAGTTTTTATCAGTTTTGCTTTTTTCCTCTTACATTTTACACATTTTACAATACAGATATCATCAAAAACAGTATTTTTAAATGGACTCACTCTTATGACACTCTCCTACTCTACTTGAACATTCAAAGCACTTTTTTGTTAAGCATTTGGTAATTGGAGCAAAACCAAGTGCAGGTTGGAAATATTCAATGCAAAAGATCATCATATAAATATAAATTACTAATATACTAATTTTTGATCTGATGGATATCTGCAGGAGTGCTGAATGAAAAATAACTCAAGCAAGTAAAAGCTGTGTTACTTTGTGCAGCTTCATTTTTACATTTTTTATTATACTTATGTATTTGCTCCTTTTTCGGTTTGAACACATGCCTCCTAAAGTGTCTGTGCACAGCTATGACTGACACATTACACCGATGTTTGATGTCATAGCCGTGGGAACTTATTTCAGGTATGAGGGTGATGTGGAGATGAGGCATCTGTGCAAAGGAACATCTGTTAGATGAGGGCAGCACCCTCAATACAAATACAAATATAAATCTGTGTTACCAGTTTACCTGGGCAGCTGGCCGTTAACTGAGAAGAGGCAAAGACACTAGATCATCACAAAAAAATCATTTTAGGCTTTAATCTGTAGTTATAGACATGCATCACCAACGCATGCTCCAGGATCCTCAGCAGCCCTGCTTCACATGTTCTTGTCTGTGTGCATTAATTTCTATGTGTGATATACGCCTCATATGCTATAAAAATAATGCTGTTGTACCCTTATTGGTACCCAGGTGAATTGGACATTATAGATATCAGTCATGCTTGTCTGGTGACAATTCTGTACCTTAGCGTAGTGGTAAAAATTGCTTTATATTCTAATAATATTAATATCTTAATATTCCATTCAAACAGTAGTTGTCAGTTTATTTCTCCTATATCTGTAGATACATTTACAATCATCAGTTAACCTATGGACTGTGGGTGTGGGAGTTTGTGTAGATTGTACCTTTAAGGCCAGAAATGGACTATTATTGTACTCCTACTTCTAAAATTGCGCCAGGTTAGACCCTTTGAAACGAGCTAAAGATGATATCTGCAAACCTTTTGTGAGATGAGCCCCTTATCTTGCAATGACATAATAGGATAAAGCACAGGCATGTGCCACTTGTGACATAAATCAGACAATATATGCATGGGAGTGTAATATTTCTACATGAATGTGACCAGAAGGACACCTTGAGTCCCCTGAGTAAGTCCGTGTTTAATTTTATCACCTTAAAACAACGAGCGAGAGGGCAGAAATCAACTCTGTGATGAATGTCATTAATTTCCACACCTCTAACCTGTTTCTGCATCTTTACATTTGTTGAGAAGTGTTTCATTTTGCTCTTACCAAGCAGCTTGGCATAGGAGCGAGGGAGAGACAAGTTCCCAATTTACGTTGTGGTGATCCCGCAGAGATTGCTATCATTAGAATAACTTTATTAGGCTTTCTGCTGCATTTCCTGTTTGATTTACTGCGCAGTCCCGAGGGCTCGCGTGTAGGCACAGAGGATTCCGCTATGCGAGCCAGACCTGCCGATGTTGTGGCGCAGGAACCTGAGTGTAACGTCCCGATTAATCTGGAGCTAAACGTAGCAGAAACATAACCAAGACACTGCCCAGTAAATCTGCTGCAGACCTTTTACATCAGCATGTGTATGCATTGGTACGTCAGCGTTTGTGTTAGCAGAAAGCTAACAACCATTTGCGGCTCTGGTACTGCAAAGCTTAGTCCTTGAAATGCAATTAAATATATTGTGTATATTCATATCACAGCTATGATTGTAAATAAATGCATTTAAAAAAAGTAGCTCGGGTGTTTTATCAATTCATGGCATATGTGACACCAGTATTTTACTAAATGAGGTAAAATGTTTGTGATTATATAGAATCTATTCAAACACAACAATGAACAATCAGAAGCAAACAAACTGCGTCACTGTCCCTTGTTGTGGTGTCTGTTAGCAAGCAAAGATTTCCTACTTTGTAAACAGTGTAAATAAACAACCTACAACTTTCTCCAGTTGTGTGACTTTTCCCTATAATCTTGTATAAACCAAGGAATTATTCAAGGACTGCAGCAGAAAATAAACAGAGGTGAACTTTGCTTTGTGCTGTAACTGTGTGTTAAAGAATTAAACTATTTTGTTGAGCTCCCTTTGGCCCGTTAAGGACTTAGACTGTATACAAACAATGAACGTTATGAACGCTATATTTGCCCCAAAACAAAGCTTAAAAATGCACGCAGCTTCATAGCTAAGTAACAATGTCCAGGACTGAAAAATGAAAGCAATATGAAATTGCCAAAAACTCTAATGGGCGCTAGGGGCTGGCTCCCAAAGACTCCCATGTTAAAGTGCCCAACTTCACAGTATTAAAAGCATGTTTTCAACCTTATACAAAACAGTTTTGGTCTCCAGTGCAATAAGATGCGAAGTAGATGTAAAACAGGGACACAAACAAGTATCCAAAAACACAAGGAAGAGGCGAAATCTAAGGACAGCCATGGAAACAAAGTAACTGGGCTGCAGGACACATCTTGACAAAGTACACAGGGAGGATTGGGTTATTTATACACACACAGATGGCTGATTAGGGATTAGACACAGGAGGGGAATGAGACACAGGGCCACACTGTCAACAACAAATGAAAACAATCAGGGAATCAAGCGAAGACAGAGAGGAAGCAAAACTACCACAGAACACAAAAGAAAACTAACCTTCAAAGTAAAACAGGAAAAAACACAAAGAGACTAATATCCATGAACGTTAACACTAAACAAGAGAACACAGAGGGACTAAGGAATAAACTGCTGCTACTACTACTGCTACAGATAACAATAATAACAGACCTAAACAAAAACACAAAATGGAAACTCATCACTAAAATGAACAAAGTAATAACATCAAGACTCACACAATACTGGAACAAAGAAATCAAAGCAGGAATTTAAAATCCAAAGACTAAAAATAAAACACAAACGCTATAACAACCATGAACTGGGGCTGTGTTGAGCTAGGTGGCTTGGCTAGGCTTGCCTTGCTTGCAAGCATTAGCTTATAGCTTGATGATAGCACTTCACCCCGTTGTCTAAACACCTGGCCACAATCAGTGGCGGTCCTAGCCTGTTAGGCGCCACAGACAAAACATATTAAGGATTGTACATTAACATAAAGCTGTTGCACACACACACACATATGAAGAGAGAGAGAGTATGCATAGTATGCTAACGGCTACCAAACAGCCATCACAATTCATCATACAATGAGAACAGGACAAATCAACAATTAACAATGACTAATTAATATTAAAATCTGTAACATAATGTATTGTTTGGAGTTTAGTCTGTTACTGTTACTATTTTTACCATTTCTTCTTGGAGCAACTGTAACCCACATAATTTCCTTAGGGATTAATAAAGTATTCTGATTCTGATTGTTTCAGGATGACCTGCCATTGTCCAATCACACATCTGCTTACCTGCATCTTTTACTCGTTTCTCCTCCTCTTCTTTTCTCTTTTTTCTAAACTGATGGCTTTGAACTTTTCTTGTCCATCTTACATTGGTTTTAATTTTGCACTCCAGTATGAACACCCATCCCTCAACCCAAGGATCACCACAACATGATCTAACACACCTACACCTTAGTTCACAGATTCACTTTGTCTAGGGTGCATTTCTGAGATTTCTTGAAGCTTGGATTTACAACCTTATAAATGAAATGTGCTCTATTTGGAAGCAGCCGCCCCCCGCCCTCCCCTTTCGACGGGTTGTGTGTGAGACTTTAAATCATCAAACTGTAAATTTTAAATTGTTATTGATCCCTTTACCCCAAGTCCTAAAATGTAAATTTATTTTCTTACTCTTCTTATATATATTGTTTGTTTACTTGCACTGCTGTAACTGGAGCCTCGTCATCTCGTCTCTCTATATACTGGACTGTATGTAACGGAAATGACAATAAAGTTTACTTTGACTTCAGCAGCGAGCAGGCGCACCGAGGGCTCTCGCGCTCACTTTTCGTGTATAGAATTTCGAAAAAACATTGTTGCAAATTATAAGTCTGGTGTTTTCGTGTTTGTTGGTTTGTTTTTATTTTGTTTTATTTTGCGAGTTGGTTATTAGATGCTGCACCAGCCGGTCAGAGAATCCCCCGCCACCGGGCGATAGAAAACCGATCGGTGCCTATGCCATTCCCAATATGCGCTGGCATGACGTCGGGGCAGCATGAGTACGAGCATTTTTTAAATTTTTTTTTTTGCAGATGCCCGTGATGCCGCCCGTATCTAAAACCACTACTGGCCACAATGCTAATGTTGAGACTTGCAAAGTCGGGAGTCCAAAATCAGTCACAGAGCCTACTTCCATCTTTTATGTACAGTTTATGTTAACCCCATAGTACCGACTCAAGCTAATCCTACCAGAGCACTAAACATGCTAATTGATGCTAATTCCCAAACCAGTAGAGGACTAAAGTGTTCTATGAGTATCTGAATGGTGTACTCAAATATCAAAAAGTTGAGTGTGGAGCACTGTACATCTTCAACAGTCAATATTTTGGCTGTATAGCTGAAAGATCGAGGCAAGCAAAGATTTCAGTTATCACTGATAATGATGATGAAATCAGTGGCAGCTAGCTAACTGCAGCAGATTTTTTCATTATGCAGGTGAGAGCAAACATTGCATGTGTTACATGTGTGGTAAACTGTTCACAAAGTGCAGTAGCTAGCACAGCAATTGCAGTCAGATATTGCATGCTATTTATGGTGCACAGCACAGCGCTTCTATTTCAGACAACACTACCCTTTCAGAGTGCATGTAACAAACGAGTAACTAATAATGAATGTGCAAAAGAGGGACTGGTTTGTATTGGCCACCACCATCTTGTTTTTTATTAGAAGTGACCATATTTGGATTAAAAACTGAGGTTACAAGCTAGTGCTGTTAATCTTGGTTAGTGAGGTCTACATATAAACTATAAGAGTGTAATGTACTGTCATAGATATTTGCTAAGAAATAGTGCTAAGTAACAGCCACTCACCAAAACTGAAGCACAGACCTTTGTTGGCATCACAAAATAAGATATTTTAACTGTAAAATAATTACATTTTTAAAAATTCTCAAAAAGGCACAAACACAGTAGAGAGGTCCAGTTTAGCGACTCCAAATAGCAGAGATGAGGCCTATTTGATCGATCAGGTGTCAAAGTGGCCATGTCTAAAATCCTGTTTTTAAATGGAAGAGTTAATATCATTTTTTTAATCACCCCACTTGGAGTTGTTATGAAGCCGTGCAAGGATTCACTCACCATTGGAACAAGCTTACTAAAGGAAATGCAGTTTTTGGCACATCTGCGTTATTATTCCTTTAGCTGCGCTGCCTAGGCTGCTGGGGACGTCTTTCTTCTTCAATCACCTCTTTCATTCTCTATGTATTTATACACCATTCTGTATGTAATCATTAGTTATTAATAATCTCTGGCTCTTCCACAGTGTATTTTTTGTTCTGTCTTCCTCCCATCGCCCCTAACCAGTCACAGCATACGACTGCCCCTCCCTCTGCTGGAGGCTTCTTCCTGTTAAAAGGGAGTTTTTACTTCCCACTGTTGCTTGCTCAGAAGCGGTGGTTTACTTGTTGGGGTTTTCTCTGTGTTATTCCTTGTCACACAAAGCACCCTCAGGAGACTGCTGTTGTTATTTGGTGCTATATAGATGAGCCTGAATTGAAAACTTGAATTGAATTGGATTCTGCTGCAACTTGGAAAGTCCTTGACGATTGATCTGACAATAATAAATAATAAAAGCTGACAATAAGCTACACACGGTCTGAAGCAATGCAAAACTGCATATCTTTGAGTGTTATTTGAATCAGTCATATATCATCGTGTACACAGTCCACCTTCCTTCCATGTTTGAAGTTTAAAATGCTTCCTTTGCATGGAAGTTTTAAGGTCATGCTCTATGTCACAACCACTTTGCACAAAACTTATGTTAACCTCTGTTTTCCAAGTAAGATGTCCTATTTCTCCCCAGCACTAAGAAATAAAATTATACCACCTCATGATGCTGTAAAATTCTCAGAATTTCTCTCTAACTGCTGAACGTCGACTATTAGTCTGATGAGTACAAACACTGGATCAAATATCACGTGAACGATTACGAAACAGAGCCTGTGAGAGACCGGGCCAAGCCGTGAGCCCATCCCCTGGTTTACCCAACACTGAGACACTTTCAGAGCTCTTTTTTCAGAGTTGCTAAGTGTCTGTTATGATAACACAAAGTGGAAAAAAAAACACTCACACACACACGCAAAATATGATGCATCCCCTCAAATCTGCATTCAGAAAGCTCAAACTCCTGCTTCCTTCAAATCGCCTGTGAAGTGTTAATGTTCATTGTTGATTGACATCTTTGCATGTACCCTGGGGGGTTGTGTTCAGTGGAGCATGTATACGTTCTTTGAATGTGTCCATCGTGCAGCTGTGCAGCCCAGAAATATAAAATACACATTAGTGGGATAACATACTCCTACTGTAGGTTTTTCATCAGGGATGTTTGATTTTAAATTGTCACTTCAGTTCTGTTTCTGTCCACCATTTGTCTTTTTTTTTTTCAATTTGTGCGCTGGTGGAGTGTAGCTGTGTACAATGTTTTAAAATACTGTACTTAAACACTTTTCACCACAAACCTGGAAGCCGTCCAGCACGACAATCTGACATGTTGGCAGTTGGAATTAAAGGCCTCACTCAGGAGCTTCTCTTTGACGGAGCACAGAAGGTACTTTTTACAGCACAGCACTGACATATTTAGTTATCAGACAGAAAATAATTTAACTCTGAAAACATGCTAAAAAGAAGATACTACATTAAGATGACACATTTGTAAAGAATATTAAGTGCAGCTTTTTAAAAATCTTTATCAACTTTGACAATGTCCTTTTTTTTGTTACATCACAGGCTTTTGTATATATTAAAACACATTTGGACCAAATATTAAAAGTGTATGTGCATCTTCCATTCATTTGGATAACATAATTTCAACATAAAGTACTAAACCTAATTGAGATGAATAGTTGTCAGTCAAAAATATATGTAATAAAAAAAAAATATATATCATATATTTATGAATGTAAAACTGACACGCAATTAAAAAACAGACTTTTTTGTGTATGTTGCATTATTGCTGAACTTCCATGCCTGGCCTGTGTAAATGTAAGGCAAAGCTCTACACCAACTCCATTAAGCTCCTATGACCTGCAGGTAAAATATCACTTTATATGTGACATGATATCTCCGCTTAAAGTTGGATACCTCCTGTGACATCCAAATATACATACCTGTGAATTTAGTTAAAAATAAACTTTGTTTGGCATTTTGACCTCAGCCTCTCCAGCCCACCGTCTGCCAGCCACGTCTTTATGTGGAAGCTGTTTATTTGCTCTGACGCTGAGGATTTCTACAAATATCACAAGAAGACACTGTATCTGCTGGGCTTCTTTCTCCACCGGCGGCATACCACAGTATGATGTGGCGTCATCTACATGCTTTCTGGTAAATTTGTGTAGCCTGCTAATTTTTTTCTAAATAAGCAACAGCATGAGGCGCCCGGGGGTAACGGAGTCAGTGATTCATCAGTCACCATTCTTGTCGTAATTATGATTTCTATTTTGACATCAGGGAAAGTCTTTGAAGTGTGTTTGGTGCCGTGGAGAGCCAGCGAACAGCCTAATGGAGATGGAGTATCAAACCTGTTCGGTGCTTGCCAGTCTTCTCTGAGCAATCACCCATGATACCCACCCATGGTGAAACAGAACTGGCTCTTTCTTGTCATGGCAAACCTCCTCATCTCACGATCCCCTGAAATAACACCATGTTTGCCGAAGACTTTTTTTTACAGCTGCTGGAGAACACCGGATAACCCCTCTGTAGGATATTTCACTTTATAGCTGAACTTTTCCAGAAAACATCAGAAATCAAGTCTTGAACCACTGTTAGAGCAAAGTATTAGCCATCTGTGTAGAAAAACCTTTTGTAAGCGTGCGGCAAATATAGCTGATCCTTATGAAAACAGTGATAATGAGGAGGAGTATTACGCTAGAGTTCCTGTTTGTTGGTGCCTTCACCTCTGTTTGTCAGTGAGTAAGCCATTTGTAATGTCAAAATGGAGAAATAATGAAGCATAATGGCGCCTCTTTGCTCTGTGACATGCGGTAATGTTTTTTTATCACCTCTTAACACGTATCGTGTACCCTCTGATCACCTCTGACAAAAGGATGTCCTCTTGTCTGTTTCGTTTGATTGTTCTTTTCCCGTGAACGTACACAACATTGCACTGTGGATTTCTTTCTATATTTATGGGATAAAAACAGCACAACACAAAGGGAACGCTGGCCCAGACAGGCTGGCACATATCTCAGGGTGTGAACGGGTGGGGGTAATTTCCTAAAGGTGTAGACACCTGGCCCCGCCTGGGGTTTACGGCAAGGTCAGGACACCTGCGCTGTTTTATAGCCGAACTTCCTGCAGAGGGCTTTGCTATTACAGGTGTTCACACCTAACATTTATTTATTTTAGATTTCAAAGGTGGTTCACATACACTCAGCATGTAGAAGTGGAGATGCAGCAGAAGAGCCCTGGTACAGTCGGTTTGGGAGGAAGAGGCACGACAGAATGGCGATTCAGCTTTGTACGGTGAGCTTTTGCACAAACTTCAAATATATTTACAATATTAAACAATTAATGATTCATAAGATGTGATATTTACAGATATTACAAGTGACATGGGTTCAGTGATCGCAGCGGAATGAGTCAGTAACTGGAGTTGCTCTTTCTTAGCAGAACTTGAAAGAAAAAAGCAAAAAGAAAACCAAGAAAAACCAAAAAAAAACAAACAACCATTTCACATTGTTTCCTCTCCTGTTTCCAGAGGAGACAAACACACCTCTGGTGTCAAAAGAGCCTGGTCAAGTTAATGCCAAGAAATCTGTGGTACAATACAAACAGTTTAATTGTGTAATTAACAATCAATAACCACTTCTAGTTAGAACATTT
This sequence comes from Astatotilapia calliptera, assembly GCF_964374335.1. Taxonomy (NCBI): domain Eukaryota; kingdom Metazoa; phylum Chordata; class Actinopteri; order Cichliformes; family Cichlidae; genus Astatotilapia; species Astatotilapia calliptera. The sequence continues at coordinate 34,626,512 of NC_137432.1, read as the reverse complement.
CTGCCGAAAAGAACCGAGAAACACTTATAAAACAGTCAGTCGTAACAAAATAACTGGTGTTCTCATTGAAATGAACTCATAAAAAAGAAACACTTTTTTACAGAATATTTATACAGGAGTAGCTTTTTGAATTGGATTCTTAACCAAAGGAAGACACATCGCAGACATCGATTTTCACACAGATTGCATATGTTTTTCTTTCTAAGGTGTTCTATAGGTTAGTCATTTTACCTAAGCTTATTTGCATGATAGTAAAAATTGCATACAACATTAATTGTGAAGCTTGTAGCATGAGTTGCTTGACATACAGCACTTTTTATAGGCAACCTTTAAAGCACATTTCTCCATTTAAAACGTTTAAGACACTTCTTGTTTTTACTGCCCACTGAAATTACATTTATAAATAGAAACAAGATCGGTGGAATAAAAAAAGAGAGAGAGAGCGCGCACAAGGAAACATAAACTGTTTTTTTAGTTTTTTTTTTAGAAAAAGTAATTACATCAGAAACACTGCATGAACTGCAAATAAATAATGTCAGACAACATAAACATTGTGAAATTCACATTTCCAACTGTGTGTCAATTCAGAAAGTTACAGTGACAAAGGTTTTGCAAAATAATCTAACATCGGCAGTGCCGTATAGTACAAGGCATTTGTTGGCATAGTTTTTTAAGACTGTATTCTTTTTACAGTTACAATATAATGTCTATATATATATATATTTATATTTCTTCCCTAACAAATAATATGTAAAGAGACTGAGCTATTCTCGTAGATGCACCTGGGCTGGGTGATCGCGTTCCAGAGTTTGGAGTGATCCATAATCACATTATGCGCTTTTTAAAAAGAATAACTAATCTGCCAGCAGGCTCCAGACTTGATACCTCATAATTAAGGCCTTGTCATCCACATGGTCCTTGATTTCATTTGCTATTTTCTTAAAAAAAAAAGAATCCAGTTAAACATCACATACGTAAACACCTATCGAAGTCCTAGCAAACTCCAGGGGAACTTTTTTTTCCTTTTTCAATATAATCAGTAGCTCAAAAAGATAAAGTAAGTCAGTGTAAAACAACAGACATAGAGTGCAGTCAGCAAATATCCACGGCAACATACTTAATAATTTTTTTGTGCAGATTATTTAAACGATGCATCAGTCTTTACAGTGAATAATACAAGTTTTACAAAATCGAAAAAGTAGTACTTTTTGTATTACTGAGTCTGAAATGGGCTTTCCAGTGTGTGAACACTCATTTCGCACTGTGAGTTCATATGTGTGTGTGTGTGTGTGTGTATATATATATATATGTATATATATATATATATATATATATATATATATATATATGAACACTCCTCATACAGTCCAGATGCTGTACTGATTGAAAACACTACTTCTCTTTGTTTGCAGTGTGGTGTTTCTGTGGCGGCCAGAGCGTTACATTTAGCACAGTCACCAGTCTGTGTGCACAGGAAAACTCTCAGTACATGTTTCAGAGGGAGAGTCCTACTCCTTGGCCTCGTGCTCTGACTCGGACTGGGCTTCGGCACCTCGGCCCAGCTGCTCTTCGATCTTGATGGAGAAGATGGTGCTGTTGGTCTGCGTGCTCTCGTCCAGCTCCTTCAACAGCTCTCCGCTCTCCCTGAAGTCCGTCAGCTCTTCCTCAAAGGCCGGGCTGCTGCTGCTGCTACTGCTGCTGGTGGTGTTGTTGACGATGGCTGCAATAGTGGTGTTGTTGTTGTTGTTGTTAATGGGCTCCTTGGGTGCCTTTGCTGGGTGACTGACATAAAAGCGCTGGTTCTGGAAGAACTTGATGATGGTGAGCTTGGGCAGGTCCAGCTGGGCTGAAAGGGTGTGGATGGCCTCCTCGTCGGGGTATAGGCCCACGTCCTGGATGAAGCTCTGCAGGATACCTAGAGCTTCCAGGGAGATCTTGCCTCCACCCGTGCGGGATTTGATGCTCCCTCCGCGGCTGCCTTCGTCCTCCGTTTCGGCCGGAGAGGCGGTGGAGGGTTGGCGAGGTGGCAACCGGGGACCGGTGGTGGGCTGCTGTTGCTGCAAGGGCTGTTGGGAGGGGTGGAGGGACAAGGAGGGCTGGTGCTGCTGCTGTGTCTGAGGCGGCTGAGCCTGCAGTGAGGAAAAAAAAAGAAAGAGGGAAGAGAAAGGAGATGGGGATGTTATCAGTGAACACTTATCGGCGCCTTAATAAGGCCTTTCATTAAAATCAATTGAGTTGTGAGGAAAAATGGGCCTGCTGTGTATAGAACAGGCACTTGGTTGAAGGAATTTTCCATGTAATATCTGATTGAATGCAATCAGTTCTGCAGATATGATGTTTTTCCTTTTTTGGTAGTGGGAGCTTGAGTCTCATTGTGGAGGTAGAGGAGGCAACAGCCCCACACCAGCATATACACTCGTACACATGAGTGACACGATCGGCTCCACGCACACTGGGAATTCACAGGCAAACTGGCCTCTCTATTATATCCTGTGCTGCTTATCGGCCTCTATTGCCCGGCAGTGATAAACAAGCTCCCTGTGTACAATTCACATCGCGATGGTCTGGCTGATTTGCCGCCGTGTGAGAATGCTATCGATGGCTTTCGCTCTGCCGTCAGAGTCCCGTTAGTGTAAACACATGACACATTACTCGTAAAATGTCTCATTGTGTGGTTGGAGAGCGAGTGAGTGGGCAACTCGTGGTCTCTATTGACCCTGCAAAATGGGCGCTCTTTTATTTTCATTTCTGAGTCAGACACTGTAGATAGGTGTTTCATAATGAAGTTTGCAAAGCAGCACTTTGCAGGGACTCTGCTTGCCAGCTGCATAAATGCACCCAAAGATGTGATTTTTACTGTATCCATATACTGAGCCGGGCTAGTTCTTGTTGAGCAAATGTGAGCTAATTTGGCTAATGTATCACGTTAGTAAAAGAGCAGCACAAAATAGTTAAACACCAGTCTCTTATGGACACTGTAAAACTGCACCATTAAATCAGAAATAATCCTATTTTATCAATCTGCAACCGTTTTGCATTTGCATGCAAAGTATGCACAAAATTCCCTCATTCCATATCTGCTGCTCAAACTGATTTGTCAAAGAAATCCTATTACCTTATTTATATCCACTAAATGACAGTCTTTGTGAAACGCTGCCATTGTATCCAAGTAACCAAATAACTAATCAACCACTCTGCTGTGGCTCAGACTTTTAATAGAAGTATTATTGTACTTCATTAAGATGTTTCGACCGTTAACCGAGCCTGTGTGTTATTTTCTATTCATCTGCCAGATGTCTCTTATAAAGCAGCTCTGTTAAGCAAGTTCAGCCTAATGATATCTTTGAAAACGTTTTTTGCTTAAAAAGTAGCAACTTTTAAGTGTTGCAGTGTTGTTAATTTATGTGTTCGCAGAAACTCCTGAGTGCTGTTAGGGTTAGAATTACTGAAAGAAGAAGTCAAATGGGGAAAATTAAGGTTTCCCTTTTTTTTTAAACTAAATTATTTTTGACACAGACCTTTGGAAAACAGGATATGCACAGATACAATAATCAGACTTCATTAGGATTTTTAAAAATGATTCTCTCCACTGTTACATAATATCTTTAAACTACTTTTCATAAGAAATTGTACCAAAAAGAGATCCAAATCACAAGCACAAATAATCAAATTGCTTTGATTTAGCAATTAGTGATCCATCTATCCATTTTTTTAACAGCTGGGGGAGGGGAGCACCTTATATTTTACTTTGACATCCACACCTAAGGGCAGTTTAGAATAAGCAGTTAACCCAACATGTGATCAGCCACAGCCAACCAGTGGATTCAGCCCCAGAAACATATTGCTGTGATTCAATATTCATGTTCTGGAACACATCTGTTGTAGTTTTAGCTCGGTGCCTTGCCCAAAGGCACTGGCTCAGGTCATAATCTTGTGAAAAATATCACACTCACCTGTAGCTGGTCACTGGAAATGTGCATCAAGTGCGACGGCCGCTCGTTGTGGTGCTGCTGGCCGGCGCTGCTCTCCTGCTCGTAGATGGCATCGCGTTCGGCCTGAGAGAGGCTCAGGAAGCGTCGGATCATGGAGAGGTTCTCCCAGAGTGTTCGGTTCTCTGGAGACGGATCCTCTTTCCAGCGCAGCAGCTCACAGAGCCAGCCCTGGACAAAACATTTGAAAGGAAGGAGGGAGAAGGAAGGAGAAAAAGGATACAAATCAGTAAGAATAGAATGTACTGCAATTCGGACCGTGATGTCCAAAATGTTTAAGCACAGTTGCAGCCCTAAAAAGGCCAAACAATCAACCAGACTACGAAACCTTAAAACAGAGCTGCTTCTATCGGAAGCATCAAAGTACTGTGAGGAAGAAAAAGCCACTGTGACACCATTTCAAAATAATTAACACATTTTTTCACTAAAATGAACAAAATAAAACGAAAACCACTCATAAAATGCATCATTGGGGCTTTTTTGGGTTACACAGCTGAAGATGAAGACGTAAGGTAGACAAGGTCAAGCAGCACAGCAGGAGGGAACATTTTAATATGACAAGAAAGACATACTGGCATATTGAGTAGCACCCTTGGGAGGAAGTGAGTGACTCCCATGTTTAAAATGCTCCAGCAGAGGGCCATGAAAGACAGAGCTGAGGAACAGTATAAGACAAGTGCACTTAGAAAAGGCTTTATTTGATTAATACAATGCACAAAGAGGTCTGACCTTGGTGATTAAAAGATTCAGCGAGAGCCCGACACAGGAAGCGCTAACACTCAAAGTGCAGCGGGGAAGGCAGAACCCCCCCCCCCCCCACACACACACACACACACACACACACACACACACATGTATTTGACAACATGACTTGAACATGCATGATAAAAGTTGGTCTCCTTTTAGAGACATCGCATCATTTGGTCATACTGCTTTGTAGGGCTGAACGATTATGGAAAATAATCTAATTGCGATTTTTTGCCCCAATATTGCGATTGCGATGCGATATGCGATTATTTTTTAAGGTCTTTGTCTTCTGTATTATTAAACAAAGACAAGCAATACATCATATAGTATGGCCAATACTATATTACATTAATTTTAAACTGTTCTTTCCTGGAAGACAGACCTCTGTTATGATGACATGAGGTGATGCATGAATTGATGACTGACATTTTTATTTAACTTCTTCAATCACAACAGTATATTTGAACATACACAATAGTTTATTTTTAGCTTACAAACATCTGAGCATAAAGTGCTGACAAGGAACCCTGGTGTAAACATTAAAATGAAAGTCAGTACAATGTGCAGATTGCAGAAATATACATAAAAAAAATCAGTGGCTTTACCACACTCAGTTTTTCGACATCTGTGAACTACTAGACAGTCATTCAATTAAAAAATAATATTAAATAAATAAAACTAATAAATAAAAAATACACACATCTTACTGATCTCTGCAGTCAGTAACATTACACATAAAGTGCAAACATAATAGCAATTGTATAAACACACACACAAACACGCCTTTAAAGTTTAAAGGCGTGAAATTGGACGGTCTAATTCTGATTAGCGTCACCGCTGTCTCGGTGGAGTTTAATAAACTCGGCCGTCTGCTTCTTGCTATCTAAAATATAACCAGACACTGGTGTAAATTCTCGACTGTCTCATACTTCTGTTTAATAAGTTTTCTGTTTGACGTTTAGTCAGCTGTGTGAAAACCAAGGAGGAACCCACCCGGGGGATTAATAAAGTTTTATTTTATCTAATCTAATAACTTTAATCTCAGCCAAACCGATTTACTCACGAACAAACAAAACACTGAAAAAAGCCCAACAATAACATTTTTAGGTTGTCTAAGTGACTTATATATTACGTTTAACCCGAGCAGCGAAACTCCGCGGTGATCTGAAAATGATGTGCCGGGAGTTGTGCCGTTCTCGGCCGCATCAGTAATCCTCGAGCTCCCGGCTAGCTGTCGAGCTGGTGGGTAGCAGACGCCTCTGAAAACGTCGAAGCACTTTTGCAAATATGGGATATCTTGATAAACCGAGCAGATATTTGATGTTTACACAACTACTTTCTCGCCTGAAAATATGTTAAAAGTTTATTTTGTGACCCAGAAAGATTAGTATGAGTAATTTTAAAACTTAGTAGCGGCCGCCATTGCTGGAAACTGGAGTTTGGCTGGGCCGCGCTATGAATTCTGGGATATGGTAGTAATTTGGACAGCCTTATAATCGCAGTATAATCGCAGCCTTTGCGGTTAGAAAATTGCACTTGATCATGTCGCGATATTATCGCAAATGCGATATATCGTTCAGCCCTACTGCTTTGATATTTTATTCTTTGTTATATTAAATTTTTGTTGTTTAAATAGGGAACTAATCAGTTGCTAAAATAATCAAGATGTTCGAGTTCATGTGTTCATTGGATGTTTGAAGATCAAGATGCAATACACATATGAATCTAATGATAAATTGAAATGACCAAGAAATCAGTGGGCAGGATTATTGCTCATAAAAACAGCTGCAGGTAGCGATGCAGCAACATGTCAGCTTATTATTGGTACCATCAGATTTTGCTGATGTCGACTGACATCCACGTAATCAGCAAAAACATGAAGACTTAGCAAAGTCAGGCTACGTTTTGTTTTCAAAATATGAAAAATTTAAAATGGTTGCTTCCCCAGTATAAAGGGAGAACACAATAAAAATAGAAAATGATCAGAACTGTTGCTTGGTCAAACTATTATTTAAAGTGTTGGCAACATCGGTGTTACTCGATTCTAACTACTAATCTCACTTCCCTTTCATTTCTTTACAAACAGAAACGCCTCACGGTCACAGTTGCTAAATGTGTGTTTATGTTTGCTCATGGAGCCGAGTGAAAGACTGAGGACTGCACAGACAGAAGGGCTCTACAGGGGCTGAGTGACGTGGTCAGACGTGATGACCTAAACCTCAGCAGGCCAGTGTGTGAGTGTGTGAGTAAGAGTGAAAGGAAATAACGCACTGAAGAGCTGCGTGGGAGAGAGAGAAGGGTAACGAAGTGGGGGGGCCTGCAGTGATGTGGGCATGAAATTGTAGTGAAGCTAGAAGAGAGCTGTAAAGGAACAAGAGAGGATGAAGAAGGAGGGATGGCCGCGGAGCAAAAAGCAGCGAGGAGGAAACGCGGCGTCAAAGACAGACAGCGAGGTGTGTGAGTGTGTGTGTTACAGAGGGCCGCTCTCTCAGCCGGGTAGTCTGTCCTGGCAGCGCGACAGAGCGGCGCTGTAATCTCCCGGCCAGTGCGCGGCAGCACCTTTCATTTCCACAGGATTACACCGTGCTGCTGGTCTGCACGCAGACACACATGCACACACACAGAGGGCAGAGCCACGCCGCCACACTGCATGCAAGAGATAACTCAGCAGTTTGGTTGTCCCCTGTTCCAACTCCTCCCATAAGCCACATCAAACCCAGGAGGGGTTTTGGAGGAAGGCGAGAGGGGGAGAAAGAGAGGGAGAGAGAGAGACATAAAGGGAGGGAAGGAGAGAGAGAAAGGTGGGGGAGAGGGGGCCATAAAGCCTGCGTGCCCACCTTGTTCCTTTGCCACGTTTATTGTTGCGTTTTTAATTTGCATGCAGAGGGATTTGGACAGCACTCCAGTTGGGCTGTCTGTGGTTTCAGCTGATTCGGTAGTGAGGAAGAACACACACACACACACACACACACACACACACAGACACCCCCCCCCCCAAAAAAAAAAAAACACAAACAGACGCACACAAACCACCACACACCATCTTGTCAAAGCCAGAGAAACAGTACCCCAGCCCAACGATGGAGTAATCCAACTCAAACACTCCCCAAACCAGCAGGATTAAACCCAAAGTAGCAGAGCCAATCAAACAAAGGCGCGACGTGAACTCCATTCCAATGCCAGGAAGTCCATTTGATGAAATAAAGTACAGAGTTTATTAGTTCACAAGTGTGAATGTTCGTTTGTGTGGCTTTTTTTCTCTCTTTTTTGCTTTCGACTGTTTCTGGGCTGCCATAGACGATGCTGAAGGAAGAATCACGTGCCAGGAAGAAAAGAATGTTTTTAAACGCCGCCCCTGTCCAACACTGCGGACAGTGGACAGTCAGCACTTTCCAGCTTCAAGAGCTCTGTTTGTGTTTGTCTAATTGCATTGCTTCCACAGTCCAGGCAGAGGCAGGGGGACGGCAGAGAGGACAGAGATGGAGAGGGACAACGAGAGCGAGACAGAGAAAGAAGTGAGCAGTTCCCTCTTGAACTTTGGAAGAAATAAAGTTGGGATAAAGTAAAGTAACAAATGTACTGTAAAATATGGCATACCATGAAATTTATTTGATATAAAACCTACTTAAATATGACTATTTTTCACAAAAATTACCCCATCAACGAGACTTTATGTTCAACATTCCCGCACTCCACTGATATTACCATACTGTTTCAAATCTGTTTTCCCCTTTATTGTTTAATGTAATTTGTTGAGCCTCTCCACTGCAGCTGACAAGCACCAACTGCTCTTGATTGGATCATGGAACTTGCTGCCCCTGCCACTAAAGTGTTCCAATACGGCCCAGAAAACAAAAATCTAGGGCTCTTCAATGCAGTGTACTCAGTGTTTTGTTGAAGATCATTAAGGGCTCTCTATAAATAAACAGAACAGGTAGTTCAGAACAGGCCTGTTTGACGACCAATAGAGAATACGGCGCTCTCTCAAAGTGTTTCACAACAACATTGTTGTAAAGGCATTTTCTCATATCGCATGACTACAAAATGCTGCAGCAACAGGAACCAAAAGTCTACTTATACTTGCTACACTGTCTTTGGCTGATAACTTTGATAATGATCAGTTACAGCAAACCTACATTCATATCAGAAACAGAAGTAACAGATTTATTTTTATTAGGTGGACTCTACAGTTCTAATCTTCGCACCTCTCATCCCCCCTCACAGTTTGCAACCGCAGAAAACAATGTCAGCCAAGCTAGAACTCAACACCCAGCAGAAAAACGATGACCAAACTTAACAAATGTCTGTGTTGGAAGCGAACGGTGACCTAAAACCGGTGTAAACGTTCATTTTCCTCACTCTCCTTTGCGTCTGCCGCACCTGTAATTTGCCCATGGTGGGAAATCACTTGCACTCTTGGAAAACGCCACAAAGTAGGCCTTTTACAGTTTTCCACTAAATTTTCTCTCGGGTGAAAACTGTTGCATTGTTTTCATTTGAATCATTAGTTTGACCTCAAAGTCACAACATTGACCCCAAAAATTGCAATTCTTCATGACATTCTGACTTTTTACTGACAATTAACCTTCACTTTAACGGTTAATAAATCATATTTACTATGCATTTAAGGACAAACAGCTTTACAGCTGACCTAATAAAGAAAGCTATTGCTCAGGAGAGCAGAGGTCAGTTCTCAGGCTGCTTGTCCTTAGCATACTCTAAATACTGGACTACAAATTGCCCCCACGTGTAGCTATTAGCATGCGAGTGTTTAAAGTGAAAAAAATGTTTCATAAATGGGTGAATGTGGCTTGTAGTATAAAAAGCGCTTTGAGCGGTCAGCAAGACTAGAAAAGCACTATACAAATACCCGTCCATCCAAACACATTTTTTCCAACCTAGATAACCTCAGAAATCACAGATTAAGTAGTGAACTGGAAAGGCAGTTTATTTGGATACAAAGCACATCTCTCAGTTGAACTCACAGATGCTGCAAACAGGTTCATTGAAGCAATAAGTACTGAAAGGCATAGGATTATCTTGCTATGCTGGCACACACCTGCAACAATATTGCGCTGTAATCCGCTGCCTCTGGGTCATTGTTGCTTAATTATTAATTACTTTCAAACAACTGGACTGACAATCAAGGATTCTTTTTCTTGTTTTGAAACAGACATGACCGGTGGCTCATGGGGCTACGGGGTCATGGGGTGCCAAATTAAAAGAGCACCTCGGGGCCCTAGAGGTCAGATCTGAGCACAGCCCCATGAGCTTCAGCAGACCATTGTATAATATTGATATAAATAGTAACCGGGTGTTCTGAGAGAAACGGTTTCCTTGCAACACAATAGTTGAATTCATGCGCAAGATTCACCCAGCTATGCAATGCAGTACACCGTGTATGTGTGCTGCAGTCACAAGCTGCCAATGAGAGCATAGGCCTGCTCTGTCAGAGAACAGCATGGTATTCACCGCTCAACCCACCCACCCATTCACCACCAAACTACTGCTGCAAACACCCCCAACATGGAAGGAGGAACGTTTAAAAAAAAATCTGGCTCTGCTGTGAGACAGGCCGAGTGGACAGACAGGCAGACAGACAGGGAGAGGTCTGTCACATGGCCTGGACCAACACCTTCCCCCTAATCTCATTTGCTTGTTATCAGCCCCATCAAGCTGACCTCGGCCACAGCAAAAATAAATAACTAAAATAAGCCAACAGATGTCCATCAATTTGCCATTTGAGGTTTTTCCCGCCCTCCTTTCTCAGATTACTGCGTAACCAAAAATAATGCCTCACATTCAACCCAACAAAAAGTGCTTTGAGCACCATTTGGATTTTAACCATCTGGACAAAAAAGGCCAAGATGACACAAAAAAATGAAAAGGGAAACTCGGTGATGAAGAAATGATTGTGGCTATTGTTGTGGCTGGCTGGTTGGAGGAGAAGACGGTTTCTGAGACAGCCAGACAAACCTCCTGTGTCTGAATAAGGGAGCGAGCTAAAAGAAAGGGGAAGACAATGCATCACTGTCTTTCCTCCTCCTTGAACCTGGCAGAGGCCCAGCACTGGCAGGCAACACTATGCAGATAAACGCAGCCGATAACACGGTATGTTCAAACCTGTTTCTCCTCCCCGAGCACACCAATCCAGCGTCTGCGCACGCAGGTTCAACCCTGCGAGGTAACGTGCGCCGTGTTGTAAATACATTACGGCATGGTGGACGCCCATCTGCTGACGACGGTGGAGTCTTGAGATGTTCCCGATGCTTCGGCATATGCGAATCTCCCGCAACAATAAGCAATAATTGACTGCACATTTCTGGGCCAGATTCCTTTGCGGCGTGTGGGTCTTTATAAGCAAACAGAAAAAGCTTTGACTGTACGAATTGTTTCTGGCATACAGTGAGGATGAAAAGGCAGTGGAAACGGGGTCAGTAGCCTTAATTGAACTGCAGTGGCAATTGGAAGGACGGCCAAAAAATATACTAAGAGCACATTGTTCCCATCTCTTGTAACAGATGAACTCTGTGACAAAAATGTACACTTCTTCAAGTTCAACTCAATTGTGTTTGTGTAGTTTGCCTTCTCGGAGCAAACGTACAAACTCGCACAAACTTCATCTAGCCCTTTAACAAAAGGACAGGCCTTAATCCAAATATATGTTCCTCTGTGGGGGTGATCCAGTGATCAATGCTTAAAGGGAAGGAATTAATTTGCAGTTCAGCTAAGGATTTACCACATTGATTATCGTTGCACCGCTGCAGCTAGATGAATATGTTGGGTTATGCGGGGAATTTATTATGTAGCCAAAGTAATCGTGTTTATTTTCTTTCATTCTCCGTGTGATAGGCAGATGATCAGGACAAGGGCAAGATTTGCACTAAAAATGTCTGCTAGCAAGATTTGAACATACAAATTTGTCTCGCTACTGGAATGGAAAAGATTACTGAACTGTGCATTCATCATATATCCAAAGTAATGCAAAGTAATCGTGTTTGCATTATTTCTTTTACTTAAGAGAAGGTTTGTGCTGGAAATGGCTTTGCTATATGACAAAATACTAATGTATCCAATGTTGCTGAAAAGGAGATTACTGAGCTCTGTTTCAGGCCGCTTTATGTTGCATTTATAATGCCGCTTCTGGCTAGACTTTATGTCTTGATGCATAGTTTTTGAGAAAGACCACGCCAATACTAAAGAGCCAGTACTAAATCTGATCAATTCTGGAGAAACTAGGGACCCACCAAATCACTAGTTTGCCTCTCTAAGCAACTCATGAGTGGATATTAACTACAGAAGACAACACGGCACTGAAAGTATGAGGCATTTCCAACGGATCGAGAGAAAAACGTTCAGTGCATTTATTACTTTCTAATAATATACCCCCTTCTTTGTATCGTATCTAAGGCTGTTCACCAGATGGTGATCAAAGAGTTGAATTTATTGTTAAGCCACATTTTTATTTACCTCTGCATAATTTTTCATAACCTCACCATCTGATTCTAATTCACACGCAGGTCCTAGGCCCTCATGAAGGAGGCAGACTACAAAACAAACGGATCAAACGACCATCTTTGTAAAATGACAGACAGGCCCCAAGGATGGCTGGATTTGCAACTGCAGAAATTAATGATGAAATTTCTAGTACGGTCGCTTCTTTCTTAAGGAAAGCTTTTAAGGATTAAAAACTGAGTCATCTAAATCTTTAGAAACTTGCCTTTAAAACTCTATTTTTTTTTAGTTATTAAATCTCGTTGATACGACTCTGATGTCTTGTCAGAGAGGATGCTTTCCAGATTGTGGTTGCCAGATTGTGTTACTATCTTCTTTTGTGAGGATGTCAGTGGCTGAGCTTTAGGAGAGAGATTCGCCAGTCTGAATCATACATGCCAAACATTTAATCTCAATTCGAGCTGTGACACGGAGAAGTCTTAGCCAAACAGCGAGCGTTTTCTGAAGAGGGGTCGCGACCTCTCCAGATACAATAAGCAAGTTGACAACAATAACAGACTGACAGCTAACGCGACACACATTGTGAGGGCGAGGCATGACTGTGCAGGAAATGGCCCTCTCTCTGTGTCAGCACTCCTTCCCAGAAACAATACCGACTAGCTCTGTGTGGCAGTTTACGTCATGGCTGCCGAACCAATAAAGCATTGAGGGTATTTTCGAGCAACCAAATAGAGGCAGATGGAGCATAAAGAATAACCAAAGGCAAATGACCAGTCCATCAAAAATGGAGCACATTAAACATCTGTGTGGTTACAGTTTCGTTTTTTTTTAACCACACATTTTATTCTTTTCCAGCAAAGTTCTTCACACACAACTGCACATAACACAGTAACAATTGTACGACCAGGGACTTTCCCACAGTCATCCTCCTGCAGAAAATCCTGATTGTCTGCAGGATGAATGCGCTGCCCGAGCCCAAGGAAAAAAATTGTTATAATTTGCATATCCACAAATTAAACTGTTGTAATATTTTGCTCAGTCCTGACCAAACACTTGCAGGAAATATATTTTCTCTCCTAAGAAGGTAAACTTCACATTTTAGTGGACTCTTTGTCCAGGAAAGCACCACAGATTTTTCATGTGTACAAAATGGCTGAAAATGGAGTCACTGATGATGCTACAGTACACGTGTCTCTCTGTATCAAATATTAGTATTGTTGAAATTGCACCATAATCTAGTTTAGCCTGGTGGTGGGCTGATATTTGTATATCCGCACTGTCTGCACAGCCACACTGAATGTTCAAACACTGTTCTCCATCCACAAATTTACCTCTTGTTTATAATCTTTTCTATTCAATACTGCTGAGGCAGATGGAGGATGAATGCACACAAGACAACAAACACATCGAAGATGAACTGCAGATAATCAACAACTGCAGCAACATTACAAACGCAGAAAGCACCTACATGGAGTCTGATTCCATCAATTATAAGAGCTTGATTGAGATTTAATTCAAAGCTGGGGTTTAATTGCTAATATCAAAGCATAATTAAGCTGATAAATCATGACTGATCTTATTGAATTAGGGATTGAAATAGCAGGGAACCTGCAAATTGTCTATGTCAGCTAAATAAGTGTTCTTAATTGTTGACAAGTTTGCAGATTTTAGTGAAACTGATCAAATATTTAAAGGCAGACAAAAGATATATGTTTTTTTTGTTTCCTGTTCAATTTGAAGGGACTTGTCTTAAAATAAAATCACAATTTTCAAATGTTGAGAAAATAGCTGAAAAACCTCAAATGTCTCTGTGAAACATGGCTGGAAGCCCTTCGTCAGGCTCAGTTCATGCAGTATATTGTAAATTTACCTACTAATAGAATTCAATGTGGATAAAGTGATTAGTAGTGAGAGGCAGTCATCCTCAGAGGAAGCAAAGAGACAGAGAGGAGATTTTGAAAGACAGAGAGGAGAACAAATAATGCTAGCAAAACCAAGTGAACGTAAGCAGGATGAGGACTTAGATAGGTCCTAATATCTCCCCATGCAATTCCCCCTCTCTCACACTCTGTATGCACGCACACTAGCACAGATACACACTCTCTCTCTCTCTCACGCTGCATCTGCCGGAGCTAGTGGCTGTAGTTAAATTGAAATATTTCCCGGCGTGTGTCAGAAGCATGCAGAATGGTAATTATGACAGATCTGATTAGGCGGGCCGAGTCGGGCGGCTCCGGGCTGCAGGTGCGACCTTGTGCATTCCTGCGTGTGTAAATAAAATTAATTACAAGCGTAGGGGGCGCGCAGCGCGTGACATCAGCGCGCACAGGGGGGACTCCCACGGGGGGCACCCTAATGGAATATTTTCCCCGAGTCTAATAATACAGTTGGTATTGACTTGAGGTAATTAGGGGGATCATTAAAGCGCTTTTCCCGGCGTATTTGCCTGCCTGATCAGATTAGCGAGAATGGGCCTCAGAACAAGCCCTGTGTGGTCTGTCAGGAGAAGTGGAGACAGTGGGAGTGGGTTAGCTTGCTAACATTTGCAGGAAAGAAAAAGCTAGCAAAACCCTGTGCCTGTCAGTGGAATAGGAGTAACTTTTTCTAACAAGCCAGAAAACAGTGAGAACTAGTGATGTGAGCTGTGTGACAGAATAAGCATCGGTTAGGCTTGTTTATCGAGAGAGCTCTAGTGCTACTTCAGTTATGTAGCGAACTGGCTAACAGCTGCTGTGCTCCACGAAACATTTGTCATACAGTAATGTACTAGAGGTGATGAGGATGAGACAATTTGGAGTCTTGACAGTCGGGGCAGATTCCTAGTTTGGACTGCAGGGAAGGAGGTGGGCGACGAGGGGGGAGGGAGTTGTGCGGTTGGAGACAGATGGGGTGAGAGGTGGCACGTAAGGCGTAAGTGAGAGAGATGGCAGGAGAGACACAAAGTGCTCTGAGCATGCTCAGTGAGACCCCGTGCTCCCACTAAGAGGAGGAGGGCTCAGAAAACAGGCTGGTGGGAATTCCACTGTCCATTAAACAATAAGAGAAAGGCTCATTTCAGAGGGAGGGGAAGACTTACCGTTTGCAAGATAATTCGTTCACTAAATTAATTATTCAGACAGCTGGGTCTCCAGTTCAAGAAATTGTGTCTTTAATAATGGAGGGGATCTGGCCTAGCCTGTTTCCCATGGCAACCTAATAACCAAGCAGGCACGGGAGATAAATAAATAAATCAATTAATAAACAGTCACGGCCCTTTTAGATCCCCAGGGGCTGTGATATGCTCACTCTGATCTGCCTAATTTGAGAGAGAGAGGTGAGGAGAAGCACACAAACAAAAATTAAGACTTGATGCCAGCACTGCTGTAACAGTAAAAGTCAAACTTGTGGGAAGCGATGCAAAACTGTAACAAGTACCAGTGTAACATCTTCACTGTCGATTCTGCCGATCTATGGATGCCACGATTTTCATGCAAAACGCGACTTTTAATATTCCGACCCCGAGCAGCTCCTCACAACAGACAAACCTCTGAACGGTCACAATCTAGACAGAGACACCGAAAAGGTCAGCCATCTGCCCCTCTTGTAAAGCAGCCACTGGATGGAGCAGAGCTGCATGTGTGTGTCTGGTTTGGTATAGTTGGCTGAGATTAAAGCTAAGAAAAGCTTTCATGTCCATATAAAACATGTAAAACCACTAAGCGGATTCTACCCGTAACAGGAAATTAGCAACTTTGGAAACATGAAGCAGTCACAGTTATGCGGTCACCCTCCCTTCCTCCTATCAGTATCCCCACCCGCCGCCTCCACCCACCTTCACCCAATAGTCCATATCCTTAGACCAACGAGGCACTCACTCCCCGCCATCACCGGCCCCCCACCACTCCCCTCCTCCACTCCAGGGACTGCCGTGCCAGGCGGGTGCAGGGTGACAGATGGCATACACCAACCTCCCCCCCCTCTCTCTCCCCTACTGCACCAGCCCCCCTGCTCGGCCCCCCCGGTGGCGCAGCGGCGGACCAGATCAGTGCCATTCTGTCTCATTAGAGCCTGGCTAATTAGCGTAGCCTCTTCCAGGGGAGAATGAGCGAGTGAGAGAGGGAGACAGAAAGAGAAAGAGAGATGGGGAGGGAGGGCGCCGTTTGTGGTGTTGACTGCGTTCTGTACTCCACTGGCCATTGAGGAGTCGGAGGGCTTTGAGCCCCGCAGTGCGCAGGGCTCCCAGGGTGCTTGTTTTATGACAGCAGGGACTCTGATTCC
The DNA here is from genome assembly GCF_964374335.1 of Astatotilapia calliptera. Classification (NCBI taxonomy): domain Eukaryota; kingdom Metazoa; phylum Chordata; class Actinopteri; order Cichliformes; family Cichlidae; genus Astatotilapia; species Astatotilapia calliptera. The sequence goes on along the minus strand of NC_137432.1, from coordinate 34,610,064 downwards.
ATCCACCGCACAGTTCCTCTCAGGAAGTGTTGGGAATGTTTAGACATAAAAGTCGTGTCAAAGGAATGCCCCCGATCCGCTCCACCCCACCCTCAGCCGACCTCCCATCGCTCAGCTGAATATTAGCTGCCCTCTCCGTCAGGCTAGCCAACACAGCAAGCCTCCCCTGTTAACATGAATGAAAACAAAGCACTGCAGCTTGCTAGATAGTGCACTAGCCCTACTGAGCCAGTTAATAATGTTGACATCAACTCCAAGCTATCCAGATCATAGCTTGCACCTCTGCAGGCTAAAATGAAATGGGCCGTTTGGCAAATAGCACAACTTCTGGCAGTGTCAACGCTGGATTTGAACCAGCAGCGCGCAGTTGTTTTCTCCAAGTCTGACATCTCCTGAAGCTAAATGGAGATGGAGCATTCTTGGAGCGTTCGATCAGTCTGAATCATTGAGGAACGGATCATGAATAATGATTTCGATTTTATCAAAGAGTAAACACAATATGTATCCTAATAAATCAGAATGGCTTTGTGGATTGCTTAAAAAAATGAATGGTCTGACTTCAAGTAAATAGCAAACATTAATCTGATAAAGTATTATGGCTCGGGTTAGAGTCACTGCTCTATAGTTACTACTCTGAATATGTGGCAGTAAAAGAGTGATTGAAACGCAACGTTGAATATGTGCATGTGGAGGGTGAGGACTGGCAGAGGCCTTCAGTGGTTACGAGCCCTAGGAGAGGACAGAATGGCTGCGTTCCAAAAACTCCCCAAACACCAGCCGACATAAATATGCACACTGGAGTATACATGCACTGGTCCACGCATTCAATGTGCCTCCTCAGAAAAACACACAGTACATGCTCCACACCTAACCGCACGCTCAGTGGAGCGTGAACCAATGAGCAGGCTCGGGTTAACTTTTCTACTCAAAGTATTGCTGCCCGTGGCCTCCGTCAGGTCACCATCTCCCATCTTTCTCTCCTTAAAGATTGTCAGATCTGTTCTCATCTTCTTGGCTGTCTCAGATACTCTAAATACACCAAGTGGTGTGCACCTACCCGCATGTGTCCAAGTCACCTGGTCCCGTGCTTATGTAAACATACTGGGAAACCCTAAGCTGAGCTGAACAGGCAGAGTTTGAAATGCAAACCAAGCAGACAGGACAGTGCCAGTTTCAGTGATGAGGCCTCTTCCTTCCCCTCCCCCCATGATTATTTCCCTGGACCCCATATGGGCATCCTGCCAGTCTAGCCCATCCTCCATCCTCATCACCAACCACAGTACCAGCAGTCTCTGCTGGCATGGTGCTCTACCCACGGCTCGGATGGTTATTTTTTTCCCCCTGCAAGGCTGCAAACCTCTCTTGACCTAAGCTTAAGTGATGATTTTGAACATTATAAATGGATACATTCAGCTGTTCCTCTCACTGATTTAGACAAGCATTTTACTAGCATTTTAAAAACCTAAAAAATGTTTTTAAAGCAACACCTCTTTTAAAAATGAGTAACCACTGCAGCCAATAATATGTAATATGACTAAAGAGACAACAAATCACTGCTAATCACTAACGAGCATATTGTGGGTATGTGTTCTACAACAAACCACCACATTTTAAAATGATTTTTTCTGGTTAAAATAAAACTAGTGCCATCTTTTATCAGTTAGCATAAAGGCAGCACACTTTTACTGGATATGATATTTCATGTTTAATAGTTCAAAATCTACTAATATTTTCATCATTAATCAATAACTATTATATTGACTAATCACTTGGTTTTGTTAAATCGGCAACAATCTTTTGAAAAAAATGGCCGTCATAATTTCCCAGGAACCAAGGTGACGCACTGAGGAAGAGAACAGGACGTCTGCTTGGTTCTTATCTATTTAGGAATCTGTGTGTGTGTTCCTGTCTAGCTATCTTTGTGAGGACCGAAATCTGCATTCTACTATACTTGTGAGAACCAACAGTCACTTGTGAGAACACACACACCGGTCCTCACAAGTTTGAGGCTCAAAATGTATTTTTAGTGTCAGGATTACAATTAGGTTATGGTTAGGTTTAGGGTTAGGCATTCATTTTTAATGGTCAGGGTAAGGGGCTAGGGAAACCATTATGTCAATGAAGGTCCTCACTAAGATAGCTGAACGGGCTTGTGTGTGTGTGTGTGTGTGTGTGTGTGTGTGTGTGTGTGTGTGTGGGTAGCGGGATGGTTTGTTCTCATTTCTTGACAATTGTTCACCTGCTTCGGGTGTATTGCTAGAGACCTGATTTAGTGCAGTGTCAAGTCTTTGTATTTTGACTAAGAGCTGCCTTCTATTACACTTTCACATCTACCGATCGCCTGTCTGTGAGGCATTTAGAGAATATTGGTAAACTGCAGCTTCATCACTCCCAGCCACAAGGATACTTTCAATCTGTACAAAAAACTGCAGTAAAATTGAGTACAAAGATGGTAATAAAGGTTCTCACTAAATACAACTTTGTTCCTTATCTGCATGTCAGAGGAAGTGATTAATACAGGGCGAGATTACATTTGATTAGTTACCAACTGGCTCAGTGAGCATTAGCTCTGCTGCTCAGACTTGCTCCATATGGTTTGTGTTAAGTAATTGTATCCTTATAGGCATCTTCTATTCAATACAGTAACGCTATATCTGTGTATCACCTTTCATAGCCGTTTGCCTGTTTGCGAGGTGTTTAGGGACGTCTGTAAATTTCAGTTGTGGTGATTAACTCTTTCCGCAAGTCTTTACAACGAGACCTGACAAAAATGATTGACTCATGGCTTGACGAGCAAACTAGCTAATCTATCATTTAACATATCATTGCAGCCCTGCGGTTGCCTACACAAAGTGCCATATTTATTTACTTTTGTGTATGACAGTGATACTATACACAGCATTGAGGGAAAGGAAACCCTTTTTTATCCAGACTGCGATGCTGGCATTGAGGATAGTAAGATAAAAATGCTTGAACTGTCTGCCCAGAGCATGAAACTAACACAATGAACCCACTGTCCTGCTTTAAATTAAAAAAATATATATTGGCAATTTCTTTTTTGAATATTTTTGAGGAAACTGCAGCGGAAAGCTGGGTCCCAGCATCTGATTTTCAGAGTACGTGGGTGCTGCTGGGGAGGAGCAGCCGCTGGCCTGGCGGTGCTGGTAGATGTGGCAATGCCGGCTGGGTAGTAAGGGGGGAGGACCAGCTGCCCGGGGAGCGCCCATTACGAGATAGAGCCAGAGATAAGTGCTCTCCCAGGCCCCTTTTCAGAGGCATAATTAGCACACTTCTTATCTGCTGCTCAATTCACATTCACACCCGCCTGCCATGAATGGAACGTGAAAGAGAGGCAGAAATCGGGGGAACGAGAGAGGTAGAGGGGCAAGACAGAGAGATGGGAGGGAGGTGGAGACAGCATGATGGAAACCTGTTCCCAGACAAACCGTCATTTGAGAAGAGAGAGACATGAGCGAGTTAATACTGCGACCGCCTCACTCTCCCCCTTTTCTCTATCCTTCCAAGGAGTCTTTGAACTCCTTAACAAAAACAGTGGTTTGTGCATCAAACTGCAATTTGGTAAAACAAAGCTATCTGGGGCTATAATCATCCTAATCAGCAAGAAAAAAATAAAGCCTTTGCAGATATTTCAAGATTATTCCGCCCTTGGTGATCTATTTCTCCCCCCCACCATCTTCTTCATCAAGCACAATTGTGGAAATCTTCCCAACTCTGCCTGCGACAGACACACGAAAACCTTTAATAATAAGTCCTCAGTGCTACATTTTTAATTGCTTTTAATAAAGAGTTAAACTGGCGCTATGTTTTCACCCTCTGTTTCCAACACACACAAGCTTGTGTTGTGTGAGCTCTGCGCTCTTTGTGAGAAGATGACAGGGGCTCCCATCATCATCTAACTGAGTGGAGCTAATATAAACAGGTTTGTTTGGTGTTGAAACAGTGTCGACTGCTAAACTCCAAACCCACAATAAAGAAGACATGTGTCATTATGACGATAAATCGCTCCACTGATACACTGAGCTAAGTTTCCTTATGCGCCGTCTCCAACCTTTGATGGAGATGTACAGTTTTCCTGCACACACGCATTGAAGGAAATTCACCAGAGTTCACCAATCAGAGACAAAAGGTCCTCAATTTCTGGCTTTAAACACAAAGGCTGTGTCTGCACGTGTGTGGACATTGGACAATTACGTATGCCCGTCTGGACTTTCAGGCTTGGATTTATGGCATATCAGTACAGCTCTACTTTAGAAAGCACGATCCAATTAACAAATTATGCTACCTAAACACAGAGGACAATTTGCGACAGTTCTTTAGTGTGTATTTCACTACCTGGCTCTTGGAGGCCGCCACCTTTGCAAACAAGGCCTGGGACACTTTGGCCCTCTTCATCTCCTGCTGGATCTCATCGTAGATGGTGGAGTTGATGTTGAGGATGCAGCTGTCTGCCTTGCCGTTCCACTCGCTGGGCAGCGGTGACGGTTTAACCTGGTAATAAAAAGAACAAACATTTGATTTAAAGGCTTTCCCGGTTTTATTAAACTCTAATATGTTGTTAGATATAAGATTCTATTTGTATTTGGCAGGTTTAGATTGCATGTGTGGACCTGGACTCTCTACTCTGTCTGAAGATTTTTTTTTATTAGTGTTGTATGACAGTTGGTTTACTAAATACTGCAACAGAGTAATGTAATGTAATTTAACTTTATTGTTCCAGACTTTCTGATAACACTTTGCGCTGATAGACAGAGAAATTAATATTTGCCTCGCGCTTGAAAAATAACTTTCCAGCTTCATAAACATAGAAAACACTAAAATTGCACTGACATAAGGATATTGTTGTCAATGAGAGTGACTTGTATTTTCAATGAGAATGTATCTGCTCAGTTGGCAGTGCTGGGGTTGGGGAAGTGAAGGGGTGAAGTTGTTTGCTCACAGGTGAAATGCCCACAGGGATTCGGGGATTCCAATCCTCCGGCCTTACGCTGTTACAGTCTTCCCTTCGGGGCTAGAACACAACACAACCATATTTGTTCAGGCTCACATAAGAAAAAAAAATAATAAAGGGAATCTGTCTGAACACATGATCATGCATGCAGCCAACTCTTACACACACACCCGCGCGCTCGAGTGTAGATTTCACCCACACACAGCGCCAGCCTTACTTTGCTCAAAAACACTTAGATGTGTTGTGTGAAACGTTATTATTCTTATGTCAAGCCGGTGATTAAAAAATAAATGTAAGTCAAGTGAAATCAAATCATCTTCATTCAGCGGCTTGTTGCATCTTGACGAAAATCCTTTGACAAGGTAACAAGTATCCTAATAAAAGCATTACCCAAGAACCATTAGCATATGAATCATTCCATACGAGTCTTTTTGAAAGGAACCATCGACAGGGTTGGGTGTGGGTACAAGTAAATGGCATTCAAATAAACCATAATAACACCAACAGCTACCATCTCACGATGGAACTGGTGATCAAAAAACATATATATTCAAGTATTTGTCTAGACACCTAATACGAGCTCCTTTATGTGTTAAAAAACAATCTCTGAAATTTGTGGTGAAAGTGGAATGTCTGAGAATTTCTGGGCCTTTTATCCTGTTTTATGACAGCTCGACACGGGCTTGTCAGCGGGAGCAGGAGGGTACCGTGTCAAGCAAATTGTTAAGGCAGAGACATGCACTAACTGGCTTTGGGAGAGTCGAGCCGAGCCATCGGTACATGTGAGAGAAACATACCTCTGCATCTGTTTTTATGAGGCCAATAAAAACCCTCCTCTGTCTCAGGCTCAATTGCCACCCTGTCTGATTTATGTGCTTAAATTCACACCGCATTGCTTCATAGGAGAGGCTGGCAGATGGCCAGGTGTATGAGTGTGCAAATCTGTGTGTGCGCGTGAGAGGAAGGACAGAAAACAGGTCTATATGATAAATGTCAATTGGTTTAAGTCATACAGGTGAAGCATATTAGGCCTTGAGATATTGTACTGATGTGCCAACAGTATTTTGAGTGATGTGAAAATAAAAATCAGAAAGCAGGATTTGAATTTTCTACACCATGCTGTAGCCACTGCCTTTATTCTCCGCCTTGGAGATTTATTTCTGTTTTATTTTGTTTCATTATGTGCCTCTGCAGCTCTGTGAGCTCACTGCAGATATGCTAAGATAAGCCTGATATGAACTTAACAGGCACTTCATAGTTCCACGTTCCTGCCTTGGCTTTAAGGACACTAACAGGAACACTAGAAGCAGATTATTTTGCCAAAACCTTCTTTTATTTTCCTTTTTTTACATCAATAAATTCCTGTGCGATAGTTCACTCTGCTGCTTTGAGTTCCCGTCCTGTGCCGGCACAGCCTGAGATTGTAAAGATGAGCCGTGAACTGCAAAATGCTCCTGCTTTAAGTTCAGCACCGCTGCTTCACAGTACGACTCTTTCTTTTCAGCCGGCCACTGCCACCACGCTGAGCCTTTTCAGAGGGAAGATTGATTTTTAAGATGGGTGGGCTGGGGCTTCTATCTCACTCTCCTCCGCACCTAAATAAAAGCCAAATTTTCACCGGAGACAGGACAGAAGAAGCCTTTGTCTGGCCCTCTCACCTCCCAAATGCAGCTGACCGCACTTCAAATGGGCTTAAGTGGTAGAAAGTTGCCACATACCTTTCAAATGAGGGACACTGATTTGCGGCGAGGGTACAAAGTTGTGCTGTGGTACGAAGCGATTTTGAAAGACGCACTGACTAAACGATGTTTGATCTTTCACAGAGCTTGTCATCACCGAGTGAGCTTTATTTTTTTGAAATGGGAGGGCTGTTAATGCTGCCTAATGCATGGTAAAAGGTCAAAATTAGCACAAAAAATTATCCATCATTTGTGCACCATTCTCACCTGTGTGGTGAGGGCGGGGATGATGCACAACTCATTTACATGCAGGAAGAATGTAAAGTATGTTCTCTTTACCACTGACAGACTTTTATTTGTTCCATGTGTTTCTGGAGAGGCTGATACAATAGAGGGGAATGTGAAGTATGCAACGAAACAATGTGTTGGGGTTGTTCTTGTACACACGCTTGTTGTTGTCCCAGAAAACAGAGTGTGCTAATGAGTGCATGAGGTGCCTGTGTTTGTACAGTATAAATATTTAACATCGCGCAAATGTTTTATACCAACTGACTGAATCTTCTGAAGAAGAAAGAAAAAGGAAATAGCGTTTTGTTTGACCTTGTGTGGTTTGCAGCACCTCTAAAAAAGCGCCCGCGTCACGAGGTTTGATTCACACGTCTGTCTGTCTGTCTGTGATCCCAACACAAAGACGGACGGACAGACATTCTCAGCTCAATCCAACCTGCTCTCACGCATGCATACCTTTACCCGTTGCTCACTGCGTGTAAACACATTCATGAAATACCAACAACATCTCGGCAGAGCTGGCTCAACAGTTCAAAGGAACAGATCCCTTCAGATATGTCGTTTTATGGGGTAGAAATGTAGATTTATCAGCCCTGAGTGTTGCGTGCACACTGAAAACTATAACCGTGTAGAAAGTAGATTTTCTTTGCTTTTTGTCAGCCACAGGACTTTAAAGAACTGTCACTTCATTTCAGATTACTCTGACTCGGAGCAGAAAGGGTTTTCTTTGAGTTGGCCACACAACAGAATAGTTGTGGAGTTTAATAAGCAGGGTAATGGCAATAAACATCTGGGTTCGGTTGGCAATACTACATGATTTTTGGGTCCCAAAGTTGACAAAGTATTTACTACAACTGCTGATGCTTTGTGTTTTATCCATCACACTTCTGCTACCAGTGGAGCACAGCCTCATCTCACATCATATGTCAAGTTCACCGTCCTAATTTGGTGGCGTATTTAAGCTCCATAACTTTGCATGTGTGTCTGCTGGTTGAACCCATCCACCACCCCAGCATCCACTATAAGCAGCAGGGGCCTGTTCTACTTAAGCAAGTTTTTTTTAGGTTATTACAACATGCTGTATAACCACAGAAGAGCATCCACAGAAACAATAATTTACCTGTACAGGTCGGCTGGATGGGGTGCTGATGAGCGGAGCGGAGCCCATTGCAGAGGCGGCCGTGAGGCTGCGCTCCCGCTCCTCCTGATAGATGCGGTCACGTTCGGCCTCCGGCAGCTGCAGGAAGTTCTGCATGGCGCGCAGGTTGACCAGTAGCGACTGGGACGCCGTCTTGGGATCTTCCTCCTTACGCAGGATCTCAGACAGTAAGCCCTACATGATGAAACCACATTTAGTATATATATTTAAAAAAAGAAAAAAAGAAAAAGAAACGAGAAGGTGCCAAAAGAGCAGTGGACGGAGAGCAGCATCAAAGAAAAGTGAAAGAGGAAGAGAGAGTAAGAGGCTCCCAGAGCGGGAAATAGATGTGAAGCAGGGGTCACGGTGGTAACCAATAAGGAGAATAATCACATTAGAGGGTTCTTAAGTAAGACAGTAAAGTGTAAATGGAGACTCTAATGACAATGGAGCTGTGATGCTCTCACACACGCTTTCTTTTCTGAGTCAACTGATTATATGAGAGTCTCCACCTCTCACAGACTTGCAGGAGCTTTGTCTACAGAGAGCAGTCCATTATTAATGTTATAAAATCATCCCATCATATCCTCATGACTCTCTGCAGGGCTTTTGTCTGGAAGTACAACAATACTGTTCTGTCAGTCTAAAGCACTTCATCCATGATCATTTGTGGAGATGACGGGAAAAAAACCCACTTTACTGAAACTTGTGTGTGGCCTCTGAACCCATCGCACATGGGTGGTATTTAGCACATCTTGGACATATTCTTTGAGTCGTGTACTGCTTTGGATAAGAGCGGAGCTACTCGCCTGAAACATCTTGTCTTGTTCAGCGGGCAATCAGTGTATCCTCTGTTTACTTTTCAATAGCGCTCAATTCCATCATTATGAGACGGCGATGACTCCATTATCAGAGACGTGTGATTGGGCCTTTTCATCAGCTCTTGGCCACACACTGTGCAAACCATCGCTCCGCTTCTCTCACCATCAATACGTGTGATTTGGTAATAAAACAAAGTGATGGTAAAAACAGATTTGTGCCTTTATTTATTTATTTTTAAAGCATTCGAGTCCTCTCGGGCTAATGATCAGAACTGCAATATGCGATTGGCGGTGTTTCTTCGGTGACTATTAAAATATATGCAGCCATATATGTCATGTTTAAAATATGCAGGTCTGTGGTATGCAGACATGTGTGAACAAACCACACATTTTTATTGGTGTGACTGTGTACTTGATGGATACACATTGTCAGAGGACAGATTAGCAGTATATCCTTTTTATGCTTGAACTCTGTGTGTGTCTGTTTGCATTCTTCAGTGTGAACATGCTTATCAGTTTTCACCATCAACCATTTCTATCTGTCTCTTTGGGTTGGGTAGTTTCCACCCCATTAAAAAAAAAGCAACCTCTGCTCCTTTGATCCACCTCCTGCACTGACAGAGGCCTCTTCACCCTGCTAATCAACACCTCCCTCCCCTGTCCTTTTATTAATGCAGACTTTGTGAAGAAACACAAACCTAATAAATAATCCTCCGAAGGCACGTTGGACTAATTCCTAACATCAGCCACCGATAAGGCTCTATTTGTGTGGGAGCCTGCCATGCTGCACAAAACCACCACTGTCTGAGTAAGTAACACAAACACTCACATAATTTTTGTTGCTGTACGTTCTAACTCCAATAGATCCTTATCGCTCTTTTTCCCCCCTTTTCTTTTTCACATATAGAACTTCAAAGAAAATGGAGAGGTAATGAGGTTTGTTGTCAACCCCCCAACACAGATAGTACGTCTTAAGGCTTTAACGCTGCCATCTGTGTGTCTGTTGATATGTCTGTTAGGCCTCTGACTCTGCAGTGAAACCACATATTTTTGGCAGAGAGAGAACGGATGCCATGACCGAACCTGGGTCTTTCACATGGCAGCCTGCCAGCTGTCTTCAAGTGAAGCAGAGGTGCTAGACTACTGGAGTGTGTGAGAATTATGAATAAGCAGTGGATTCATACAGAAGCCTTTCCTAACATTTCATAGCGAGAGAGATCTCGTGAAATTGTAGAAATGATAATGTGATACGCTTCCTTTTCAAACAGGATGTTGTTGTAAGATATACACTTGATGTGTTACTACGGGAGATAAAAGCTGATGTTTTTGGTTTGATTTTGGTTGGGAGTATTTGGCTGAATTTCACCGGTGCCACTTGATTTTACAACTAAAGAACTTTAAGGGGATGTAAAGGTACCTTTTCCATATTTTAAATACTTTATTAACATCTGAATATACACAGTATTGATAAAAAATGAATGAAGACTGTATGATGTAGGCAGATGCAGTATGTTTTTTACAATTTTCTTCCAGTTTAAATATAACCCACTGATTGAGGTCAGTTCTGTTACAATTCGATCTCCTCACCTGTGTTCTGTTGAAGGCCACACGGGCAAAGACAGCCTGTGAGATGCCGGCCCGTTTTAGCTCGTCCCTCACCCACTGGTAAATCTCAGAGGAAACCTCTGTGTTCGATGCCACCTGTGGCTCCAGAGGCTTGGTGTGGGAGCTGCGGTTGACAGGTGGGTGGTTGAGGTACTGCTGTGACAGGGATTGCTGCGCCAGCAGCCGGTTCACTGCATACTGCTGGTTGAGGATCTGTGCCATCACAAGCTGCTGGTTGACCAGCTGGGGACTGATGGGTGTGGACACCAAGCCCGGGTGATGCAGACCGGGGAGCTGGGGCTGTCGGCCTCCCGTTTGACCACCGTGCGGCGGCGGAGCATGAGGCAGCGGCGGCACCGGCGACGAAGGAGTCTGCTCCGCTGTGCTGCCGGGGATCGGCTGCTGCTGCTGGGAAAAACTCAGGTGGTTGTGGTTGTGGTTAGAGCCAGGTGGGGAGAGGTCGGACAAGCCGTCCATTTCCGCTGGAGAAAGACAAAGAAAAATAGACACGAACAAATGATTGGCTTAAATTCCACAAAGAAAACAGAGGAGGAAAAAACAGGCGCGGAGAATGACGTAAAAAGAAAAACTAGCAGATAGCCATCTAACAATCATGAACATCAGTTTAATGGCACCATAGTCATACTCTCTAATCAGAAGAAATGAAACAGACCCGGCCTGCATCAGATCAAATGTTTGCCTCGAGTCAATCTAAGCCTGTCAGCTTACATTCCTGTTTACATTATATGAGAAGGGAATTCATTTGTGAAGCTCGCACATATCTAAGAAACCAACGAAAAGCAACGGGAGGTTAGAATCTTCCCCCTAACCAGAACTCTCCACTGGCCTCTTCCTCCCTGCCAATGACCGGGTAAAAAAAAGAGAAAAACGAAAAAGATGGAAACGCAGATAAAAGAGCCTCATTGTGTTTGACCTGTGTCTTCCACTAACCATGCCTTCGAAATTAAGTACAGAATGTCTGTGGCCTCATCATGTGAAAAAAAAAATTCTTGTGTGTGTGTGTAGGTACAGAAATGATATGTGCGTGTTTGTGTGTATGTGCATGCACAGAGGCAGAAGCAATACAGCTAAATCTGATTCTCTCTTTGCATCCTTAATTCTAAAATAAGGAACACAAGCTAGCCAATATGACATATTTAGGGGAGGATGGTTTAAATATAAAATGTTTGGAACAGCGAAGAGAGAAAGGAGGGGTACATTGGAGGACAGAACGAGTAACCTGAGGAACTGCCCTGTTTGAAATACTGAAACGGTTTTGACTCGAACTGTCTGTGAGAAAAAAAAAATTCTATGTGCCGTCATTTAATGGCATTTTGGAGATTTTTGCAGCATCTCTTGCTTTGGGAATCTTTAAGTCCATAATGGCTGCTGGGGAATATTTTAAGACAGGTTTAAATTATGTGCTTAGAGGATGAAAACAATGATTTAACATTTAAAGTGCTACCCACAACGAAGTGAATGAGCATTTGGAGCAGCTGAATGTTTTCAGGTTACCGCCTCTCTTTAAGGAATTCACATATGCTGAGGCTCTTTGCATGTACTATGCCGAGTGAGTGAGGGGGCAGTATTTAAGAATTCATACGGATGGCAACATTAACACCTCAGAAGTGTGCTGCGGCCTCCACATCCCACAGAAAAGCATCGTATGAGAATGTGAAAAGCATAAATTGCTGTTAAGGGAAGGGGTGGTTTTGGGGGGGGGTCTTCAACAAGCTGAATTTTTCAGCAGATGAAAGATTAAGTGCATGGATGTTTTCCAAAAATACCCACAATAATCGTGTGTTTGAGCTGCCTGTTTCTTAACTGTCAGCAAGCACAAAACACCCGGCCAAGACGGGTCTATTGAGTGTTTGTCGAAAACAAATGATGTGGAGGGGGGGGGGCAACAAAAAATAAAAATCTTGGTAATAATCACATCTCTTTCCATAATCCCTGGCATTCCCTGGCTCTGATGGTATGGTGTGCCTTTTCACTCATATGTGAATGTGTGTATGTGCGTAGTGCGCATATGCTCGCTCACACAGACTGCTGGGGGGCATACTCGCAACACACAAACACACAGGCACATGGAGGCATTTCCATGCAAATTGAAAAGAGAAGGGGTGACAGAAGAGCATGGCAGGCCCTGGGAGAAAAAGGCTGCCACAGAAGCGGGAGTCCTCGTGTGGAATCCTGCCACAAAAGAGCCCCGGATTAAACACACAATGGGAATGGGATGTGGGCTGAGGGAGGGAGGGAGTGTGTGTTTGTGACTGGGAGTGAGAGAGAGAGCGAGAGAATGAGGGAACGAGAAAGAGAGAGAGACACTGACCCAACTCCTGCTCCTGTTTCCTTCCCTGCGCTCACTCGCTGGCACCCACTTCAGCTGACAGAGAGTACCTGTGACCAGGTACTTGTTCCCCTTGACTTCAGGCTAAAGCTACTCACTGAACATGATGTGCTGAAGTGAATTTAGAGTCACATAAGACACTGCTTTCAAAACACAAAGGGTTGCTGTGCCCCCCGCCCCTCTCTCTCTCGCAGCCTTCATGCTTGGCAGTTCACCAGTGTTTTTTCTCTTGCTGCCATTTGTGGCCACATACAACAGCCCATCATAAATACTGAGGTTGGACTGGGGCAGGAGGTTTTGCCACGGGCATGTGGTGGGCACCTGAGGCTCATGTGCCAAAGTTTTTGCTTCTGAGGTTTGGCTAACATGGCGTGCGCGCGTGTGAGTTTATCTGAGTGTGTACGAGTACATCCTGAGATGCTATCGCTGTTTCTCTGTGTGCGTACACATCTGTGGTTAGGTTCTTATCAGGATTCGAAGTCCTCAGAGAGTATCATACAAAGAAAAAACACAACTGTGTAGTAATTATTGCTTTTTTTTAAAAGACAAGCATAAATCATTTAGATTGATTCTCAAATTGTAAAGGAACTCTAAGTTTAGTTGTGACTGAGATGGAGATTTCCACGTGTAGCCTGTGGGTTAAAGTTAACAGAGCGATTTTTTTTTTGTTTTAATTGTGACTTTAAAATGACTGTTGTTGGTTTTTGGATCAAGATTATAATTGTGATTCAGTTTTTGGAAAGTCTGGTTGTTAACGGCAGTTAAGGTCACAGTCTGAGTATAAAGGAAAGTTTCTCAAAAAGTGACTGTGTGTTTATCTTTGTGTATTAATCTGTATAATCTCATTACAAGAAACAGGTACAAACAAGGAGAAAGGCTGTAAGGATCAGGTTTGACATCACCGTAAGTAATGCTATACTGAGTTTCCGCACAATTAATTAATGCCAAAGCAAAGTCCTCTACAGTGTGTGTGTGTGAGTATTTGTGTGTGTGCCCATGTTGCAACATACCTAGTGCATTGGCACGTGGGCTCTCACGGAGGACACACGTCCCCAGGTACCCCTCCAGCTGGGAGGGTTGACGCATGCCTGAATAGTCAAATAGCGAGGCGCACACACACACACACACACACACACACACACACACACACACACACACACACACACACACACATTGCAGAGTTGTGAGGAAAGAAAGACAGGGTTAAGGCTTTCTACAATTTGTCTCTCCCACTCCAGCTAAGCAGAAATATGACATTTAAAACATCAGCATTTAAAACTGAGGCCGGACTGGCAGCTGCAGCGCTTCCACTTTTAAGGAACATAAAACCAAAAAGAAAACAACTGTGACAGAAAATGTGTAGGTGTATGCAAGAGAGTACTAAAGTACAGCAGGTCTCGAGTAAATAAAGTTCCCAGTGTATGTTGCTACTTTAACTGATGGAGGGGGGAAAAAAAACATCAGATAAGATATGATCACAACACACTATTTGCATGGAAGGCTGTGAAAACATTTTGATATAATATCTGTGTCTATCATCACTGCGAGCAGCAGCAGCAGCACACTGGTAAAGAAAAAAGATAATGTTCAACAGATTGGTAAAGCTAATATCTCAGCATTAAACCAGCTCACAACAGAGCGCTGTTCTGCTGAATCAAAAGACATAAAAATATATCGGCGTGCTATCTGCAGCTTGGGTGCTACTGCTATTATATAACCTCATTTCCTGGCAGGTCAAAGGGGATTTTTCTGCGATTATATAAAGCACGTGTTGGTAGAAGTTTGATAAGAAAATCTAATTGAATTTTAGACTAGGCCGGCTGAAGTCATACTTGTCATACTTTGTTCACTCACACACACACAAACAAAAAACAAAACATCTTGGGTCACTTTGGCTCTTGCATTAGTGTTAGTTAAAGCAATAATGGATGAAGCAAAGTTAACACTGTGTGTAACTGTAACACTGCCTGCAGTGAGCTTAAATTATTAGACAACAAAATAAAAATGTATTTCTGCTTCATGCAACAGCAGGAAGACAAAGAGACGGTTGGTTAGGGAACATATTGCAATGGTGACTGGTGTGTGTGTGTGTGTGTGTGTGTGTGTGTGAGAGAGAGAATGTGTGTGCAAAGAGACAAAAGTGTGAGCGCCATACTTTGCGCCCCTCCGTTTTGCTTACCCATCATATCTTTTGTCTTCTTGAAATGTTTATACCAGCGCCCAAATTCCTGACACTTCGCCGCCGACACATTTGCATAGTAAGTGCTGTTCACAATGGAGGAAATCATACTCTGAAAGAGAGAGATTGATTGAGGGAGAGGGAGAGAAAACGAGAGAGAGACTTTAGATTCTCATTGTGGAAAATGCAGACATAATAGTAAAGCTTGTGAAACATGCAGTAACACTGTAGCTTGTCAAAACAAATAAAATATAGGGATCGAGTAAAACCCAGTACCAGGGGAAAAAAGCTAACTGAAAAGTATCAGACATGCAGAAATCTGAGATTGTTTTCTTCTACAGGTAAAACAAATTAAACCAAAGAAGGGGATTTATCTCTTATTAATTAATCAATTACTTTTATTTTTTTTATCAAATGCCGATGAGTTTGTCTGAACTTTTTGGGTCACTTATAAGGTCACCTGAGCTCTACATCTGCTCACTCCATGAGCATGCAGTGGGAAAGATATTTACCTTTGAAAGGAAAAGAAGATAGCTGCTTATTGAATATCAGCACCTGGGGAGCTCGGCGATGTAAACAGATAAACCTCTTTTATTTTGCGGCTCTTTATTTATACAATCTGTTAAAGACAACGACTTCGAGCAGATTGGGGGCCGCACCGAGCATGTCGTTCTCCGATGCGTACGTGCTCCCATCTCCCCCCTATACAGTCGCCTCTTTGCCCTCTCAACATTTACTTCAACCGCTCTCCTTCGCCTGGGAAAAACAAAGAGCTGTTTTTTTTCCTCTTTCCCATCCAGTTTCATTAAAATGAATGTTTTAACACCTTGCCGGCCTCCGGGTGAATAGCGAGGTTGGCACAGGAGAAATTGTTTTTGATTGTTATAAATATTCAAAAGAACCAAACCATCTGTTTTCAAATTATAGGTATGCCATCTTTATCATTTTCTATAATATATGCGCTTGGAGGATGGTGGGGGGAACCTTCTGGCAGAGTAGCATGGCAGTGTGAGCAGAAATGAACAGCCACAGGATGATTCTGGTTCTCTGGCTCCAGCTTTTCACCACAAAAGGAGGTTAAAGGGTGACAGCTGTGCCATCAAAAAGGTCGATCAAACTCTGAACTCCTGACCTCCGGATTAAAGCCGTACGCCGCACCTTATACAGCAGCGCTGCAGCTAAGTGTGACGCACCGAAAACTTTAGACATGGTAGGAACGAGCCACCCAAAAGAAACAAGACAGACACAGGTTCCTTTTGTTAAAAAAAAAAAAGCAGCAGGTAAGGCACAATTTTAACCAGCTTCCTCCTAAAAGATTTACATGAGGAATATTTTCCATTCCTCTGTTTGAGACAGAGAATACCACACAGGAGACGTTATAAAAGCTAGAGCTCTGTGCTAGCCAAGTCTTGGTTCAGTAATATTAAAACCCAGCCGAGGTTGGAAAAGAAGCAATTACATGTTTAGGAAGACATCGAATTTTGTGTCATGGAAATGACAAAAGACACCAACTATCACACACACAATTACTACTATACCTGCTTGTACCAGGTGGAGTCAAGTTCAACATTCAGCTGCTTATTATTATTAATATTTCTTTCTTTCTTTTTCTTTAAAGGCAAATTCAGACAGCTGAGGCGAGTCACATTCGTGCAGCTGGGTGAGAACTTGTGCCAACCATGCTGCGGTGCATCATCCCGGCATGATGAAAAACAGGAGGGTGAAAAGGTCTGCATTTGGACTTGTACGCTACAACAAAGCAGTCTTTTATCAATATATTGAAAAGCCTTCATTCAACGGAAGCGCTGACGGAGTTCAGGTTCGGTTTAATGGGTCACACTTTTATGCATGAACTGACTCATTTTTATACAATACTGGTATTAGGAAATAGTAGCTGCAAGTTCAAAATTCTCTGGTCCTACATTGACAGTCTCTCTCCAACTCCACGTCCCCACCCAAAGATCCATCTGCAAACCACGTATTTAAAACGTAAGAAGAATTCGCCTTTAAGTCAGGGGGATAATGAACTCCTCTCCTCCAGCCTGGCATCTTTTATTTACAGTATATCTGGGCTTAGGCGGCTCCAGGCAACAAACAGGAGGCCTGCAAAAGACGGTGTGCTTTTTTCTCCCTCACTTCCCGTCTTTCTCCCCTATCTCTCTCGCTCCCTCTTTCTCCGCCATCTTTGACACAGATGTTCTAATAAACGCTCCTCATTAATCAGCCCTCTCCCTCAATACATCACTCTACCTCTCACAGGGGGCCCTGTGTGTATGTGAGAACGAAACAACACACACACACCTATTCTCTCCCTCTCCCCACCGCTCTGTCACACACACATGCATACGCACTAAGTGAAATCAAGCAGATAACCAGAGCCTCTGCTGCCACTGCGGTGCCAGCGGGAGGGCTGTGCTAGGGCTTGTCAACAGGTAGCATGACTGCGTTTGTGTGTGTGTGAGAGTTTGCGGGTGTGTCTCTGTGCATGAGCATGTGTGTGGACCCTTTAAGTGATAGCCATCTGCAGCACAGAGAGCTTATCAGCAAGACCAGGAAGTGGCACTGGGCTACTATCGGTCCCCAACATCTATTCCACTCCCCAACATGGGAGACAGGAAGAGCGAGGAAAGAGTGTGTGTGTGTGTGTGTGTGTGTGTGTGTGTGTGTAAGAAAATAGCAGTGCAGCAGGCAGGTACTGTAGGCACCCAGCTGCTAGTGTTAGAGTGTGGTATATACACACTGGCAAACACACACACACACACACACACATACAGAGTACAACCCCTGCAGACAAACACACATGGTGCTGTTACACAAACTCACACAAGCACATACACAATTAAACACCAACACGCATTCCAACTTAGCCTGATGTCTTGAATCAGCTGGGGAAAAAAGCGCATCCCATTTGCAACACTGCGCCTCGTCTCTCGCCAACATCTAACAGAGCTCAATTATGGCACATATCCACCTCAACTGGGATGACCCCTCCCCTTCCTTCATTCTAACACACACACACGCACTGGCAGCCAGGTTATGCCTGTGGCAGCCGAGGTGGTGAAGGCCTGCAAAAGATGGCATTTTGATGACTATTTGCTGCTACACAACGCAGCAGCTGGTGCATCAGGGGCCGCCCAGCGAGAGTGAACAGGGGGTGGGCAAGAAGAGGTAGTGGTGGCAATGGGAAAGAGTGGGGTGAGGTGGTGGCGATGGTGGGGGGCGTGGGGGGGAAATCTCATTTGTTGCCATAGTTTCTGAGAATATGGGCAAGGGGGATGCTAAGCTTGGTAGCAACCTCAGAAAACAAAATCAGCCTGATTGAGGGAGAAGTTGTATTTTGCAGATGCCTCTCCCAGCTATGAACTGTGAATCCTGAAGCGTGCTTCGTATTTCGCACGGGTCAGAAACAGTTCCTGTAGCAGAATGACAACAGGCATTAGTGAACACTGCATTCTCTTGAGTTTCCTCGAGCCATTTGTAGGCCGAACACACAAAGCATGACTCTCCGCTACAAAAGAATGAAACTAAATGTTTGACAAGGCCCCGGACAAAAGAAGCATTTCACAAAATAACGCCCCACTGCCCTCCCCTCGCTGCTCTGCTCCCCCTCCTCCTCTACCCCCCACCCCTGTCTCTCTTCAGAGCCCTGTTCAGAGGTGGGCTAATTCTCTTTCACTCACTCGCTGCGATTCTCTCATCTGTTAACCTCTCTTTTCGGTCTGGGATTACGCAGAAGAATATCAAGGAAACACTAATCCTAAAAAGGTGCCAATCTTCTGCTCCCTCCTGCAACGCCCCTTTCTCCTCCCACTCATTTCTCTCTCCTTTTTTTTTCTGTCAACTCAGAAATCTCAGCGGGTGGGCCAAATGCTTCCTGGCTTCTCACCTTCTCATGAGACTGCACACAGGCGGTGACATCACCGCTCGCAAGGCAGGGAGTCCGTGTATCGAAGCAACGTGCGGATGACCACGGTCGTAAACCAATCGGGTTTAGGAGGAGCAAACTGCCGCTCCATGGGTGTAACTGGCCACATGCAACCCCACAGAGTAACAGATGTCAAACACCATCGTGGCAGCCATGTTTCAGTGAGGCAGATAGAGATACATGCGAGGAGATCATCAGATTATCAAGCAGCAACACGGCAAAGCTGCCAAGTTACACGAAAACTTAAAAACTGGATTATTCTTTTTAAGCTCGCTGCCTTACATTTTGACTGTAGCTGCCATAAATCTACAAAGGACGCTGCCATTTAAAGGTTGCCGCTGAAATCCAGACTGGCTTGTAAAATACATAAGATATTCACAAAGAAAAAAAGATCAGATAATTTCAGGTCTGCAGCTCGTCCTCTCTGCAAACCAAAAACAATCTTCAGTTTAATTTGAGACTGGTGTGTATGTCAATATAGCAAAAATGTGTCTGAGCAGGAGTGTGTGTGCTTGTGTGGTAAATCCTCTGAGCTAGCGTGTGCTCTCTTCTGAGCCGTCTTCACATATGGACCGTAAACAGGGTGATTACCAGACCGGGCTGGGCTCCGCCTGAACGCCACCCAGGGACTCTTTACATCATCAGCGCACTGCTCATGCCCGGCTAAACAGACACACACACACGCACGAACACACACCGAGAGCAGCAGCTCACTCGCACGCGTTCGCACACAACGCAAATGAGGGTCTCCAGGTGACCATACGGTGGCCTAGGAGGAGAGCTGGCTTCGTACTGAAGGCACCTACGCACACGCTCCGATGTGAATACACACACGCATGCAAAACGCAAATAGCAATTTCGCATATGCGCTCTGCACATTGATATACAAGCAAATACACACAGGTGCACACATATCTCCTTGTGCTGTAACTCCCTCACACACGCACATTATTGGCCCCTGTGAGAGATATACTGCCATTTCATTCCATTCACTCCAGAGCTGCCTCTGTGATATACTGACTACACCGCCTGTTAATACAATATCTGCACTAGTGCTTTCTATCCAACCTCCCAGCCGACAAAAAAAAAAAAAAAAAAAGAGGAAAAGAAAGACACAGAATATAAAACCTAAACATACCTCCAGCCTGAAATGTTGAGAGTGAATCAAATGAGAAAAGAACAAAAAGCATCCAGATCGTTCTGGGCCCAGGCCAGTGTTTATCTCACAATAACCATACGTTCAACAACACCTCTGCTTTTTGGCTGCTGGTACATACGAGCCTGTGTGTGTGTGTGTGTGTCGTGGGTGGTAAAAGAAACAAACAAAAAAAAAATCAAGAGGCAAACAAATAACAATAGCCATTGATTTGGATTTTCTATGCTGATTCTCTTTCCCATGTGATCAAACTCACGGCATTTGATAAGTTAAAGATAAAACACGGAGGTGATGGACACAGTGGTGTTTGTTTAGTTGTGCGGTATGATAGAAGGGTGTAGGGTTGGGCTTTTTGTTTTGTTTTTTGTCTTTTTTGTTGAAATAAGCAGTTTGGTCTTCAGCACCTGTGATAAAGGACATTCTTTAGCCAGAGAGCTCTGATTCATGTCTTTGAGTAACTCCTTGAGGGCGTTTCTTACTGTAGAGTGGCTCCATTGCTCGGGCGGCAGGTCCTCCAGCTTAGGACAACTGTGAAGAGAGAGGAGACACACAGGGATTTGGGGTGGAGGGTGACAGGGAGGATAAGGATGGGGAGAAGAAGAAAGGGATGAGTGTGAGGAAAGGACAGACAGGGATAGAAAGGAGAAGGGGGGAAAGAGTAGAGCATGAAAACAAATTCAGATGGAACGGAGACTGAGACAGGAAGGCAGCAGCTTTGATGGGATCTTCAATGAAATGCTAAAATTCACAATCTTGCAACTGAGTATAGACATTACACATGTGTATTACACATTGAACTATAGAGGTATTTTTGTGCAACTTCAATCCAACATCATAGACCTTAAAAATCTCGCTGCATCTTAAATCACATATTTTCACATTTACATTTGATATTTCAAGTGTAACAGTCAAAAAGCTGGGTGTGAAACACTGTCCACATCTTACTCTTAGAGGTTGCCAGACGGAGGGAAAACCAAACAATCTGCAGCTTTTGGAAAGGGTCAGCAGGTGTCGTGATGTTAATACTGGCTAGCTAAGAGTAGAAGCTTTTTTCCTACTTTTTTCCACACACTGAACGTGTTGGCATTGTTTTGTGTGAAATTTTCATTCGAAGAAATTACTATTGTGTACTAATACAAAACGCAGACAATTGCAGTGAAATGTTGTAAATGACATATCTAGTGAGTATACAATTCTACCCCACTGAAAATGATAAGTGCACAGTATCCAGCGTGTACAACATAAAAGCATAAGAAAAATTTAAGAGTCGAGATAGGTGTTTTCTTCAGTCTACTCCTAAAACTGCCTAATATTTGTAAAAGCTGTGGACATTATCACCTGCAGCGAGTGGATATTTTATTGTAGCATAATTTCAATACTTTTGCTATTCGATTTAGCCTACACATGTCAGAAAACATAACAAAATGTCTTGAAATCGCATGTTAAAATTGTTATGTTCTATTTTCTAAAAACAAGAGAAACGCACCAAATCCTCAGCCACGAGACGCTTGAACCTTTTTCGATTATCATCATTACTCCTGATTAATTTTCTGTCAGTCAACTCGACTGATCATTTCCCCACTAATCAAGTGCTGAGCTGAAAATTCTGGAAGCAAATCACTTTCCCTAAAAACAAAGGTGTCAAACACAGTTTGCAGCATTTCGCCTGACCCCGGTTGAGGAACATATACATGCATACGTGGATAAATTGGCTGGTTTGCATCAAATAGGCAGAGCAGCAAAGACAGAGAGGAAACCAGAGAGAAAGCGAGCTGAACGCACACGGGTCCCTGCTCGTTTTTCCTGCTGCAAGCGCCCCTCCAAGACAGACAGATTTCATTTGGCGCATCAAGCAGATGCATCTGGAGATTGCTCTGTCTCTCTCTCTCTCTCTCTCTGTATCTGCCTGCCTCGATCTCTCTCCCTCTTTCATATTCTCTCTCTCTCTCTTTTTCTCTCTCTCCTGATTGTTCTGATTAGTTAATTACTTTATACAACACATCTGCTGGATTGATGCATGAATTATACATCAGCTGCATGTGGCGACTATTATTTCGTGTTACTTCTACCTTCCTGGCTTGTTGTGCTCGGCGAAACAATTTAAGGTGTTACTGGCGAGATTTCTGCTGCAGTCGGGGCGGGGGGGCTTTAAGAGTTTGGCGGCGTGGGTAAGAAAAAGAGAAAAACAAATACAAACCAATAACAATATTGACAATTGCGTATATACGGCGTAATCAAAATGAAGCTGTATATCAAACAGACTGTCTTTGCTGTTCGCCTGTGCTGCAATCGCGAGCTGCAGAGACACCGACTGAATTCTGGGTTTTGAAAACGTAAAATATATTTACGTGGTGGGTGGAAGCAGAGAATAACTCAACTGGGCTCCCGTGACTTTGTGTGTGTTTCGCATTACACTTACCGCTGAATTACTTCACGTTAAACCTGGCTAGAGACGTGAATAAGAGAGCGATGAGGGCGCATGAGATGCTGTGTGTGTGTGTGCCTGTCCATAAATCTGTCAGCCGGTGTGTTGGAAATGTTATGAGCGAGGAGAACAGAAAAGGGATGCACACCACATCTGCTACTAAGAAAACATACACATGCACACTCTAACACACAAACAATGGATTTTCCAGAACACCTTAAACTGCTCCAGCAGCTAGAAAGCCTCTGGGGAGACGGAAGTGAACAAGAGGAGGGAGAGTGGGAGAGAGAGACAGGCAGAGAGAGAGAGAGAGAGGGGGGCAGCGGAGAAAGACAGCTATCCATGCATTCAGGGGCTAGCAAGCCGGAAATAAACACAACCTTCTGTAGTCTGGCTGGTGGACGTGTTCACATCAGTCGCCGTGCCTGTGTGTGTGTGCGTGTGTGTGAGTGCTTCATTGGTGGAGGTGGGTGGTGATGGTGTTGGTGGCGGGGGAAACAGAAGGAGAGGGAAGAGAAAAGGAAGAGGCAGAGCGAGGTAGAAAAAGAGTAGAAACAGCTCTCCAGAGGGTTGCAGAACACTGGGTTAGCGTGCAGCTGGCACAAGCCTCCACACCAGAGCCAGTCGGCTGTTTGTGTGCGCGCGCATGTGTGTGTGTGTCCATGAGTGCATATGAGCCTGTTTGTGTCCATGTCTATAAATGCTTGTATGCTCTTGCCGTGTGTATAAATATGACAAAGCCTCACACCTACAGAGAATAATTTAGCATACAATATGGTGAGCAATGACAGGAGAAAGCTAGCAGTATTCAGTATAGTAAAGGTTTCATCTTCATCATTCACAATGTAGACTCAAAAGAAATATATTTTGCCTAAAATATCCGCTGCAGCCAGGTTTATTTATGGAACTATTTCAGGTGAGTCATTTTTAGCCACGCAGTCACCGACCACATTCGTTTATTTGGTTTTTTTGGAGCTGAAGCAGAGCTTGGTTTAAAAACGGTTATTTACTTATCATATTTCACGTTTCCACTGCAACATGTTAAAAATCACTCAGCGGTTAATTTCATAGAATCACTTCTCAGCTATGGATAAGCTAGATTGTTACCAAGAGTTCGAATTCTCCGGAATCTGTGTTCTGATCAATTAATCAGTGGTTTTTTTTGGTTTATGAATGGGTTTTTCCCACTTCCTGGAAACGGCCAGTCTGAGTAATAATGTTTTTCTCGGTATTAAACACGTAAACTGGCACATGCTATATGTGTTATTGCTAGAAGCAGAGATTGAGAGGTTGAGATTGAGATTACACACTTTCAAGAGAGAGTTCATTAAAAAAAGGTCTAATTTATGTATTTTTAATTTGGCCTGCTGTGGTATTTATCTAACAGATTTTGGTGTGAACTGTCCAGTTTGGGAGATGTCAGCTGATGTCCCGTTTGAATCATGGTCAATTCACACAACAGCAAAGAAGCTAGTAGTAGCAGAGCTTTTAAGGTAAAAACAAAGCTTTTTAAAAGCCTTAATTTAGGACAAAGTCAAGAAAAAAGTAATTGAAAGAAACTGCTGATTTTAAGTCTTGAAAATCACGCTTATTTACAAAAATGCTTCAAAATAACCACCCAAGTGAGTGCCCGCATGTGTTTCAAGATGGCTGCCAAGTTGCTTACTTGAAGGACTTGTGACACATTTGAAAAGTTGACCATCTCTCTTTCCAGAAAACCCCCCCAAACACTTTTAACTTCAGCCGTTCACTGTGTCACTCTCTAAAAGGGACACAAAAGGCTTATGCTAGTGACAAAAACACCACCAGCACATGTAATAAACAGTGTGATAAACACTGACGGTATCTCCTTTGCCTGAGTTGTACTGTTTGCTAGCTGCACCAATCTTTTGCGTGGCGGATGTAGACAGCAAAAAGAAAATAGTTCCTACACGAAACTACTCACAGCTAGGTTGGTGGACTGTTTTGAGCAACCAGGTTATGATTTCCAGAAATACATATTGCTGCTGAGTTTTGTTTAATTATGTATTGTCTTGGCATTTTTGCACCACAAGATATGTGTCATTTATTTCCATTATACCAATGAGAAGGCAGACATTTCTACAACCAATATATCTTCAAAACGCTGAAACTCACATCGAAATTATCTAGATGGATAAACAGCGCAACAGATCAGAGGGGGGAAAATGCTAATGTGATCATGACTAACTGTTCTCTTCAAACACAGTTTTGTGGTTAGCACTCAGGTAAGAATATGTATGAACATGTGCACACATTCTGGGCTGGTGCAACTGTAAATATTCCAGTGCACATGTGCCCAAACTTGTGGATTGGTTGCTTACCTGTGCAGCTGGATCTTAAGTGTGACCACGTGGTAGACGTCCTGCAGCATGTCTGCCACTGTGGCGTCTGGTGCGTCTGTCACATATGACAGTGGGACGGGGTTCCACTTCCCCACCTGAATCATACCTGGATGATGCAAAACACATGCAGGCACACATAAATATGGACAAAATGTGGAAACGCATGAAAAAAAATCACAGATTTGGAAACAAAAGCACAACAATGGACACAGAAGCAAATAAATCAGCACAAAGCTCGCTTTCACTGTTCATTTCAAAGCCGTAAACATGTACGGTAGGAACGAAGCCACGCATAGATACCCCCAGGAGCATTCCGGTGCCATAAATGCTCTTTATTTCCTTAATTTTCACTGAAATCGCAACAACCACGCAGGAATTTTTCCTGAGAGTGCTTTTAAAACAGTGGCAGCCCGCACAGCAGAAAGAGAGATGGAAGACTGCTCATGAGAAAGGTGGCCTAGGATGTGTATGTATGTGCAGCGTGATGGACAGCCTATAATAAAAGAGCATGCATCGAGGCACCTTGAAACAGCCGCACTCAGCCTACGTGTGCTCAAGTGCAATTAGCAGACCCTTTCCTCCACCTGCCCCTCCCACCCACTGTCACCGAGGGTATATGTATATAAATATATACAATATGAGCACTCAAGTGAATGTGCATGTAAACATTTTACTGTGCAGCTAGCCTCTGTGAGAGTGCGAGGATACCTCTGTGTGGGAATATGTAGCGTATGACCCCTGGGAGACTTTCTGGGATCAGTGTCAGGTTGTGTTACTGTGGCTTCAGATCTGCTGGCGGTAAGCTATTATGGTCACAGAGTGTATGTGTGTCTGTAGGTTTGAGTGAGTGTGTGTGTGCACAAGCACCAGCATGTCTGAAAATGCTGTAGAAAAGACGCTGATAAGCATAAAAGAAAAGCGTCAGATCAGAGAAGAAAGAGATGACAATGATGAGAGTGGGTGAGGGGGTTACCTTTGGCCTGGGCTGCTGAGCTGTGGGAGTAGCCCAGTGACAGCAGGGCCATCTCGATGAGCTGGTTGAAGAGCATGTCCTTGCGCACCAGGACAAATTCAGCGTGCTCCTCCTTGCTGTCAAAATCCATGGGATTCTCGTAGTGCTCGACCACACAGAACACAGGCAGCATGTTGCCTGCAGACAAAGAGACACAAGCCATTTCTTCACATGCAAAACTCTGACCTTCAGTCCTCTGTTTGCAGAGGAATGGGATTAAAATTTAGTGCAGATGATTAAGTTACACTGAGGTTGGCTGTCGAGGGATTAGAAGTGAACATCCAGGTTTAAGCTCTGAACACAAGTTTGGACCACAAAGGCATATTTCATCTTTTATAGGGCAATTTCCTTCAACACCTTCACCTCTTTGTCCCATTGCCAAACTCTATGATCAGCTTGAGGGATCAAATATTACTTGGGTGCATAATTTTAGACACAGAATTTGCTTCGTCTTTTAAGAAATTGCCCTCTTTTTTCTTTCTTTTTTTTCCATTTCCATCATCTCCCCCCTGATGCTTTTTGCTCCAAATTCCCATTTTAAGATTCATTTTAAATGTTGTAGCATTCCTTCATGTTGCCTAAAGCTTTAAGATGATGACATAATATTGCAGAGGTGTTGCACTATGGCCTGCACTGATTGGTATTGCTTGTGACAAGCAAAAATATACTGTATATTAGACAGAATGATAACCTTAACCGCGTGTGAACAAACATGCCGCAAAAAACAGAAAGTCTCGTCTCTCTTTTTGGCACAATACACAGTTTATTCACTGTCAAGGTGCTGGGATCACATTAGCCTTTTTCCCCTTGACTGCCAACCCAAAATCATCTTCCCATGATGCAGCGCTACAAATCCCGAGCCACCTCTGCGCCCTGAGGTTTACGAGTCTGTGTCAACAGTGGCTCTGCTGTTAGGTGGAATGAACAATCCTTGTCCAAAGACTGTCAAATGTTCAAGGGACCAACTGTGCAAATATCATCCAATATGCCATTTTGGCTAAAATAACAGGCGTGAAATTTAGACTTTGAGGGCACAGGGGCGGCTTGGCCTTTTGAAGTTTTAGTCTGAATAAAAACAGAAAGTCAAAATTATGTCAAAGTACTGACTGGAGGTAATCTTTTGCTTACTGTACTTTGTAAATGTTGCCCTGTTTCCCCACTTTTTCAGTAGGTCTCTGCTCTACCTGCTGCCACCTGGGAACGTTTCTTTACATACGCTGTAAGTGCAGATAGAAATGATAAACATTGCCATATTTTCTAATCCCAAGCATTCCAGAAGATGCACACAGCTCTGGCAAAACAATCAATAAGCCAACAGATGCAAAAGAATGTGCTGAAAGAGCTGCTTTTCTCCTCCCCTGATTTTAATAGATAAAGATCTAACAATAAAGACTGCTGTGCAGGTTCATTTGGGGGATCAATACTGGCTTTGTTTCCAGGGAGCCCAGAGAGGGCTGCGGTAAATAGTGTTTCGGGCTCGGACACAATGCCCACTGTGGGCCCTCTGCGAAGCCTCCGTGGCTGACCAGCCGCCTCTCTCGGCTGCTTCGCTCTTTTCTAAAATTTGACAAAAAAAAAAAGGATGAGAGGAAAAAGAAGAGGAGGGGAGGGCAAAGAGGATGCTTGGAGGAGCAAACGTTGTAGGAGGCCAAGAGAAGCAGAGATGATGAAGGTGAGAAATTAGGCTCTCTCAGCTGGTGTGCAACACGTAGATAAAAAGCAGCGAATAAGAGAAATGGCCCATCCGAGGACACTCTCGCAGCTACATTCCAAGACTTCCTTAGTCCCTGTTGGCCAAAGAAAACCAAACCAGCCAAACAAACAAACATTTGAGCCCTCGCAGCCAAGTGCTATTACAACTCCAAACCTGCAGGATTTCAAACTCAAAAAAAAAGAAAGAAACATAATCATAAAATGAAGGTTCACATATTGGATGGCTTTGCCTGGCGTGTTTTTCACAAGATGACACTGGTTATATTAAAAAGCTATGTCATAATCTCAAAGTAAAGGCTCCCTTTAAGCAGCAATGGCTCTTAAAGGACTGAAACTTTCCCTTAATAAACAAATGTCAGAGCAGGAGTGCCGGGGTTGGAGAGAGCAGCAGTGACACAGCGCTATGCAGCACGGCACAGGAATAATTCTCACAGTGCTTTTCTATTAGCTATTGTCTGGGCAAATAAGTGGGAGTGTGTGTGTGTGTGTGTGTGTGTGTGTGTGTGTGTGTGTGTGTGTGTGTGTGTGTGTGTGTGTGTGTGTGTGTGTGTGTGTACTGAGATGACTAAAGAAGCATTGTAAAAAGGTTTAAGAGTTTTGGAGAGCATGCAGGGGTGGTGGTGGGTGGAAGGTGCTGTGTGTGTGTGTGGGAGGGGGCCTATTTAAACTGCATTTAAATTACTTTCCTCTTTTTACATTGGTTATGTTTCCTCTCAGTCATTACAAATACACGCAGAGCTGCGTATACTTTATTTGTATTGCATGCGGCTGATACAGGCTGGCACTGCGGCTAACATTTAACACCTTCAAGATTATCTTGTTGTGTATAAAGGACAACTATAAAAGATGTCAAAAAATAAGGCCTGAAAGTAAATGGTTATTTTGAATTTAAAATAATTTTGTCTGTAAAATAACAAAAAGTTTTTTTCTTAAAAGAAAAAAGCAGTGAAAACATTTTCCGATCATTTGTTTTTCCTACCAACACTTAACCCCCCTAAAATATTCAGTTTTCTGTCATATAAAAGAAATAAAAGCAGAAACTATTCTAATTTTAGACGCACATATTTGGGATATGTGCTTGATCACTTGATTTGCGATTAATTTTCACCTGTGTGATTAACGCACAAAGCGCCACACAATTTCCCAGGACCCAGAGGGAAGTCTTCAAATTGATTATTTTTGCCAATAAACACTCCAAAAAACAAAAAAGAATACAATTATATGTTTACAATTATTCTCAATAAATTCCTTTTGATCCGTTTCGGTCTTTCTTACCTTTCTTATGGCAGGTCTTCAGCAGGTGGCTGGTGGGTTTGTACGGGACCCCTCCGAGTTTGGTCCCGGTGCTTCCCAGCCTGGCCCGTCCCAGGGGGCTGCCGTTCTGCTCCAGCCGGGGCAGCTTGGCCGGCGGGGCCTTGGCGTCTGCCATGCTGTTGACCAGCTCTGAGTTCTCCTTGCCCAAACACGTCTCGCTGAGATGTTCCATCATTCTCAGCACCTCAGCTCACTATCACCTGGGGGAGGCAGAAACAGCATGTAATCAGCTGCCAGGGGAGATATGTGTGTGGCATAAAAGAAGCAGGAGAATGAAGAGTTGCCATGTGATACAAAAGGGGCAATGAACGCAAAATCTTTTGTGTTGATATCACTGACATGTGAAGATGTGAAGGGACATTTTTATAGAGCAAAAAAAAGTCCTTTAAGTAATTGAGACCTCTGAAAACGGACCCATTACGGCAGTAACTGTCAATTCGCCTCGGTTATGATGACTCGGGCCGCGGTGATGTCATCTTGCTGCTGTAATGTTCCCATTTTTTAACGCATGTATTATGTATGGGTGTCCCGCTAGAAATTCCCATGCGAGCGGAGGCAAACAGGCCGAGGTTTTAGAGCAAATACATTAATTTGCTGGGAGATTCCACTTCAATAAATACAGTACAGTTCAAGGAACAAGGTTGTGCTGCGGAGCACGCACGGAAGGGGAAACTAACGTAATTCAGTTTGTGAGTCACTTTGTGTGGCTTACCATTCGTGACGCAGCTTGGAGAAAAAAAGAAAGAAGGCAAAAGGCCGCACCGTCATTTTGTTGTGACAGACAAACAAAATCAGTTACAAGCTTTTACAGGTGTGAACTTTATTTTTAGATTCTGCAAGTGCAGCGAAACACCCGTGGCGAGCAATGAGTTTACAACTTTAGGATGTGGGGGGGAGAAAGCAGCTTGAGGAAACTCCAAAACAGGCAGTAGCTGACTCATGAGGGTAGTCATCTAAAGTGGGAAAGAAAAGGGAGGAAGAGACAAAAAGGAAAGATGGAGGATGGCTGCTTTACCCACAGGTGTGCTTACACACACAAACACACACACAGCTTCCTACATCATTTGAAGTGCTCGGGCAAACTTTGAAAATCTGATCAATAATAATAGTAATATGAATAATATTAGGTCACAACAGAAAAATAATTATTCGTGGTGGTTAGTGGGTGCCGGTGGACTGAACTGGAATGCTGTTGTCAAAGAGTGAAAAGGGCAAAATCATCCACCCCCACTCAAAAGATCATGAACTCCTCGATTCATAACATCCAATGAAGCAACTAATTCCCCACAGAGAGGGAGCCAAAGGAATCCAGACCCGGATACAGTCTGGATCCAGGTCAGGATTTTTATATGACCTTAAAACACAAAAACTCTTTGAAGTTTTTACCACTTATTATTATTCAATTTTTTTTAAATCCAATAAAAAAATTGTAATATTATAAATAAAGCTACCCAACAATATAGAAAATGATTAAATTAGTCTTTTGATGCAAAATAAAGTGCTATGTACACTATTGAATCAGCAAATATGATAAGATGATGTATATTTTTCTGCATCATCAATATTTTAACTGTAAGTACCTAAAAGTACTGCTAAAGTTTTAGTACTTGTAGACTTTGACTTAAATAAAGAGTTTAACCACTTTGTAAAAGAGTTTCTTAATACAAAACAAGTCACAATCAATTCATCAAACACTGCTTTCTACAAGGCCCCCCTTGCTTTGTTCTGGGCCACCCCATTTACAAAAATCCTGGACGCCCCTGCTCAAAGGGGGGTGGGAGTTAAGAGAGGAGAAGTTGAGTTTAAAAAAAAAAAGAAAGAAAGAAAAGAAATAGAAAAGAAAAAAACTTCAAACCAACCTGAACCGCAGCACTTCAGCACTGGAGAGCATATAAC
Source organism: Astatotilapia calliptera (assembly GCF_964374335.1). Taxonomy (NCBI): domain Eukaryota; kingdom Metazoa; phylum Chordata; class Actinopteri; order Cichliformes; family Cichlidae; genus Astatotilapia; species Astatotilapia calliptera. The sequence goes on along the minus strand of NC_137432.1, from coordinate 34,579,231 downwards.
ACCGGCTGGAAAACGCTTCTTCTTCAAGTTTGGCCAGGGTAGAAAAGATAGAAGAAGAAAAAGGAAAAAAGAAAGAAACCCCCCCTCCCCAAAAACAACTCCCGGTTCCTCTCTTGTTATCTCTCTACGTGTGCATGACAGCGAGGGGTTCCCAAAATCAGTGTTTAAAAAGATGCTTTCTCCTGCTCTTCTTGGCGGAGGACTGGCAGGCGGTGCGAAAAAACAACAACAACCCGGGTCTGTGCAAGGGAGGACGAGGTCGAGATGGACCGTGATAGGCGAACATTGGTAAGCGGTTGTGCGTGTGCGGCAGGAGCGGAGAGAGACAGGAGTGTGCAGCCCTGACGTTACAGCCAATTCCGTCCAAGTGGAGGAAAAAGGACGGCAACGGAAAGCGTTAAAACCGGCGACATTTAGCAACGCTTACAAGTGAAGGCGACTTCGGCTTTAGTTCGCAGCACAACATCCAAAACGGCGAGCAGGCAGCCGCACAGTACGGCCAGCACGAACCACAAGCACCTCGGACACAGTTGTAACAACAACAACCGCCGCCGAGACCTAACAAACCCTCGCTGTGTGTGTTCACGGAGGGACTACGGGAAAAAATAGCTCAGCGTCGGCTTAGCTAGATTTGACTGCCGGCAGACTGAGAGAGAGCAAAAATACTAAGAAGCGACTGTGTGAGCTTGCCATGGAGGCGATGTGGAGACGATATGCGGACAGTCGAAACAGGTTCGCAAAATAAAACAAGGAGAGGGGGGTCAAAAAGTGCGGTTTACTTTCCGATGCCGAGGATGAATAAGGCTCGCTGTGGATGCATAAGAGAGCTGCCTTGATAGTAATAGTAGGAGGTGTCCTGTTGGCTGGGGATTGGCGTCCGGACGGAGCTCCTCTTTCTCTCTATCTCCCTCTCTGTCTCTCCCCCTCTCACTCCGTCTCTCCCTCTCTGTCCCCATTAAATTATTAGTTGTATTGACTCATCACTCCCCCCTCTCCTCTCCTCGCTGCTGGTGCTGCCGCTGCCTCTGCTTTCCTTCTCTCCTCCTCATTTCAAATGGCGTGGTAAGAGGGGGTAAAAAAATAGGGTAAAAAAATAGAAGAAAGGATGGGGATGTGTGTGTGTGGGAGAGAGAGCGCAGGAGATGGGGTGTAAAGTGTGTGAGAATAAGAGAAAATAAGAGGAATAATCCCCTCACACACCACCAGCACCAGCAGCCTTCCCTATTAAAATCAAAACAGATTATTCCTCCGCATCTCAGGCAGGAAAAGTCCTGGCGGAGACAAAGTGGAGAAAGTGGACCGGGAGCGAAACCACACACACATAAACACACATGCATTCACACACACTCACTAATACACACACAACGGGGAGGAACGGTGGTGCGATTTCCGGCTGTGCGCGCAGGAATTTTTAATCAGCTTGATTAGAGTGAGGCGGTCCTGCATTTATTACCGAGTAACACACAGATGCTCACACACACACGCGCGCGCGATACCTTAATTTATGATGTGTTTTATTTATTTATTTATTTCAGGACTTTACTTTGGGCCAAATGTATAGTTTTTGTTTGACAAATTAATCTACATCCAGATGAAGTCAGAATAGCAAAATAAGTAAGGTGGCTGGCCCTTTGAGACAAACTGAAAGCAAAACGTAAAAGTGAGAAAAAATTTAACAAATGCTGTGTTTGCAAAAAACAAAACCCATTTATTTAAAACTCCAAAATAATCTCATAACTAGGAATAAAAATAAATTTTTGCAGAGTAGAAATATTGTTTGGAGTTTGATCCAAACCATACACCAAATATATTTAAGGCCACTTTAAATGACCTCAGGATGCAAATATGATGACTGACCATAACTGACCCTGCTTTAGGTCTGAGCTTTAACATTAACCATTTTGCTTTGTCTCATACACATAAGTACCTATAATGTTCCTATTCCATGTGTGGATTACTGATCACAGTTGATTGTGCTGATGTTTATCTTGGCAGACACACATTTCCAAAAGATATTTTTAATCTCAAGAGTCATATTTTCCTAGTTAAATAAAGACTAAATAAAAATATAAAACTAAATACGCTACAAAGTAATATAAGAAATTACACATATAAGTCTAAAAAGCAGATAATAGCTTTATTTCAAATAAAAACTGACTACATATTAATATATTTATTTACATTTTCCACCCTTACAGCAATAATATACAATTTAGACTCATATTTTTGTATTAATATGTACGTTGGTTGTTTATCAACTTGAATATTAAGCTTTAGTGATTTCTCAGGGCTATTACTGACTTATTGCTTTGTAAATAGTACAAGTAATACAGTTTTTTTTTTTAAAAGCAGTCTTCATTGCCACATCTCTCATTTCCCTCTCTCAACATTTAGCTTTCAGCAGTCTTCCCATATGTGCTAAAACTTTACCTCCACTGCAAGTTAGACCAAAATATTAGATGAGCTAATCTCTGTTGATATTGTCAACAAAAACCCTGAACAGGCTGATGTTAAGCTATTGTCATTATTTTGTAATTATTTCTCAAACCAGTCCCTGCTGGCCGAACTGCCAAAACATCACACAAGTTAATCTGTTGGTATTGTCAATAAAGGCCTGATCTGGTGTTTTTACCGAACCATTAAGGTGACCCAATAATAAGATCCTCACTCTGACTTCATGAGAAAAAGGTCATTTTAATGATGGACACACCCACACATGGTGTGAGGGGTGGCATATCTGACTCTCCATCTTTAGATCCTAGAAAGAGCCAGATGGGGGAGTGTGTGAGGCAAAGTTCAGCGTTGAGAATACATGGGGAAATAGATTTTGCACATTAAATGAAAGCATGGGGACACTTGTTTCATAAAAAGCGTGCTTTTCTTCACACTTAACATAAGGTGTGGCTTTGTCATCAGGCCAGTGTGTACATCAAAGAGAAATGAAGAAGCACGTCTGTCCAGGCTGTGCAAGAACAAAAACAGGAAACCAACAGAAAACAGGAAGTGTGTGTACCTATCACATCGACAGAACCTGAATGTTGTCGATCGTGGAGGTCAGGTGTGCATGAAGTGCTACATAATGCTACATGCTGACTTACGATGTGTTTGCAGGGTTGATAAAGCTCATCCCCGCAAAAAAAAAAGAAAAAAAAAGACTGCAAATCGTCTCACACAAAGCTGCTGTTTCATAAACAATGCATCCCGGCAGTTGTAAGCATCTTAGCTTAGCCAGTGACGGCAGTCAGAGAAGCCCGACAAAGAAAATGGTTCTAAATTTACATAAAGTGCTTCTTTTAGGCAGGGAAAGACCTGGAGGTCTTTAAAATAAAGCCAAACCTGGAACCGATCAAAAAAAACAATCACGGAAGAAGTGATGCATCACAGTTACACCTCTCATTCACCCCCCTGGTTGTGAAAAAAAAAAAAAAAAAAAAAAAAAAAAAAAAAAAAAAAAAAAAAAAAAAAAAAAAAAAAAAAAAAAAAATTTTTTTCCCCCCCCCCCCGCCAACCATCTCTAAAAAAGACTTTTGGGGAAGGAAAAAAAAAAAATGCAACGTGAAACTCACCTTTCGGACCTGAGATGGAACGTCTTGCAATATTGACACCTAGTTAGTGTGAGGTGTAAGTTTTGAGGAGGCGGTTGCATTTTAAAAGGGTCCCACGTCGTATGTGGTTTTTTTAACAGGAAGTAGAAGAGTTGTTGAAAATGCTGATATGCGACCCCAGCATGTTTGAATTCACGTGCAGAGGCTGTCACTCAAAGATTCAGCAATCAATTCTTATCTCCACCAGTCTCTGGTTTTCAGTGAGCTGCCAACACTTGCATTAAACCCAGCTGTGGTGTGCAGTGTGGTTAAAGGACCCAAACTGTGGAGTAAATACTATTTATACATCTTCAGAGATTCATATTATTCAGCAACAAGACTTCCACCAAGCCCTTTAAGACATAAAAGTCACGAATGGATTATTTGTAAGTTTACCACATCATAGATACATGAAAGTAAAGGACATTTGACTTTATTTTTCATGAATAGAAATAATAATCATGAATATCGTGTGTGTGTGCATGCATGCGCCTCCTTTTCAGGTTCTCTGTGATTTGTACTAACATGAATCTGACAGGCTGGAGCCCCCCTACACCCACACCTTCTCTTCAGCAGATTGCTTTGCATCACCTCGGCTTGCACAGCATTGCTACTCAACGTTCTGCACGTTGACATGTTTTCCACGTTTGACATGTTTTACATGATGTTCACGGCAGCGGCTCCCGTTCCTCTCTCTTTCTTTTTTTTAACCAGTTTTTTTCTTCCTTGGCCGTCGTTAGCAGCATCCGGAAAACAGGAGCGATGGTGAAAGCGAGCCATTGTCGGCAAATGCTCTTTTCTATCTGGCATGACGCAAGCAGCCGCAGTCATTTCCACTGTGATTGTCGGGCACCATCAGAGAGCATCGATAACCCCTGCCAGGCCTTGGCACCGCCAACAGGTGCCGGCACTGCCAGCTAGGTTGGCACCGACGTGGCTGTGAAAACCCTCTGACATCCAGAAGGGCACAGATTTGCACTGAATGCACCACTGAATCAACACTGCTGATTATCAATTAACATATACCGTTTTGTATCACACAGAAAAGAGGGAAAAATGGGTTTTGAAACACAGAAAGCCGTTTTAAAAATACTAGCTGTGCGGTGTTATAATCATGTGCTGAATGCAGATTTAGCTCTGTTCAAGGTGGGTTTTTACAAGCCTTGTGTGGCTTTGTGTTGGGGAGATGCATGTACACAAGTGTAATTGTTCAGGCAGGATTTTGTGCCTGATGGCTACATTTGTAAAGAAATCATGAAAAATGACATGACAGACTGGATGCTAAAGAGACACCTCATATTTAAATAATATTAAAATATATTTCACCCTCAGTGTGTGCATTATCACAGGTACCGCGTGTGTTTTTTTCCCATAACACACTTATCAGTGGTATCATATCTGGCCCACTGCTTTTTAAACCACACGTCCCTGAAGAAATGAAGTATTATGTGCCTTTCATTTAAAAGGATACTAATCATTGGCACACAAAAGGGGGAGAAAAGGCTGAAAATGAATAAGAAAATATATTATTGTTGGCTCAGCATCGAGAGGCGTCTTTATTTAGTGTGTCAAGCGAAGCGGCAGCGCCATCACTTACTCTACGTAGGTGTTGTGATGTCTTCATGCTCACCACTTGTGATGCTTCTAATGGGAATTAATGCGATTATTTGGTTACTAATACAAATTAGTCTGCGGATCCAGTCTGAGCAAACACACAGACGCAGCATGGGGGTTAGCGCTGTCACTGGTTCGACTTTGAGCTCTTTCTGCAAGTGTCTCGCGCAACAAAAAAAACACACACACATAAACATAATAGTATTATTAGAGGCTGAAGAGGATTTAATAATCTGTCGAGGAAACGTGTCAAAACACGCCTGCATCAGTGTGGGTGCGCAGACGAACCTCAAAAATATGTCATGTGCAGAGAAAAAATGAAAACAAGGGTGTTGTACAGTAGATGCCGTGCAAAACCAAGAAGCAGTTAAATGAGTAGCAAAAAAAAAAGCCACAAAAATAAAGCGAACCTCTTTTCTAAACAAGAGCACAGCACTTGGTGCAGAATTGATTTTTCTATCATGAATGAATTCAGGAAAAAGGGAGGCGTTTGACTTGTTTAGTGCCACTGACATTTCTTTGACAGTGTGTGGGCAAATAAGTTTCAAAAGGCGCTACAGATTCCACTAACCCAACCCAGAATATTACACTTTCTTAACAATACAAGCGCAATGTGTCATCATTTGGTTCGATGCTGTCTCAGAGGTGCTCATTGTTTTCTCAGAAATGTTTTTTTAAGAGTGACCGGTTTCACCCTTGGTCTGTGTGTGTGTTCGCTGTCACAGGTACTGCTTGCGTTTTCCTGTTGCGCACAGACAGCTCGCATTCAGCTCTGTACAGAGCTCAGCTTTGAGGTGGTTTATTAATATTTACATGCAAGACGTAAAGAGCTACTTACACAGCTGCTGCGAGGTGACCACAAAAAGACAAACTACTCCGCCGTGAATATATCCTTCAGCTCGAATTAGTTCCGTGTTTTAAATTAGCTTCTCATACAAGGAGTGTGGCTTTCAATTAGCGGCAGGAGAAGGTGATTTCTACATTTCTCATATGTCCGCACTTTGGTGTGGGAGGAGGCAGAAAAGAGAGAAAGAAAGAACAAGGGGGATGTAATGAACTGAGAGTCGGCTCCTAAGTACTTAATTGTTTTATAATCACATGAAGTCGACAGAAATAGAAGCAGAGCAAGTGGTCTCCACCTCAGGCCTGCTGACAGGAAGGCCTAACGCCAGTTCCCCTCAGAGGGTCTCGGCGTCGCTGCAGACAGCAGACCCCACGAGGATTTCCTCCCTCCCCATTTCTGATACACAGACAGATCGACCGCTGCACTCCCACCTCTTGTTTTCAGGTTAAAACTCTCCACACCCAGCAGCCACCCCCGATGGCGTGTGGTGTACACTGTACACTGTGCAGCTCCCACACAGATGCACGCCACACAGACAGACACATGTACATCCGCTCAGTGGTGGCGAGCGTGTTTCCGCGCCGTTTGTAACGAGGCCCCTCTGCCCTGGAAGTTCGTGCCTTTTGCCCGAACCCGTGACCCCCGCCATCAGGATAATATTGGCTGTAATGACCGCCGAGCAGCGCCGTGTCGGTTCAAGCCCATGTCAGGCCTCCTCACGGGAATCTGCGCTAACGATTCAAAGCCAACATCCCCACCCAGGCGCACCCAGAGGACCCTTCACCGCCTTGTTTATCACCCCCCTCCCTCTCTTGCGCCTCTGCGCCTTTATCGAATTATAAAACCAATTAGTCATAGAACAATCAACAGGCATCAGAGGCAGGGCCCTGTTTGGAGAAATTACTTTTCTGTCACTGCGTGCTGGACGCCGGTCGTCACATGATCAAATAATTAAACTCTAATTTCTGCCTCGTGGACGGCAAAAAATAAACAATTAATAGAGTTAGAGAGACACGGGTGTTAGTGTGTGAGAGGCAGAAAGAAATACTGAAGACGGCTTTGTGAGAGAGGGCACGCTGAAGGGGCGAGAAAGGTTGTCATGGCCCGCTGGGTTTTTCCTGAAGTGGGTGAGAGGCGGTGAAGGGCACAGTTCCCCTGGCCTTGTGGGGAGTGTTAAGGAAATGAGGGCAGGTGACGGGATGGTGTTACTCGCCTCAGTGTGCAAGAAGTGAGGCTGCAGTGAGTTGAAGGGAAAAAAGATGGCACGCAAGCGTGTAAGGAAACCGCACTTAATATTCAGGCTTAGGCAGAAGTATTGAATAAGAAGCACAGACTTAAAGATGTGTTTCTTTATCTACATATTTTTCTTTGCATATTTAATCCCTTGTCAAAGGATGCATCATCCATCCACTGACGAACAAAACAGTTGATAAGGCAAATGTGTGTGTGTGTGTGTGTGTGTGTGTGTGTGTGTGTGTGTGTGTGTGTGTGTGTGTGTGTGTGTGTGTGTGTGTGTGTAAGACAGAGAGTACAGTATCTGTTGAAATTGTTTCATTGGGGTATGTGGGTGGGTATTAACAACCTGATCTTAGCGGGATGCGCTTTCCTCTAAATCGCTGTTTTTTTTCCTCCCTCTGAACAAAGGATTCAGAAAAACCTACACAGATCGGATGAAGACAAGCATCGAATGAAAGACAATGAGGGTTTTTTTCCCTCTTGAGAAAAAAAACATACGATTAGACCGGTAATAATATGATTTGAATCATGAAAACTTGAATGTGTTTGCGTCTGTAATTTATATTTGATACAGGAGCATGAAGCACAATAAAGAACAAGAACACACACCCCCCAACTCCAAACTCCAAAAAAAAATCTAACATAAGAGGGATGTCATTTCATAAAAGCGTGACAAAACCAATGTGACGGACTTCGGATATTTTTTTATGTCCCAGGGAGGACACGCCAAGCCATTCAGCGAACGGGGCTGACTGTGGGGACCCAAAAACAATATGATGCTTTTATCACTAAGCCAAGGAATCTGGATCAACAGTATGCAAAGCATATGCCAAAATAAATGCAGTTGAACATGCCGGGACAACATAACCCACCCCGTTTCTTTCTTATAGAGAACTTTCCAGATAATGACAAAATGAGCTGTAACTCCTGAATCACACACACTAAAAGCATGCACCCAGGGTGGTATGTCTGTAACTGACAGGGGGGGGCTTTCTTACATTTTTGAGCCCTGGAATGCAGCAGTCATTATTAACTCACCAGCGTTTTCTTATTCCACACTAGTTGTAACACGCCACCAAAAAGAAAAAACGGGGAAAAAAAGAGGGAATCATTGTTATCTTTCTCCTCTATTAGCAATCATAACAGAGCTATTTCATACAGAGGAGGCATGGCGGGGAGTGTGGAGGGATGGAATCCCCAAAGAGCCACACATTAAAAAACGAGACAGGCCTCTTATTTACTGGCGACAGTCTAATAAATACATTTGCTGGCAGCTAAACAGGTATTTACTCTGCTCCCTACCACAGGTATAATTTCACTGTTTGCTGAGCTGTTATTTTGCTACAGCGATAATTATCGAGGTGGTAAAGAAAGACGATTAATGGTTTTAGCCTGAGATATCAGCCTCAGCAAAGTGAGGAACAGCCCAGCTCTAAACTCCCAGCAAATACTCAGCGAGTGAGGTGGTGGTGGTGGGGGAGTTAATAAACAGCATCTTTTGCTGGAGGAATTCAAACAACAACCACGACACACAGCCGACACAGCAAAGCTTATGGAGACGTATAGGAGTGTCTGTTGTGTGTTTAGGGACAGCCTCTTTCCCTGAACTTTTTTGTCTAATTTTACTGAAAGCAATGATGATTGAGAGCATAATTCAATTTTAAAGCAAAGTGATGAAGCATTCCTAATATAATTTGAGTGCAGACTGCACAGCAAAAACAACAACAAAAATCACAACCTGTGCTCTCCGATGTCCACGCTAATTGGTGTCTCGGGGTCACCGGACAAACTTTCTGCTCCCGCTCACTCCTGACAACCTGCCCTTCAGAGTCTGTGAACCTGACACTGAGCGAGAGCACGGCAACGTGCAGACGCTGATATACACTTAACTAACACCACCTCCACCTGAGAGATAAGATTTAATTTGTCATCCTGCCAGTCCTAAGAAACCCTTTGACCTGACGACCTGAAACTGATGATTAAAAGAGATGTGATGCAGAAGCGTCACTGGGATTTAAAAGCAAAAGACGGTGAGAAAGCCCTGAGTGTTTGTGCACACTACACGCTGATTTCCTGCTATTACAACACTACTACAGTACAGTAAATGCCGCGTGCACTAGTTTCGATTAGTCGTAATGAAAACAAAACTAAGCTCTGAGGGGAAAAATCTGAGTATAACAAGGTTAAACCTGTAACTTAAAAGAAGAAGGGTGAGTATATTTAAATGTCTTCTCAGATCGTAGGTTTATTGTAAATCACGGTAGGGTTATTGTAAGAACTGGGAACACATTCAGAGGATTTCATTAGGCACTAATAAGCTGTAACAGATGTTTAAGCTTTACTGCTGGATCTGTGTGACCCAGCAGTATGAAGCAACGCTGACATCTTCACACTCTGATTCTTATCATTCCTGCTAAACTAGAACGAGTGGAGAAATTTTGCCAAACATATTGACATGGTATCGTATGTACACAAACATTTTTTGTGCCACTTTCACAACCGCAAGCTGATAAGGAGTGGTTGTAATGAAGGCGAGGAGTAATACCGAGAAGTTTTGCTTCAACGCTCACAAACTGCCGTTGAGGCTTTCTTCTGGTTGTCTGAGGACTTTTACAAGAAGTGACACATGGCAGCCCGAGACAGGAAAAAGGCTGTTTGTCATTGCTGTCTAAGGCACTGACCAGATAAGCCACAGAACCTTGAACTGCCACAGATCTGCAAAGATAAAAGGGAGAAAAATCACCGGTGTTGTGCCATAACCTGCTTTTTCCCATGCAGTAGTGCCACTCTTGACCTTGTAATTTGCACGTGCGTGAGCAACGCACATGACCTGACTACAGCAGCAACATGGTAAACAACCGGTGACACCGTGAAGTAATTATTATTTTTCAGAAAGCTATCAGATCAGGTCTCTGAAATGCAAAACGCCGCTAGATTATTATTATTTTGTATAAAATTAATTTCTCTGCACAATTGTCACAAATGATCACCCCTGTGCCACATCTTGCTTGTGCCTTAAACGCAAACTCTACTCTGTCTTACATGTGTGTATTTATGCTGATATCTATATATAAATAATCTCGAATATCTGAGTGAAAGCCACTGGCCTTGCTGCTGTGTGAAATGTCAGCTATTTTTCAAAAGGAACAGACAGAGAGTGAAACCTTTAAAAACCTGTAAACCACAGAAGATTGGTGCCCACGCATTTTGAGCACACTAATACATCTTCTCATAACTGCTCCCTATTCTCTATCTCTTTATCTAACACACACATAAACACACACACACAGGTCTGGTTGTACCTGAAATTACTTTATCAGCACTGTGACAAAAGCCATAAGGCAGACCAAAACAGCATTACCACGCCGACTCTGTCATCACATCCTCCTGACTGCCTCACGCCATGTCAAGCAGAAAGAAAGCAATAAAGTCATTTAATGTTTGTTTCCTTCTGAGTCTCTCACACCTTTTTTATACCTTGTTGGGCTCAGTCAGTGTTTTTTTTAAGAGTTACACAAAATGTTTCATGTCACAGCAGTAAAAATGTTGAAGCAAGTTGACACGTAATTAAATGGTAAGTATGTGGAGGAAATAAATGAAGTGGCTCTAATGGCCTAATAAAAAGTAGTAAAAGTAGATGGGCAGTTGGGCTGCAGTAGATTCATTTCTAATAGACGTGTCAGCTGTTTGATAGCACGCACTTCATTATAAGTAAGAGAGGAAGGCCTGATTTTGAAGTCTAGTATTTTCTACAAGATTCACGACTCGACGGAAAACTAAGCAACTTTCTGTGACACGGTCAGGCCAGGAGCAGCGGTGGCGATGGCTGCATCACTTCTCCTCCTCCTCTGCTGCGACGCAGAGTAAGTTGTTAAATGAATTAGAGGAGATGGGTGCACTTAACCCCGCGAATATCACGAGTGCTTTGCTTATTTGTGCAGAAACGACACGGGCCCGTTTAAATTTAGAAAGTTCTGAATGCGTGCGTTTAGGTTCGGCGTCACCGCTCACAATCTCGATTTTAATTTTATTTATTTTATTTTAAAAATCTCTCTGAAATATTAAATTCTTACAGCCACTTTTGGTCTGCGGGTTTTAAGTGATTTGGAAGATGAAGGTCTGCAAAATTGCTTTCAATTCATTTAGAGTATCTCACTCTTCTAATTCCAAGGAGACCCCCTTTTTTAATGTGACACGCAATAAAAATGTGATTTCAAACCCGTGCAGATGCTCTAATAAAGAGGCATGTGACAGAATGACAGCGGACAGCGATCACTTGAGCAGAAACAGTTTAGAGTAAGAGACCATACCTTTAAAGTCAGCAGTCGCCCGACCTCTTGTTTTCCATCAAAAGTTGAACAATCTCTTGTCACTGCTCCACGGCGAGAGATCCAAAAATAGGCGACTGCTCTGTGGGAGGAAGAACTGCTTTTTTTAAAAAAAGAAAAAGAAAAAAAAAGTCAAAAGTCCTACGGATGAGGAGGAGGAGGAGGGGGTCGTCAAGTAGAAACCGCACTGGCGGAGGTTGGAGTGAAGTTGGGGAGCGCACACGGCTGATGGAGCGCAGAAACGCGAGCAACCGTGCGCTGCGGGCAGCGGGGGTGAAGAAGAGGAGAGTAGAGTAGCGGCATGTGAGGAGGGCTGCTTTGAGAGGGTGGCAGGTAAATGAACCGCCCCTCCCCGTTTCTGATGCTCAAATCGATGATTTGCCAGCTGTGGCGCAGCTTGTCTCATTGCCCCACTTTGGTTTTTACAGCCGCTCCTCTCCGACGCGCCGCTCTCCGGGGACAGAGAGCGAGCGAGAGAGAGAGCGAGAGAGAGAGAGAGAGAGAAGTCACTGCCAGGAGAGCTCTCACACTCATTCATTTTCATATTTACACGCCACATGTTTGCATGTCAAGAAGAAGAAGAAGGGAGGAAAAAAAAGTCTGGTAAATAGTAAAAGTGCGCGCAGCGGCGTGCGTTTTGCTCCGAAGCGACTCAAAGCCTGTTGTTTTAATAGCGGAGGGCAACCTGCCAGCTTTCCCTCCCCGCACACCTGAGCCGAGCATGAAACCGTACTGCCCGGTACAGTCTGGTATACATCACATGCTCGTATCGACATAAAGAGCTGTTTATTAAAGCAGATGGGTTGATTTGTCTGAAAGCCGCCAAAATATAGGAAACAAGGAAGGGGGAAAAAAGTTTTCAAGAATAATTAAGTTTGAACAATGCTGGTTGAAAGGCGTGTTAATGCTGCAGTCTGTTCTTCTGCTGTGTTTGCCGACAGCTATTTTTCCAATTAATTTCGCCAATTTAAACAAGGCTTTTAGTGGGAAATAATTATTATTCCGACTATTCGGCAGTGAACATTTTTAATGCATCATTACTGAACCACACTCACTTTGATTTTATCAACGCAAGCTGTTGCTGTGTGCTTTTTTTGCGCTTATAACTTAACTGCGGACATCACGCAGACAGATCCACCAACCGAAGTCAATACAGGCCTGTTTAAATAAGAAATTAAAAAATATATATACTAAATGACTGCAAATTTGTAAAACCAGCATAGAGAGAGGATCATTTCATTTTATTTGTTGTCTTGGATATTTTTTAAGAACACAGTAAGAAGCTGAATTAGCCGAGACACTGAGGATGCTGACAGAGAAAGAAGAAGAGAGAAAAAACCTTTTATTTTCCGCCCTGATAGCGTCTAAATATATTTGTGATATTTTAATTGATTTTCATATACTGAGTGCTGTATTTACGTGAAAAAAATACAATATAGAGAGATATAGGTCGCTTTTTCTGCTGAAGTCTGAAAATAGATGGGAAACATCTGTACATATGGTAAATTCAATTTAATAGTCTTAATGAAGTACATATTACACTTAGTAAAGGAAATTATTTTTATACCTCTACATGTTGTGCTTGAACGTCCCCAACAATATCCTTCAGCATCAGAAAAAAGATGAAAGAGTTTAATGCAAAAATAATTTATTATATTTGACTTTATTTGTGCCAATCGTGTATGTGCATGAGCTGCTGCTGATCATGTGGATGTGACACTATAATGTGAGTGTGTTTTATACTGTGTGTGTGTGCATCACAGATTGTGGTTTGCAAGAATTTTTTTTTTTTAAATTTGTGTCATGTGTTTGAACTTTCTTGCACCTTGCACATTTATACACATTTGTCACATGCACGCCTTTGTTTGTTTGCCTGCGTGTGTGAAATGATTGACAGTTTGCATCTGCACAGGCTAACTGCTATGCACTAGCAGGTGTGCAGGAGCCCACAGGTAATGCAGCTGTTTACTTACAATACGAACGTGTTTCTTTGGCTGGATTTAGCATAATAACACACTGATCCATTTACATTTACACTTAATTTACAAACCCCCGTGAAAATAGAATTAGTGAGGGGAGGGAAAGGAGCTAAAAGAAACTGAGCAACAGAAGGTGAGATGAAGATAGAGTTAGTCTTAAAAAAATCGGAATGTTTCTCTTGTTGTCCACGCTGAACGTAAAGGACTGGAGTCATTATTGTAAGCTCATATATGAAAATACTTCTCAGAAAAGTTCATTTGTTGTGGTTTTGGGACTCCACAAAAGTTTCATTATGAAGTATCTGAGATCTGCATTAAAAAAAAAAAAACAGGGAGGAAAAAAATCACACACACACTCTCTCACAGATGCACACAATCTCTGCATATGATTCACAACAGCTCTCTCCCGGGAGATTGAATGGGAATTGAAAAGTTCCAGTAAAGAGATTCAAATTTGCTTTTTGCATAATTATAAATTCATGCTAAGTTGGGGATGTTTTCATCATTACGGACAACAGCTGGTGATTTCAATGCAGCCTCTGTTTTATTCAACAATTCATGCTGCTGCCTCCCTGAGCCCACATGTGCTGCAGTTGTTACTTTAACCACAAGGGGGACCAGTGAGTTTCATGTTAAACAGGGTAGAGTAAGAGGAGAGGAGGTCAGCAAATGATGGCCCCTCTTTATAAGACTCTTTTCATTCTTTGGGTTTAATATGCTGGCATCCAGCAGCTTTTACCAGTATTTCTGAGAGTAAAAAAACAGCAAACCCTGACCTCTGGATTCAAACACAAAGAACATTAGTGCAGCAGCGATGTGCGAGAGCTGTGGATGTGTTCCAAAACATTAATACAAATTGTTAATGTGCATCTATGTTGCTGAAGCATGAGTAGGGCACATATAAAGCACAAAGAGAGGACCAAGTGTGTGTGAAGCGCAAGCAAATCAAAGCAGACCTTGAGCTGAGACATTTCAATCGTCTGCACTAAAAAAATTTTCTCTGAAAACAATAAACAGCACTTGCAAAATTACAAGGGTTATACACCCCAGAATTAATCTTTCCAACCCATAACTAAATAGAGAGACACTGTTGCGTCTCCATCAAGTGGGTATATTTTAATTACAGGCTATTGACTACTCAAAGTAATTTGTCTCAGAAAGATGCCCAAGAGCTATAAGACAGACGTCTCGTCTAAATCAGGAATGCTCAGCCACTTTGTGTGCGGGTGTGTTTTCTTTTTTAAGCTCTGGTTTTGTGGTTAGCCTTTGTAACTTTCCTCAATAGATCTTTTATAATCTTTCACCTTTTAAAGATTAACAAGGATTCCTGTCTACCTATGACTTGTCTACCTGGCTTCATCCAAGGGTAAACACTGGCTTCCCACATTTTCTCCTCCTCTGATCTCCTCGGCAGGAATCGAAATGGAAGTGCAATTTTTCCTTGCTTTTCTTTACAGCATCTCTTCACATTTTGAGAGAGGAGTATACTTCACAAGCTCACCTCTCAAATGAAACACTATTAATCCTCATTTGCGTGCTGCCAACGAGGACAGTGGAGATGAGAACCAATCAGAACAACAAAAGCTGACCCGCAGCAGCAACTCCAAAGCGCACACGCCTACAGCTGTTAATGGGATGTCAGTCAGCTGGGCGAAAGAAAACAGCCCAGAAGAGTAATTACTTTCCGGTGTGAACTCTCCCGTCAGATGTGGCAGCTTAATGTCACTTAGTACATTACTGCACGTGGAGAGCGTCAGTTGAACATTGGTGGCAGCTGCCCAGATGTTAGAGGACTCTGTGATCACAAATTTTCTTCAGGTATACCGATGTGCTCGTTTTTCTGTGTAACACATTAAGATCTTGTGTCAGTTATGCAGTGAGGGGCACAGTGGGATTTCTTTTCCTTGAGCATCCTGGTAATGTGAACATCATGAAACCATCTCCAGCCCTGCAGTGTTAAACTCTTGACCTCAAACTGATCCTAGGATCACGGAGGATCATAAGGAGGATTTTTTTAAAGCTTAATTGAGCAAAAAGTTTTGAGTTTTAAATTTATATCACATTGTGTCTGTTGATCCCCAGAGAGAATGTGAAGTAGTTTGGATCATCGGGAACAGCTGTGACTTTAGTGGTTGTCAAAAAAAGACTGTGTTCTTTGTCCCTTGTTTCTTTTTTTCTCTTATCCACAGTCCTTGTACTGATAATGGTGACGCATCAGCTTCTTAAAGTTGAGAAACTACTACCTGATTAGTGTCAGAGAAAAGTATGTTTATTGTCAGTGGGAAACTCCTGTCTCCTCAGTCTGATGTTTGATGGGCTCATCCATCCCACCCTCCTCCCTAACTTACTCTGGGTGCCTACTGACTTTCTCCTTTTCCTGGAGGGTTTTGTCTCTCTATTTCAAGCAACATTGTTTTTAAACACTTGCCTTTCTTGTTGAAGGAAAACTTTAATCAGAAGAGTCTGAAAGTCCAAGAATTCTATTTACAAAAATCCAACGCAGCATTAAAGAGTGGCTCTTGGTTGGTGGCAGTGTGCATATGAAATTACGATGTACGATTGTAGCTCTTTGTCATATTTTGGATGTCGTTGGGTTGTTCGTAGCTCTTTCAGAGGCATTTCTGCTCTAAACGTGTCACACAGTTTCACTTTGATAATCTCTGAATTGTTCAACAGCTGAAAAAAGAATCAAAGATTAAAGGAAAGTAGAAAATCAGATATATTTCAGTCTTTCACTCTGATACATATCAGTGCTCTGAACTAACTGTTTAAAAAGGACACAACATTAAACTCACCTACCTAATAGTGTGTAACCCTCCCCAGGACCTCTGGAGTATCCTGTAGCATTTGTCTCTAGAACATCAGAGCCTTTGGGTGGGGCTGCAGATGTTGATCAGATTGGATTTCATGAACAGTTGACCCACTGAGGGAGGCTAATGTCGTTGGGAAGTGCCATTACCACGAGGCATGTGTGTCTGCAGTGTGCAATGTTTAAATGAGTGACAACTAACAAATTAAAGTCCACACAATGACACAACACAGTGTTATCAGTGTCATGCAGTTCACCTGGGACCGTAAGTATGAATCATTCAAATATTTGTGTGTGTTCATATAAGTAGAAAACAATGTAAAAGTGAAATGAGCACTTTGAATGGAATATTTCTACAGTGCAGTATTGTTGCTCTGAGATCTGGTTTATTATCACTTATGTGTAGACGACATCATGCCTTTCATGTGAATTCACAGTTTTATAAAATATGCTTTTAATGCAGCTGGAATATATAAAATGACCATATTGTCTCTGTCAAAGGAACAAAGAAACACCAGGTGTTAAGAACATCTGGTCAAGGGTCGGTTAAAGTGTCTATATGTTGCAAAAAAGCAGTCGTGTAATTATATATCTTAATATTACACATTATTTAGGATGATACCACCCGCAAACAGTTGGATTTTCTGTCATAGAAAGGAGGCTAAAGAGCATGTATGTTGTTAAAAAGTTACGCATTCCTCTGGCATCCATCCACGCAACATTTAACCCGTAGCTTGGTCGTGTCAAGTCTGTAAACACGGCTGGATGTCGGGCATGTCAACCAGCACAGAGCTAGGGGAACTACAGCGTCTAGGCCTCTGTGTTTGACATGCATCTCAGAGCAGCGCTGCCGTCACAGTGAGACACCCTATCTCCTGGAGAGTCTATTAGCTGTGCTTAATTAAACAAATGTGATTAGACTGATCCAAACTCACACAACTGAATCCCCGGTAAGAAGTCAACCATGAGAGGAGGCTGCAGAGAGAAAGTCGAGTCACGCATGGCTTGGCTTTATTAATAGCGCCTATTACACACTAACGCACAGCCTTGCAAGCTGCAGAGTTAACGTGTGAGTAATGTGTGCGGGCAGCGACGTTTTCGGGTCCACTTCTGAAGTTTGTCAATCAGAGTTTAGTGCTGACGTACAAAGAGAAAACGAAAGTCGGAGTATCAGGATAAGGTGATAACTAATAAGAGATTGATTACTGGTAATTTAGTGCAAAATACGTGGGAGGGATTTAGCCACGGCTGTCTGCTGTAACTGGGTGGAAAGCAACAGGGAAATTTTCACTAACTTGAAAAAGATGAATCATTGACAGAGACAGAGAGATGAGAGAGAAACCAAGGTAACTCCATGTGCTAATATTTTAGGGGGATTTTAACTGTGAGTCATTTCAATTCATCGTCAAGCATAAGCTGTTTCTGTCAAGAAATATTATTTGCTACTCAGTAGGTTTTTAGTTGAGGAAAGAAGTAGCAGAAAGATGCAGAGTTGCAGAAACTCAGTTAAAGTTTGAACTCTCTCTGCCCTTGCATCTCCTCAATTTGATTGTGCACTCATTAGTCAATCACAGACAACCTAGACATGCAGGGCAGCGCTGCTTAAAACAATGGTCTGTCTATGTCTGAGTGAACCGAGGGCTTCTAATGAGCCACTGCAGGTAATATGGCTCTGATATCTAACTGGGTGGATGCCAGTTCAAATAATGAGGCCTCTGGTAGTTTCTTAAAAAGTTCACCAAGTTTAGTTCAATTAAATGACTCCTTTAAAACCCTCGTCTTTCAAAAATAGCAGAGTTCCCGTAGTTGAATTTTTTCCACAGGCTTCTCGGGTCAGGCAGTTTCAAAACGGTATAAATTCATCTACACACCGTCCTTAAAACAACAACTGTGTCATATATTTCCTTTCATTTATTATTTGTGTCGTGCACTACATTTTGTCACTCAAAGGATCCGAGAACAACCAATTCGGTACATTCAGGAAGCATCAAGGTGCTAAACTCCTCCTCCTCCTGGATAGTGTTTCTCTAACCTGAAGTGGTGTGCTTGGAGGAATATTTGACACCCAGAGGGACTGTGTTTGGGCTGGATTGGTGACTCAGTACCAATATTTTTGAATCTTGCTATCTCAGATTTAAAATTATTAAAATATAAAATGCTTTCTGGCAGAAGTGACCCTTGGTAAGGTTACTTACCAAAGTTTAACCTCAGTATCTTCATGACTTGGTTTGTTTTTAAAACTTGCTAACTGTAGATATGAAATGGTCTTTATATCAAAAACAACATACTGCTTTCCTCTATCTCAGCTTCTTCAATATGCAATAAAATCAGAGTAGGTGGATAGTAGCAACCTAGCATATGTTACAGGTATGGTAGCCTCCGCAGTGGCACCCTGCAGAATACACAACACCAGCGGAAAACACGAAACACCAATAGTTCGATGTGGAGAGTTTAGTGTCAGCCGAGGGGGTAAAAGCTGATTAGGAATTATTTGCATCATGACAAAAATAAATCTGATGTCTGGGTGGAATTTTGGCAGCCTCATGTAGCAGGGTGCAGAAACCATACTGGTCAAACCTGAACAAAAAGAGCATGGGGGCTTATACCATAACAACCTGTGAGCCTGGTTTACCAGCTGCTGTAAAAATGTTGGACATCATGATATTTCTTTAGCTGAAGAAAAACACGGACAGCAACAACAAAAAATAAATACACAAAAGTGGGAGTTTTTTGTGTGTGATCTAATATTTACAAACACAATTATGAAAAAGTTGAGACGCTGTGCAGAATGTTATTCACGATAACACACAGAAAACATCAAATGTCTGAAGAGAGAAAATGCACCATTTTAAGAAAAATATTAGCACATTTTGAATTTGATGCAGCAAAGGTGGAGGAGCGTATTACAACTGATTACGGTAATTGGCAACAGGTCTGTAAAACGATTGGGGTGTATAAAGAAAACTTGGAGAGACGGGCAGAGGTTCACTAATCTGTAGCACACAAATTGTGGAAGAGTTTCAGAATAATTTTCCTCAATTTAAAATTACAAGTCTTTTAATATTTAATAATTTAAACGTTTGGAGAATCTGAAGAAATCTCTGTGCGCAAGGCTGAAAATCAGTATTGGATCCCTCTGATCTTTGGGCCCTCAGGCATGAGTCTGTGATGGAAATCATGCACTGCATGAGCTCAGGTAACCTCCCAGAAATCACTGTCTGTGAACACTGTCTTCACGGTGCTGTCCACAAATGCAGGTTAGAGCTGCAGCTGACCCAAAGCTCATTTAAAAGGGAATGAAGCAAAGTGGGAAACTGTTCTGACGTCAACATGTGAAACATGGGCGCTGCACCCTCTGGACTAAAGAGAGAGGACCCATTGATAATCATCAATCATATCACAACAGTGAGAGATACAATGTGTTTCTCAATTATTTGTCCCTCTCCTGCAGTTACTGCCCTTTTTAACAGTAGACTCTCATCCAATAAATCATTCAGCCTTAACAATTTTGTCACCTCTCAAAAGTTGGATATTTTCTTTGTCACTGAGATCTGGCTCAAACTTGGTGGCTGTTGTGCCCTCTCACCAAGGGAAAAGTTCTTGAATTCCCAGAGGTGCTCGTCAGCTCTTTCAAATTATTGAAGGAAACATCCAACCCAGTTACAACCACAGCACTGAAACAGCATATTGAACATTACTAATGATATCCTTATGAGCTTGGATAATAGTGAACATTCCACTTTAGTCCTGCTCGACGTATCTGCAGCCTTTGATACTGTTGATCATGCTGCTGCTATTAGCAGATTACAAAACTGCTTTGTCATCACTGGTACTGCTCTCAAATGGTTTTCTTCATACTTATCAAACAGACACTTCAGAGTTCATATTAATCTATGAATGTCCTCATTTGCACCGCTCATATGTGGAGTGCCCAAGGGCTCAGTCCTTGGACCAGTTCTGTTTTCTTTAGAAATGTTGCCTCTGGGCCAACTAATCAATGGTTTTAATGGAATCTCCTACCACTGCTATGCAGATGATGCACAGTTATATTTTTTCTGTGAAGCCCAACAGCCTCAACAGCCTCTCCTGCTTCAATAAGTGTTTCTCTGATATTAGTAATCGGATGTATCCTAATTTCCTCTATCTTAATTCTAGTAAAACTGAGGTTCTAGTGCTAAGCCGAGGCAGTTTCTCCAAGGAAGTTAGTCAAGCACATCAGCCCCTTCAGCAATAACCTCGAATTATCGGCTAAAAACCTTGGTATCACTTTTGAGCAGCATCTGAATTTTGGAACTCTTATCTCAAAGGTTACCCAGTCTAGTTTATTTAATATGAGACATACTGCAAAAATCAAACCTTCTCTGTCAGTCAACCATCTTGAACTGCCCCTACTCTGACTTTAATACCAGAGGTCATTGTGCTTTTGAGGTTGTAATGCCCAAACTGTGGAACAGCCTTACTCAGGCTGGCTGACGCTGTTATTTTTTTTAAGCCAATGCTGAAAACTCAGTTTTTCAGGTTAGCCTTTCCTTAAACTGTTGCCTTTCGTTTGTTGCCAAAGTTTGAAACCACACATGCAGGTATGTGTTCATGTTGGAGTGAATGTCCATCAGTATGGCTGAATATGTGTGTGATTATGTGTCTGTATGTTTTAACATGTACACTTATGTTCAGTTTGTGGCTTTTTAAAAAACAAACTGTGAAGCATTTTGTAACTCTGTGCTTTGAAAGGTGCTGTATAAATAAAGTTATTATTATTATAAGATCATCATCTTCTATTAAAACATTGTGCTCATTTAAGGCAATTTTATTTTAAAAAGGTAAAACTATAGATATATTTTTCTAAGCTGATATGGCTCATGTGACACTATATAAATATTACATATTGTTTGGTTAATCTCCTCCCTACAGTCATTTTCTTAGAAAGATTAAGAGAAGACACTCCCTTCTATATCGACAAAGAAGCAAACAGGAAGGATGGAGGAAGTATTTACTCTACTTTGTTTTGTTCAAGAACAATGTCATGGTTCTCTACATAATTACATAGGGCAGGTAGGCATGATGAATCCATGGCAACATGTACAGTTTGTCGACACCAGGGAACACCTGTAATGATGTGAAAGGGAGCATTTGTGTGTGTGTGTGCGTTTGAGAGTGTGATTTAAAGAACATTACAAACAGCGTTAGTTTAAGCTTCACTGGAGACATGAAAACAATGAAGTAGCAAGAATGATTCAATTAACTTTTTGTCCAAGCGAGCGCTACTTTAACCACGGGAATGTTAAACTGCAGTGCGGCGAATGCGTTAGCTGCACTGTATTTATTAATTATTAACACATATCTATTCTGATTCATACCAACCACATAAATATGGGCTCAAGAAAGGTGGTCTGCTGCTAATGATAAATTAGCAATACACAATTTCTCTATGACTTGATGGTATTTATATATAGTGATTTTAAGAGCAAGATAAAGAGATTCAGCAAAGTTTTGGTGACCTCAAAGGACTTGAATGAGCTCTGGCAAAACTTTCTCCGCTTGTCTTCATTAACGTGGAACACAGAGGCAGGTTTATCTTGTAAGGGGGCTATATCTGTACTCAACCATTTATCCAGGCCTGCAACGCCATTTTGTACTACATCCATCACATCACCATTAAGAATTGGAATGCCTTTAAGCCTCTTATGCACATTTCCATTTTAGCCACCATGGCTTTTTTGATACCACTGCAACCAGAGGAATCTCTAATTCTGCATAATTTTTCAGCAAAGCTTGGCTAACCTAATTGTGTTCTTAATGTCTGGAGCTGTTCAAGTAAAGACACCGCCAGCTGTGCGAGGTTAAGAATTTATGGTAAGTTATTGTTTTGTGACTGAGTTGTAATGGCACCTGTGCAGGAATTCAAGTCCAATTTAATACCCACTGTTGAAATCGCTTCATTTCTGTTAGCGAGGCCGTGAACAAACCTACATCACTGTTACACTGAATGTGACGGGATGCGGTGGAACAAACGCTAAAAATGTAACCGTTTACAAGCTTAAAGCCTACAATAAAAGTTAATGCAAAAGAGCAGTTCAAAATGAGCACTGAGCTGCAGGATCGATTCACCCAAATTTCACAAATGTGTCTACTGATGTCACCCCATAACAGCGAGGTAAATTGAGTTTAAGATGAAAGATAGAAACCATGTCTTAGTATGTTTTTATGCCAGTGAAGCCCTTTGAACCTTTTACATGTGATATTAGACTAGACAAATCAAATTGAAATGAATTCTATGAACGTCTCATGTTTACAGCAACAGAAAAAAAAGAAAGCTGCAGCATTTCTAGAAATCATGAAGTTGTTACTCAAAAAGGAATCCACAAACCTACATCTCGCATGAAACTCGCATGAAACTCACATGAAACTACTCTTAACTAGGTTTGAGCTGTTTTTTCCTTTCTTCTTTTTGAAGTAATGAAGTTGTGGTTTCAGGACATTGTTGCTGAGTTTTTCAAATGTGTTCTTCTGGCATTTGGCGGTCACCTGGGAAAGTTTGGGCGTAAACTGCACCTCTAAGTCCATTATTTAGCTGCAGCTTTAAGCACAAAAATAATACTTGTAATAGTAATCTTAAGAGAGTGGATATTATCCCTCTATTCAGCACTTTGGCTGACACTTGATGTCTTTTAAATGTGCTATATAAGTAAAGCTGACTTGACTTGACTTCTTTATATTACTTTTTGAGTAGTGATTTAAAGGTGGATGCTGAGTTTGCTAACCTCAGTTCCTCTGCTAAACCGCTAACAGAAAATGCCCAATTTCCTTCAGTAATGAGATGGTGCCGGGAGCAGTTTGGAGAATCTGACCCAGGCGGCATCTCGGTTCATAAAGAGTGACTAAATCTATAATGTAGTTAATAAGTAGGGAGTAAGGCCACGTAAGGCCTGAAAGGTAATTAATAAAAGTTTAAAATCAATTTGAGGTAGCCAGTGTGGAGACAATTTGTTAAGTCTGACAGCTGATTTTTAAATGAGATGAAGGCCGATAGGGACTTCTGGCTGAAGTTCAAGGAGAGAAGTTCACAGCAGACTTAAAGTGTGATGAGATGAAAGCATGGAAAGCAAGCTTGGTCCTTTTTTAATACTACATAGTGACTTTCACTGGGCTGTTTATACCTGGTAAATGTTTAGCTTGCATACAAAAGAAGGGCCTAGTCTGTGAATCACAGTTTTTGAAGCCTCAACCACAATATGGTTGTTAATTTTAGAAGTTTGGGCTGGCTTTAACCTCTAAACCAAAGGTAAATGCAGACCCATTAAGTAGCGAGTTATAAGGTAGGCCTGCTTATTGTCATGCTGACTGTTACAACCCCCAGCAAAATCCATCCTACGGATCCTACAGATGGTTTTTACCAGCCTTGAGGTACTTCATGTTGCTCAAGTCTGTACACAGACATATATGTAAACTTATCATGTTATAGTTTTTATGTTTATTTTATCACTGTACATAGTGAGATGGCAAAATGAATAGTGATATCGTGTTGGTGTTGTTCCTGCGTTATCATAAAAATGTTAGTTCAGAATCAACATTGCAACTTATTGATCATGTTGTTTTCATGCCACAGTTGGAGGGGAAAAAGGCATTTTCGTTATTAATTTATTTAATGTACCAAATGTATCATCACATGGGGTCTATCGTTAGCCAAATTAAGGTTATTCGTGTCGGTTTGCTTATGATAGTTTTTAATAGCATTAGCTAACTTCTTGGCTAATCTCTTTAACAAGCTCTTCCACAGCCACAGAAGACATAAGTCATTAGATGAGGGTGGGAAGTCCTGATGATGCCAAGCAAACTGATTTTTAATATGTAAAATTTGTGCTAATTCAACGGGCGAAAAATACTTGAAAGGAATCACCCAGAAAATGTCAAAGGAGTCAAGTTTTCTAACTGCACATGGAAGCACTTCTCCATTTTTAAGTGTACGTGGAAGTGTCAGCAGATCATCCATCAATCCACAGACATCTCCATACGCTGTAATGCATCACTTCACTCCTAACAATCACTCATACAGTAAACCTCTAATCCAGCTCGTGCTCTCCAGTTGCCTTTGACAGCAGCTTAGCCACCCTGCCATCCAGCGTAACACAGCGGGTGTGGAAAAGCCCTCAGGGGGGAGATATCCTACGCCACCCCCTCGCCCCCTCCACCTCCTTCCCTGTTGCCCCCGGTGACAGTGACAGAAGTCTGTAATTGCCACCTCGTCAGACGGCTTCATTAAGACGAGCATTGTCTGCGCAGCTGAACGGCGGTGGATGGGGAAGAGAGGAAACTGAGCTGAGGAGAGGAGAGAGCCCACAATGCAATTACTGCATCGCAGTGACAGGTGGGGCCTCCAATCCTCTGCGTCTGTGGGGCCCTGATGCATGTTGGGGAGCCGCGGCAGGCACACATCATTTTTCACCCCCCCGTCATTAGTTGGTAATGATTGGATTATTTTGCAGATGAATCGCTGTACATGTCTTGCTCACAAACATTTCCTCGCCATATTAATCAAAACCATCAAGGCAGTGTAGTCAGAGCGAATTAAAAAAACAACATGTCTACATTAAAAATTACCGTAATCCTTCATCAGCGAGCTTTTAACCCTCTGATTTGAGGTGTGTTGTGGTGTGTGCCATCTATAATGAATGCCTTTGACATCATGACAGTTTTTTATGAATTGTAAAACTCACAATGTTGACAATGTTTGAGGCTGATGACACTTGAAGAGTAGAAGGAGTAATACAACCATAATTTTGGTGTCTTTTTCCAGCCATATATCTCTGATATCTGTTCATTTTAAATTACACTGCCCAGCTTACATCCATTGCCAGTTATGTAAGGCTTGATTCACAGTAATTCATAGCTCTATACCATAGCCTACACTGTAGGCTAATGTGTACCTACCTTCCTTCCTGGTAGTAATATACTCTGTAACCACAGTATTGATAAAAACAAGAACAATACCTCAGAGAAACAAAGTGTAACTGGCTACAATTGTATTTAATTTGCTCACTTTGCTAATAAATAGCAGACTTCCTCCCAGCTCAGACAGTGGATGTATAGATCATTTCTCCTTCTTGTGTTTCAGTAAAAGTAACTGTTTATAAAGATCTTTTAGCAACAAGTCCACGTGATCAGCTTAGTTTCAGTCATAATGTGGGCACACAAGCCCACAATGAGGTCTTCCATTGCATCAGTCTCTATAGTTTACTGAGATTCAATGTAAGCTTGTAAGTTAAGTTTAAGACCAACATGTGTCCAACTCTGATAACAAATGAGATATTGCACCATCATATACATACTTTATAATGATTGGCTGTTGTTTTAAGATCTTAGTTCTTGGTCACCTTTTTTAGTCTGCAAATGTATCTGCACTTGTAAACTGTGGCTCCTTAATTGTGAGCTAGAATTAGCTTGCCTAGTTTAACCAGTGTTTTCACTCATAAACTTTTTGTTTCTTTTTATATTTGAAACGTTATTTTCTTAACTGCAATTGAATAAACAGAGAGAGAAAAAAGTGAATTTGCTGTAGGTTTATGTGCTTTTTTGTCTTTTGTTTTTACAGGTAACTAAGTACAAGTGACCAAGATTCTGGAGAAATAGGCCTTTTAACTCTTTTGATGATAGTAATGAGCTCTCAAAAATTCCTCAAAGTTAAGTCTCAAAGTAAAGGTATGGAGCCTTCTTGACTCTCAGAGAACACATTCCCACCATGTGAACTTCAGGGGATAATTACTATTTCATTTATAATTCTTAAAACCATTTCTGCCTGGATGTAGTCAAAAATGGATCATTTATAATATTCTGAAGTTTTGTGAATATCACTGATGTTTTGTGTAGTGAATGTCCAATGAGAAAACATCTACCTCGAATAATATTTTAGCAAAAATGCAAAGAGCTTGTGGTAGTAACACCACAAACAAACCTTAGGTGGTTTACAATAAACAGTGAAAAAGTTTTTTACTCTTACAAGAACTTTTGCACAACCCAGACCTTTCAACAAAGGAGTAGAATGTTTTAATATGATTTCTATGAATGACCCTTGAAATCTTTTTAGGTACATTTCATTAAAAAAGAAGAACGCCTTGTTGTTTCGACTATGAGATGAGGTAATGTGTGAAGGCAGCAGTCTGATTCTCTCCTGCTCAGTCCACCCCCGGCGAGACACATTCTTTTCATCCATCGAAATTCCACATGATTGAAATTGCCCTCGGTGGAAACATATCATAGCCATCCACAGCTCTTGGATGGCTCCCATTGGGCGGTTCGGCCCATGCCAAGCATCTGGGTTGGCCGAGAGCCTCCAGGGAGGCCGGGGCTTATGTCTCCATGGGCCAGTAAGCCTAGAGGCCCCGTAGCCCTGGGAAACGTAGCAAATCATGGGTGCACCTTGGCAATGCTACCCCCCCCCCTCCCCCCCATCTTTCCCCTTAGCCTTAGGACTGTCAAAGCTAAAAGAAGGCTAATGGTGGCCAACTGTGCAGCGAGAGGGTCTGGGGTGTTGGGAAGCATGTCTGTAGGTTCATCTGGATTGGCGTCGATAAGGATGTGCGCTCTTCGTCCTCTGCCTATCACTACCCTGCACAGGGTGTGATGCGTTTATGTTTTTGTGCGTTAGACAGTGTATGTGTGTTTGTGTGTGTGCAGTAGTGGCACAATGATGAGGGACTGGCAGACCATCTCCTGAATGCCAGCAGTGACTGATGCCACACCAGACATTCCTTTCAGAAGAAACAGCAGTGCGGTCAGCACCATGCCAGCTTCCAGGGGCCCTCAGGACAGCCCCTCCTCTCGTCTCTCCTCTTCTTTAAGCAAAGACCATGGCAGTGATGGCATGAACTTCCAACGAATGTGTGGAACCGTGCAAAAGGGAAAACAAACTAAAAAGATGTGCTTGGTTTCAACTTCCCTTTTTTTGTTGTTGTTGTGCTGCAGTTTTACTTTGATTCACTTTTAATCAAACACATTTTACTGCATGCGGACCAAAGATTAAAAAAAATGTTTGATAAAAAAAAAAAAACTACAATTAAAAAAAGTGTCTGCTCTTAGAAATTCAGGAATCTTATTGCATCCGTTTGCCAGATTCAGCATTTGTGAACTTTAGTTTTTGACAAAACTAATCAGGACACTCCAACTTTCCAGATATTTGTGGTGTAACTTAAAACATGTGCATTTGCTGGCTTCTTGTTTTAACTGTACTAGTAGAAACCCACCCTTTACAGGGTGGAGTAAGAAGTAGGTTGGGCCACAGGTGTAGCAGCAAAACTGGACATTTTATCCAGGTTTTTATGGTTGGTGCCAATTATCAGACTAACAATATATCTGGATGCAGTTGATTTTATTACTGATTAAAATTCTTTATTAACATGTTACAGAAGACTCATTAGTAGGCATATGTCTTTGAACAGTGCAGCCATGCAGTTGGCAAAGTTTTTTAGGATTTGCTGATAACTTTTCCACTTTCTCCATCTAATACGGTCACTTCTAGGTCACAATTTATTGCTTAGGTTTTCCCAGGCCAAGGGGTAATATCATGGTGGCTACACCCATTTTTTTTTTATACAGTCCAAGTTATAATCACATGAAAAGCTATTAAATCCACTGCGACCTTTCTGCCTCTCACAAATAATGCATTTTGCATTGGCATTGAGTTGGACATTGCATGTGAAGTTTAATGTGCAGATTCCTTCTGATGTGTGTTATAAGACATCTCGGTGGGACTGATTGAGTCCAAAGACAAAGTCATTAAAATGCTGAATGAATATATTTAGAGATGATTGCAGTTAACAGTGTTAAAATTGTTGGGTGCAAACTCCTTACAAGCCATACAAAGTTTGAGATCAACTGTAATCACTGAGCTGGTTTTTGGATTTTTTTTTTTTTTTTAAATGAATGAGTCTAATGATTACAACATTTGAGTTTTTGGGGAAATCCATTTTTATATGAGTGGTTTCTATGGGTTGTGGGTTTCAGTTATTTGTAGCTTCATCCTCGGCTATAAAATTTCTCTGATTACAGTCAATCAACAACCCACATCATTCAGGGGTGTTGAGCTAAATATCTGAGATATTTTAAAAACTACAATGTTAAACAAATGTTGAAAAATAAATGCTTTTAAAAAAATATTTTGGAGGTAAATTTTTTCATCTTTTCTTTTCCGAAAAGTAAAATTTAAGCATTAAAGCTAAACTCAAACCCACACAGCAGAAGATATCGTGAGCCACGGCTGAGCACTCCTGTCATACGAGTCGCTCCGTCACGTACCACAGATTATTACAGAGGTTAAGGGGGTATTCAATCGCCAGAGCCCCTCATGCTCCACCAGGGCTTAAGTGATGACACAGAATGATTATAGCACAGTTAAATACCTGGTCTAATGAGCCAATTAGCCCTATTGACATCCGTGGCTGTCTCAGAGGTGGAGCGAGCGCCATGTACATGCTCCTTAATCAGAACCGATAACACCATTTAGCCTTCAGACGCTAATCCTGACTCGCAGGCTCTCTCTGGAATCCACTGTGATTTCTCTATACTCACGCTGAGAAACTTCACGCCTGATTCATTTTCAATTCCAATCTTCCTGCACAGTTGTGACTTCGCTGTGGTTTTACAATCATTATGACTACTCAGTTTAGTTATGATTTTTTTTATTACTTGCTCAATAACTTCTAAAATAATTTGCGCAGAGAAGATCTTTTTGCACTCTTTCGGTCCAGAGGTGTTCACGTGGACATAAAAATATATTTTCTTTTAATGAATATGTTTTTAAGATGTAAAAGCAGGCAGTGGAAAACCTTTATTCTCTGATTTCCGTTTGATGTACAAAAAATGAAACTGAGAAACAGAAAAAAAATGCACTTCAGGTAAATTTGGGGCATTTCATTAAAACGTGTGCCACAACAAAGACTCTGAAAGACAAACTTTTAGCCACGGGCACTTGTTGAGTCATAATGGAGTGAATGTTTTGATATTATTCATGTTACTGTAAAAATTATGTGTCCTCAGCCTTTCAGCACCGTGAGAATATGTCATATGAAACTTTCTTTCTTCTCTCAGTGTCGCAGTTTGTTTCTCAGGTTTATTTAAAAAACTGAAAAGAAAATCAGTTTGTCCACAGGCAGGAAAAAAAATCCTACTCCAGGGTCTCTTACAAAGCACTGAAATGTCATATTCGAGGAAACGTGCTGGTTTTATATCGAGCGCAGACAGGATGCAAAGACTTCAGTTTGACATGGAAGAAACAGAGCACCTTCTTCTGTGTCTTTGTGGTTGGAGTGAAGCGAGGAAAGAACGACTGAGGTGACAGTCTGCCGCTTGTCTGCTCATCCTCACTTCTGGGTAACAAACATCAAGGTCAGTTGCAAAAACACACATAAACACCAGACACGGGCAGATAAGCACACTTACAGACACACGTGACCAAAACAGAATTTAGGGCATTTTCCATCTGCTACATGTGTTGCACACAGTCCCTCCAACCTCCAAAGGAAGCAGTTGTGTACATACGTTCAAAAAATGCACACGCATGCAAGGAGTCAACAAATCTTACTACAGTGCAGTTACACACCTACATGAACTTTACACATCACCAGACATACAGTGCATGGGCACCCGCTATGCCCACAACAGAAACAACCTTTAAATCATCCTACACTTTCTCTCAGTATCGCTTTGTTTTCACAGTTGTGTCGCTCAAACACGTTCATACACACACACACACACACACACACACACACACACACACACACACACACACACACACACACACACACACACACTTGTACTTCTTGAATTCTGAGGTCTAAGATTGAAATAATATATTACTTATATTACTTATACCAAAACCCCCATCACTCCCCCAAATATAGA
Organism: Astatotilapia calliptera; assembly: GCF_964374335.1. Taxonomy (NCBI): domain Eukaryota; kingdom Metazoa; phylum Chordata; class Actinopteri; order Cichliformes; family Cichlidae; genus Astatotilapia; species Astatotilapia calliptera. The sequence continues at coordinate 34,548,944 of NC_137432.1, read as the reverse complement.
TCTGCATATTCCAACATTGTGCACTGTTTCAAAAAACAGCTTAACCCCCCAAAAGAGCCCTGCAAACTAAAACTGCTTCTGCTCCCTTTCTTAAATATTTGCACGTTCAAATTGCTTCCCGACTTTCCAAAAATGGCTTCACTTTTGAAAAGTGCTACAAAAATACCTTCACTTTTTTTTGTTTTAAACATCCCCGTCACATTGCGCAGAACCTATTATCACTCTTCCAAAATGTATCTGAATCAAAATATTCTAATTTTGCAAATATTTTTCACAAAGATAAGCACAAAAAGTCCTTTGGTGGCCTTGCTCAGAACCATCTGAAACAATTTGAGCTGAGAAGATTTCAAGTTGTTTTAATAAGTTTTTAAGGTGTAAAAGAGACATAGTGAAAAGCTCTGATGTTCTGGCATCACAAAGCTATGCACAAGATATCTTTTGGCATCACAGCCTTGGTGAATATTAACAGCCAAGAAATAATCGCCCTGTTTTAAAGAGGTTGAAGGGACGGCACTATGGTTCATGCCATGTTTAAGGCCTTGTTTCTTCTTATTTTCTCCTGCTGATTTGTATCATTTGAGTTTGTTTTTTACTTGCATGCTAGTTTAGGACAGCTGGATAGGCTCCAGCGCCCCCCGCGACCCTGAAAAGGATAAGCGGAAGCAAATGGATGGATGCTAGTTTAGCTTTAGACACCAAAACTTTTGTATTCTACTATAGTGGAGTAGTTGCTTAAAGACTGCTTTAATCTATATGATAATTTGGGTTAACCCTACACGCTGAAAAATGATGCTTACCCATTGTGTTTAAATCTGGGACTTTAACTTATTTTCCATTGTGGACCACATACAGCTCATTTTGATTTCATTTTAGTTTCCTTTCCACCAGTATATAGAAGTCTAACCACAAATGTAATCCCTTCGATATAATATAAAAAAAAGAAGTGCTTTAACAGTAGGTCTCAGTTTTTCAACATCATAAAGAAATGCTCTTGTAGTAAATGAAAGTTGGAGTCTTTATTGGTCTGATTCTGGTCTCTGGGCCTTATGTTTGACACCCCTGGTTTAAATGAAGTGCTAAAGGGTTAGACAAGTTGGGAATGTGACAGGCATGTCACTATTGCCACAACTGTCACTTCTGTTAAAGGAAACCTTGTTCGTGCCTTTAACAAAACAACAGTATTTGACATGCTCATGTCTTCCTGTAGTTTACAAAAAACGCCCACAAGTATCCTTCATTGCATAAATGGCTCTGAAAAGTCTATGACTCAATTTGGACCTCAGAAAGACAAGAGCACATGCACGCACCAGTTTGAACAGAGGTGTTATCATCTAAAATCATGTTTCATCATGTTCATGAGTCTCTCTGGTCCCGATCCGTTTGTCAGTAAATCTGGTGTCCAGATGGTGAAGGAGGGAAACATCATACTGTCGTCCCTAAAGAAGCGATATACAGAGCCGCGTAGCTGGCGTGAATCTCTTTTCCACCAGTACCTCTGTGGACCCGCAGAAGTGTCTATCGGGCCACGTCTGCCTGCTTATCCAAGTGGCCACAGGGGAGGGCTAATTAGCAGTTCCCATGGAGAGACACTGTGGCCCTAATAAGAGACGGAGGGAGAAGGAGAATCAATTAAACCTGCGCTGACCCCTGGAAACATCATGGGAGAATCCGTCTCCACACAACCTTTAAAATGAGACAGCAATATGATGGCGGGAATTTAAGCCTCTTGCAGATGAATTTGACCACTCTGGCCTATTTGTGGAGGACAGGCAGTGCAATGAAATGAACACGAGAAAACGGCTTGTATGTGAAAGAAGGCCTGATCCTTATCCCATCTCCAACCTCAGTTTCCTTCTAAGACCTCGATGATATTCTGCTGTGGACATGGACAGCTGGAGATCACCTGTAATACTTCTATGAAGTCTGCTTCATAGAAGTATAACAGGACTCCACATGCACCCCAGTGGACATAGCCCACCTGGGGCTCATGTGTAGTTGGTGCAGTGTAATGTACGTTCATTGAAGAGATGTCCTTAGGATCACGATATTCAAGCAGAACCTGCACTGATTCTCGCACATCTTCTGAACACAAAATGTATGCTAACTGGACTTGAACAGACTCCCAAACCCAGCCTATTTCTAACAGGTTAGACAGGCTACCAGTAAATGTAGAATCATGCTAACCTAACATAACAAAAAGAAATAAATCTTACATATTTGACCTAGGTCATTAAGTGAAATAGGTATGTAAGCATTCAGGACAGCTGACAGTATAAATAGGGATAAAGCGACTCACTATTTAGCAGTTAGCAGTTGCTGCCATGCTAGCTTTGACTTACGAAGCTAGCTATCAGCCTGTGGCACTTTTTCCTGTGTCATTTTTGAGAGCTGTCCAGTGACAAATTTGTTGCCACTCCTCACATTAGCACGAGTTGCATTTAAACAAACACTTAAAACAGATGCTGTTGCCAAAGTCCAAACCACAAATACATTTGTAAGTGTTAATTTGACTTGAGACAAATGCATTTTCAGTTTGCCAGATCCCAACTGCTTGTTAAAGCAGTCAAACATGCTGCCTTACTTTCGTTTAAAAGAATGTTGTATCTGTATGAGTTGGTGGTGCTACATGGTTAACGTGCAACAACCTTTCACATATAGCCAGGAGTTAAAGTGACACCTTCAGTTAGTGAGCAATTAAATCTAATAGGCAGGTTAGTGCATATTACTGTTGAGTTCATTTTAATCCACCTGTTGTTGCTTCCAGTGGCAACATGGAGACACTTGCTCAGTAATCAGAAAATGATGACATCCCAAAACCTGGTTACATGGTTACATGTCAGCACTGGTTACATGTCAGCACATCTTTTTTTTTTCTTCCTTCTCATCTTAGTGATGCATTAAAGGTCCTAGTGCAACAGAAGATTTTTCAGTTTTTCAAAAAGCTCAGCAAAATATCACCAAAGAAAGAAATGTTTGCAAAGCTTGTCACACAGTGTGTTGGTAGCTATGGCTGCTGTATTTTCCAGATGTAAGAAATACAAAACAGGACTGGAGAGGAAGATGGGTGATTGTTTTTAAAGGTATGGACTATTCAAGTAAAATTTTATAAGCTGGAACTGATACTGTAAATGAGGCAAAGCATGAATCATTTTTTTTTTGGAAGTGACTTCCAAAAAAAAAAAAAAAAAAAAGCATGAATCATTTGCTTATATCTTGTTGTTTTCAGTTGTACACAAAATCTACTTCAATGCAGGTTTTTACACAACTTATTTCAGAATCATTTTAATTCCCACGCTGAATTGTTACACCCGATCTTTGGGTTCACTCACACATAATTGCTTGACACCAACAGCTTCACTTTTAGGAATTTGGTTTGTTCAAAATTTGAAACTGTCAGCTAAATCAATGGTGCATACACACTGGTACCAATACTGCGATACTAACCAGTCTGATACTGGAAACAATTTAACAAATTCTCAATATACAAACATAAAGCTGTTTCTACATTTCATTTATGCCCTTAAATTTCTGAAAGTGTCCTCAAATATTTAAAAATGTTTGCATTTTCTAAGTGTTACTGCTTATAAATGTGCTTTTACATTTCAAAAACGTTTCTTTCAAAGTATGTCTAGATACGGTCAAAAATACCTTCACTTGTGACATTTTATGCAAAAATGCACAAAATGCCACAAAATTAATTCCTATTTAAACTTTAAAGAACAGATTTTGTTGTTTGACTTGGATGCGCTCTAATGCAGAGGTCCGGTACCAGACCGTGAGTCGTTTGGTACCGGGCTGCGAGAGTTGAGGCTCGAGTGTGAAATTTATAGTTTTCAGGGTTTTTATCGTTATTTTTTATTGTTAATTTGGGTTCCCAGGGTCTTCTCCTTTGTATTATGAATAAATCATCTTTTTTTTCTACCGGTACTGTTTTTTCTTTTTCTATTTATCTGCAACACCTATGTTAAACATAATCCGGTCCGTGGTGCAAAAAAGGTTGGGGACCGCTGATCTAATGGTTATATTAACATATATCACTGATAGCAACAGTGATGTTGTTATCAGTGGTGTGGTGTTTGCTGAAAAACAGAAACTTGTGGGATCAATATGCAATGCATTGTGGGTAGCTTCCTCTCATTTATGTTTTGGGAGTTGAGAAACAAAGATCTAGAGCGAAGCAGCAGAGGCACCTCAGGAGGGAGGACAGGATAATGAAAAGTTTGATTATCTGAGTTGCACTCTGTTTTCAGCAGTAATTCATACCAGAAATTAAATTCTGCATAGAGTTCTCTTAATTTGACTTTAATTAAACAATACTCTATAAATGGTACTTTCAATGACCAAATGTTCCCATGTAGCCCGGTGGAGGTCCCCAGGCATTAAGACTGCTGTAGTTGGTCTCATGGGGGTGGACTTGAGTCTGATTTGCAAGAATGACAGCTGATGACTTCAAAAAGTTAATTAACTTTTCAATTAAGTCTGCATCTGACATCAAGTTTTGTTTGCTATAGAACAGCTAGACTGCTGTTCAGGGAGAAACAGGCTTGTGTAATGTAATAGATTGATGCACTTCAGTGTTTGAGCGATCGAATAATGGTTTGTAATGTGAGCACGTGAAGAGATTGTACTCTGGATTTGTTTTAATTTTGTCGTTAGATTGGTGCTATCGTTGTGCTTGAGGAAGTTTTAGATGGTGTGAGCTCAAATATCATGCAGTTCAATTTGACTCCATGAATATTTGTGTTGAAGTGAATTATTCTTGATGCAGTTATGTTGTTCGTGATCTATTATCCATTTTTCCTGTGTTATCCAGGGCACGAAAATATTAGCAACATGCTTGAAATTCTGTAAATAATCTTTTAAAACATTTTATTACTATGATTATATTATTAAAATTATGACTATTCAAAAAAAGTTGTTCAACAAAAATATATTAAAGAAGTTTTTTGTTAGTCCCCTCGTGTCCCAGTTTGGGTTCAAGGGGGCAAATTGACCTCTTTACTTACTTAGTTAGTTTAAGATTAGGCTTAAAACCTGCTCTGGGCTCCATCCCATATTGTGATACAGAGCTATTTAAATGAAATTGTATTGAAAATCCTTTGCAGTCGATGACTGCCTGAAGTCTAGAGCCCATGGACATGTGTTTCCTCCTTTGAGATGCTCTGCCAGCTCCTTACTGCAGCTGCTGCTTGTTTTGTGTCTCTCTGCCTTCAGCTTTGTCTTCAGTAACTGAAAAGCATGTTCTATTGGGTTGACATCAGGTGACTGACTTTGCCATTGAAGCATTTCCTATTTCTTTGCCTTGCGAAACTCTTGGATTGCTTTCCGTCATGGTGGATGGCACCTAGGGATGGGTATCGTTTAGGTTTTATCCGATACCAGTACCAAACCGGTACTTTTGAAATGGTGTCGGTGCTTAAACGGTGCTCGAACCAGTGCTTAAAGAATGAAGAACACAAACTTTGTCCAAAAACCTCTCATGTTCAGCTGGTTTTTTTGTAAAATGATAACAATATTAGCCTTTTCTGCAGCTATAGGGGATTTATGGTATCACTCTTGGCTGGAAGCAGTGCTTAAACAATGGGGAAAAAAAACACAAACTTTGTCCAAAAACCTCTCATGTTTAGCTGTTTTCCACTTCCTCTTTGGTCATTTTAGCCTTTTTGGCCAGGGTGAAGGGAGTATCTGCCATCAAACAAGAAGACAGCCGCATGTAACTACGACGGTGTTTGCTAGTTCACCTTACATGCATTAATTTAATAACGTGGTTAGCCTACTCAACGTAAATTATACATGAACAACATTAAGCTACTGACCCAGAGAAGAACGGCTGCTGCTGCCATCATCCATCATCATTTCTGCTACACTGGCAGGGCTAGGGGCCAGGACTCTACTCTTCAGGTTTTTGGGGGATGTTGCTAACTCCGGGTCTGATAACAGGCACCACACCTGCAGTAGATGTGCTCGATGTGAGGTCTCGCAGCAAGCTATCAAATACGGTGCATTTCTCGGCTTTTAAAAAAACGCTATGCGTCGCCAGGTGTTTCATCAGATTCGAGGAGTTACTTCCTTTGCACAGTATCACCTTAAAGCACTTGTTGCAGGCTGCTGAGTTTACATCTTTTGCTGTGAAGTACAGCCAGACTTTTGACCGCTTCGCCTTGGGCGTTTTTAATCTGTAGCTCTGCTCTAAAAGAACGTACGTACCTGGGCCCGCCTACTATCCTCGGAAAGGTAAAATGATTGGCTAGAATCCAAAGTGTATGACATCTCAGGAAAAAAAGCACTGAAATAAAGCACCGAAATGTGCGCTGCTTTTCGGTCTGGTTACTACCGCTTATGTCAGAACCGGTGCCGGATACCGGTACCCATCCCTAATGGCAGCCACACATGCTGAAGCCATAATACTGCCTCCAACATGTTTGACAGATAATGTGTGCTTCGAATCATGAGCTGTTTCGCTGCTTCTCCATCCTTTTCTCTCCCTGTCATTTTGGTGCACGTTCATCTTGGTTTCATCTGTCCAAATATTTCTTTTTTCAGAACTGTGCAGGCTCTTATGCGCAGTTCTGAATCTGGCCTTCTTGTTGTTAAGTGAAACCAGCGGTTTACACCTTGTTGTTTCCATTCACAAAGGCGGCTGTTGATTTTAGACCTTGACGATGATACGCCTACCCCCTCGAAAGCGTTAAAGACTCGGTTAAATGTTGTGAAGCTGTTTTTCTTTGCCATGGAAATAATTCTGTCATCGTGCACTTTTGTTGTCTTCTGTGGTTTTTCAGACCCTTTGGGTGTTGCTGAGCTGGCCATTGCATCCATTCTTTTCATTGCTGATTTGTTGATTTTGCCACTCCTACAGTGTTTACTTTCTCTCTGACCTGATAGGCCCTCATTTCCACTGACATCTCTTTGAGCCGTGTATTTAACACTACAGTGGAAAATATAAGTTAAACACATTAAGTGAACAGGCCTCAACTTGTCCAAATAATTTTGAGGATCTGAAAGTGTCTTTGTTCACATTATTGCCACTTAATATCCACACAGAAAAGCAGGTTTTCAAGGAGAATTAAAAGACTACAGCACATATTAATATGAGAATAAGTGATTATCGTATCCTTCTTGATATTAGATCAAATATGCTTCACCATTTGCTTACAGCCACTCTCTCTTTGAATACAGTATTTTCAATCAGTGCACGATTCCTCAATTTTCAGCTAATATTAAGGAGTGCGCCAGGCTCTAATTGAAGTGGCTGTGTGCGCTGATGTGAGGACAATGTGCTAACGGAGAGCTACTCATTAGCCAGACAGTGCCTTACACCTGGGGTTCATTCAGAGCACAGGTCAGAGGGCACGGGAATTTGTACGATAATTATTGACAAGCAGATGTTATAAAATCATTTATGGTAATGCAGTCATAATAAATGGGCTGTGTGCAGCCGGGCAGATGAGTGTCGGAGGACAAAGTTTATGCAAGATGGAGAGAAAGGAGGGAAATTGACTCTAGTAAGCTTTTGTGGATGATGAAGAAAATCTATGTCGTAACGAGCACTTGCTTGCATCTCACGGCACACACACACATATACAAATCATCTGTACACTCAAGGATTTGACTGGTGAAGAATGGGGATAAAGCTATTTTAAGGTGTTTTATTGTGTGTAAATTTAGCAAAATAAAATTGTAAAATTTGAATCTTTCACTGGAGGCACATTTGAGTGTTATGTTGCTAAAATAGCATTTTCCGTATGGTTGCAGGCCGAGAGTCACACTTAAAATGTGCGCTTAGGTGTTTGCTACATGTCTAGTTGCTCTTGATCACAATGCCTCCATTTAATTATAAAAATAACCCCTATCCTTGGTGCAAGGAGGCTCCTCACAAATAAAATATTAGGAACTAAAAGGGGGGAGAAAGCTAGGTGTCTTTACATATATTGTCATTTGCTATAAGACACCCTATCTGTCTCTCGAAATGTGTCAGGAATTACCACCAATTCCAAAAACATGCATTAGCCCCCACCTTAGGTGCAATAGTTCTTTTTACAGCGGGCAAATATCGCAGCGAAACATGGCTGTGCGAGGCAGCTAACCTGGCAGCTGGCGGAGAATAACCCAGCACAGGAAGAAAGCAACCATGTTATCATGCACACACATGTGGCCTGGGTAAAGATTAAGCCGTATTCATCCCTGGCTGCTTCGCTCTCTCCTGCCTCAGTCCATCACAAGATATGGCAACCGTTCAGCCAGGAAGCCAGGAGAGGTGCCATGGATTTCACGGCGTTCCCAAATCAGGCCGTCTGGAGACTCGGGCGAGGTGCTCTGCCGCTCTGCAACTCGCCTTGGCTTTCCCACAGATCATAAGCTCTGTACTGATGCTGGGGGTTTGGAATTTTTCTGGATGGGAGTGTCTGCTAACAGAGGCTCCCATCCACCCACCCAAACACACACGCATACACACACATTGACTAAATACAATCCCCTGTTGTGTGCATGGAATTGGGAATCATCTGCTGATTCATGCTTTCTGAGGACTATTGTTTGACAGCGTGTTAATATTTTCTGGGAATTTCTTTTTAGGGGAGTGGATTTACGTGAATGAAAGAAAGAGTGTAAGAAAGGAAAATGATTATTTAGCATGGAGAAGTGAGGGATCATTGCATGTCCCTGCTGACATGTACATTATCACTGAATGGGACTGAGGGCTCAGAGTGCTGTTGGCCTTGACTTGGGAGAGAGGCTTACACCCTGAGATCTACTTAGAGGCCTCTTGCGGTTAAGCCCCTAATAATTCCTGCAGTTCCCTTAAAAAAAGAAGAAGAAACACAAAGGGGAAACAAAGTGATGAATGCAAGCTGTAGCTTAATATATCAGGAGGTGTTCTCAATGAGCTGGAAGCTTTGAGTAAGAGGAAAGGCCATTAACATGGGTCAACAAAAGCAAAGATTAAAAAGATATTAAGCAGCACTTTGATGCACTTGAAGCAAGTGCTGAAAATGATAGAAAGCAACTCTGCATAAGCAAAAAAGTGTCATAATCTACAAAGGCTGAGAGTAAATCTTCTTTTCATAATCAATCTGTCTCGAACTGTAGCAGCAGTCAGTTGTGTCTAACTCACACACACTTGCTTTGTTTGGCCAAGAGTCCACAACCCTAAATATCCGGTTAAATTTCATTCATAAGGGAAAAAAGTTTTGAACCTACTCAAAAATTTGTGTTAAAATCTTAGTTTATTTGTGTATATTCTGTGCTATGTTTGAGCGTGCTTTAGCAGCCTAAAGGCAATCACAGGAAATCTACCCCAAATTTCTCAAAACATTATACAAACAATTACTTTACAGGTGTTTGCAGGAGAGTATAGTGGGGAAATGTCCCTAACAACATCCAGCACCTTTGTATTTTCCATCCCTAGCAATAATGATAATACAATTACAATATTGTCCACTCTTAATTCAAATCAGTGATATAGCTTCTTTAGTATTAATATTATTATTTGGCCATTTTGCCTTTATTAGACAGAATAAGGGAGACAGGAAACGTGAGATCAAAAAGCAGACATGCTGGCCAAGAAGTGAGGCGCACAATCAGTGCTGGTGACATTTGTGTGCCTGCTTTACCCAAGTTAATGTAGGTTAGTAAAAACTACCGGGTATGATAACTGACACAGCTAACCTCTATAACAACAGAGCCACTTTGTACATTTACTGTGAATTGTGAAGCATATGTAACAATGTAGTGTTGAAACTGTATGTTATTTAATGAATTTCAGAGTATTCTATAAATGGAATGTACATTAAATTTGTGTGTGTGTGTGTGTGTGTGTGTGTGTGTGTGTGTGTGTGTGTGTGTGTGTGTGTGTGTGTGTGTGTGTGTGTGTGTGTGTTTGTGTGTGTGCACGTGCGTTTGCAATACTTTCCAGTAAAACAGGTAGCTCATTATGCAACTGTTTTACTGGTCCAGTGCACTTGAGATAGACTAAAATGAGTCTGACACCCCGGCTCTGCAGTCATAATCTCAGAACTTCCCACTCATCTGGAATAAGCCACGACAATAACTGTTCACCAGATTTAATCAGTATTGGTGATTAACTTGTAGTTATTCTGGAAAGGTTTACTCGGAAATCTAAAGTCAGAAACAGGATGTGTTTGAAAAGTAGGCAGCAGAATTTACACATTATTTTATATTTTGCTTTCAAACTAATATATTCCGTTAAAGTTTAAATGATTTGCATGGGTTGTATTTAACTCCTTCCAAAATCCTTTTTACACTGAATAAGAAGATTTGGCAAAACATCATCAAACACTTGCTCATTTTCTGTTGATCAATTAATGCATTAACTGGCTAATTTGAGCCGGAAATTGGCAAAACAAAGAGCTCTGCAGAGCTGCAGCTAATGAAATAAAATTTGAAAATCACAGATAAAAATATTTATGAAAAGTAATGTGTGTGTGTGTGTGTTTTTTTTTTAAATAAAGTCATCCATAAATCAAACACTATGTATGAGTAACAAGAACCAAGTGATAAAATTGGTGTAAAAGTCTCAGAAATTTTGCTAATTTGCACCAGCTGTTAGGTGGTAAAATCAATCTTTTAAGGCACACCCCTCATTTAGGGTGTTTGCCACAAAAAAAAGTCAAGAATCAAAACAAAAATGAAGACTTGTTCGCACAGTAATCACGGGTTGCTAATGCAAAAGGAAAAAAAAGTCATTTATTGCTCTGAATTCATGCCGTGAACTTCAGTAATAAAGTCTCATTTTGCGCTCTGAAACTTTTTAATGGAAGCGCATGGAAACAAAAGGCACTCTGCATCGCCTTGAGAGAGCTCTGAAGTGAAGCCAGGTAATGACAACGGGTTATCCAGGCATAAACAATTAGCTTACCCATCTGAATATTCAAGGTGATGCCCGAGCCATTTGTGTTGTACTTCCTACATCTTCGCTTCAGCACACACAGATGATGGGGGGAGGGGGCACAGCGCTGCAGTAGTGGATCCAAAGTGGTTTCCCTGTGTCAGTAATTTTTTATTTTCCAAAAAGCCACTGGTGCAGTGTATTAGTCATAATTTATGTTTATCATCCCTTGTACCCCGACTGACTTCAACAAACCGTTTAACACTCCAAGCATATGTGCATATGGCTGCTTTAATAGTTATTCTGCATGGAGGAGCACTTTAAAGACTCTAAATCACTTCTTTGGACAAACACTAATGAATTATGTCACCACAAGTGCAATTGAAAAGTGCAGTGCGAACCAGTGGTAATTATTGGGACTCTTGGAGATTTTAATTATCAGCAGGAAGCTCCTTCAAAGTGTAACTAACAGGATTCAGAAGGAGGGAGATGATGGGACAAATCACTCCGAAGCACTTTGGTTACAAAAAAAGAGGACGGACGAGACAAGTGGGTCCCAAAAAAATTTGATTTTTTTTTTAATGTTTAAATTAAAAAAAAACAACAACTTGCTGATTCTTCTGTAATTTAAATAAAATCATGCAGCCTTTTATAAATTAACTGCCAAATGTTTTTTATTTAGTTTATTCATGAATGTGTTTGAGGTGAAAAAGTCATCCTCACCAACTGAAGGAAAAGCCCGAAAAGCAAATACAGTGCTGAGTTGATGCTCATCATGAATTATTTAATGCGTTGTTTGTTCCTTGCATGCGGAGCCTTGCGTCCTCATGCATGTTGGCTTTTAATAAAACATGACCTTTCCTCCAGTCTTAATCTCACATCTACTTTTTGCATTTACTTTTGAAATGTGAAAACGAGACAAAGCTGCATAACAGACTTTCTTATTTATCCACCATCATCTAGGCTTATTTTGTCATCAGCAGCACCTGATTTGTATTTTTTAAAAATGCTAAAATTTCAGTCTTTTCCTAATCTCTTTTCCCATGTTTACTGACATGTTATAAAGTTTGTTTACAAAGTCAGATGCAGCCGGTGTCATCGCACCGAGTGTATTTATGTCTGAATACGTAAGCACGACCATTATGAATGTCCTGAAATCAGGTTTATTCGAGTAAAAATATCCTCATTCCAAATCATTAAAAAATGGCAACGAGCTGTGTTTTTTTCTCCACACAAAAAATAGCTGAAATATGGCGTGTGAGAAATGTGCAAGGTGGCCGTCTTACAGAAGGTGTAGAGGTGGGATAAATTTAATTACAGCTTCAAATATTCATTTGGCAAATATATCAAGGTTGGAAACACAGGCCCAGAAATGGCAAGCCAGCCTGGCAGGCGCTCACAATAGTGGATGGCAAATGACAGTAATCCATGAAAAGAGACCAGACATTTATAGAATTTATAGAGAAGGACTCGCCATCCCAGATCTCTGATGTTTGTGGGATTTACTCACTGGCATGTTAAACGTAGGAGAATATATATATAATAATCCAAAACATGTTTTCTATCCACTACTTTAGTTGCTACATTTCCAAACTGATTAGGGTTTAATTATTGAGATGTTTGAACACATTTTCAAACATCTCACCTGACTTTTCATGGGATTAGTCTAAACACTGAGAATATTTTCAGTTAAATGTGCAAAGCCCTCATTTTATTTTCATTTCAGCCTAATGAGCACATACTGACACTCTCAAAGAGCGGTTGCTAATTTCAGTTATGCCAGAAAAGAGCCGCAATCTCTGTGAGTCTTTTGTTCTGAGGCCTCAGACGGTCACTCGACACCGTCGCGGTAGCAGGAAACGCAACATGTGAGCTTCGCTGCTCTCTGATCTAACACGCTTGCCTTCTCGTCTCCAGCTGTGCAACGGGTTGTAGCAGCAGCAGCACCAGCGAGGCATCGAGCACAGGTGAAGGTACACTAGGGCACTTCCTCTTCCTGTGACAGCGAGCAAAGGCGGCCTACTTTGCCTCTGTTATCTCGCTTTGCCCTGCTTAGGGTTGATTTAATCAGCAGGTCGGAGCGGGTGGTAAAGGAGGAAGACGGCCTACCTCACCTTTCCCAAAGCCTGGAAATGGAGGAGAGCACGTGGGCGCTAAGTGGTTCTCCGAAGACCACACAGTCACAGAGTCCCAGTACCGGTGCCAAACATCCACCCTCCTCCCTATCATCTGCTCCTCCCACCCACAATCAGATTAGAGCAGTTCAAACCTCACCCGCCTCACCTCCACCTCCAGGGGGCTCTTTCTTGGGCACGGTTGGGGCTCGGAGCAGGAATCGCTTTCAGGAGGGGAACATGAGGCATCGGTGGGAGCTCAGGTGCAGGGTTTGGTTAAACTTTAATAACAAACTGGTGCAAAACAGTTTAGTCAAAGTTGGAAACTGACACTGACCTACATAATGGAAAGCCACAAAACATCTTCAGTTTGCTGCACGCAACATTGTTATTTCATACTAAAGTCACACAGACACTTCATTGTAGGATCCTGGGTAATAAATTCCGACGGTGAATATTTCTCACCTTAAAGTAAAGACATCGACTGTAAATCAAAGTTTCCTTAGTATCTCGTGTCACGCAACCTTCGGCTTATATTGCGTTTCATACAATATGAGCCAATTTCCGGGCAAATTAGAACAAATCAACATCTTGACTGTGTCATAAATCTGAACAGAAACTTTTGTTTGAGTAAAAACAAGAAGTTATGATGAGCTGTAAGAGAAATCCCCCATACGGGCTTATGTTTACGTTCAAGGAAGTCGCGTGAACAACAAGGAAACCGCTGTTCGGCAGTCGCTGTTGTTTTGTTTTTAAAAGATGACCAACATGATTCCTTAACCGTAACCGAGGGTTTATTACTGTAAAAGTTTAACCATTTGAAGCAGTCATATCAACCCACAGCACAACCTAAATATTATAAACTTAACCAGAAAACATGGTAACTTGCAAACTACTTTCTTTTCATTGGTTTTGAAGCCCAGACAAATTGATTTAGACCTGCTTTTAAGAAAGGACGATAAGGAGGATTGATGAATATAGAAAACTTCTTTTGGACAGTAGTGAAAATTTTTACTTTTAAGGCTGTGGTTCTGAAAACATATGTGTGATAGGTCTTGCCAAAGAAACCTGTCACACAGCAACATCAGTGTTTGTTTGGGATGAGATACAGAAACTTGCTAATGACTGCGCCCGAGCACCACCTACAGAGATTTGAATGTCATCATCGACAACAACAACGAAAAAGAAATCTAAGGAAAAAGATGTAGAAGTGTTGGACAGAGTCGTCTGATTCATGTTTGGTTGGTGCCATGGCAGAACCAAAGAAACAGACGAGGCGATGGGAACTTCTTGCAAAATCAAGACGCTGAGTTAAAATCGTAGTAGTCGGGCTGCTGCACCTTGAAGTTTTGAACAACTCCAACGTCTACCTCCACGTCAGCCCCTGCGACGTTACCACTACTGCTCAAATCAAAGACTCGTAAGAAGCGAGTAAATTTGCGAGCCAAATCGCAAAGCGACTTTCAGCTCGGCTGCTGCACGAGAACAGCCTGTGTGGAGGTATGGGAGACGGGAGGAAAGTAGAGGTGGTGGCGGTGGGGTGGAAATCAGGGAGGGAAGGAGGGATGGATGTAGGAGGAGGATGAGGGGGAAGAGAGGGAGGGAGGATTGATAAAGCCTGATCTGTGCCACGGGGCATTTATGGCTGTTGGGGAGGCAGGGGGACGGGGATAGGGGGAAACGGGTGGGAGGAGGCATTGTCTGCTGTGTCCGTGCGTTTATAGGATTGAGCTCAAGTTTCCTTTGTGTTTCCATTTTGTTGAGGGATTATGTTCTTTGAGAGAGTTGTGCAAGCAGGCAGGCACACAGAGTGGAGGCGGAGAGGGAGAGAGAGAGAGAAATGGGTGAGGCAGGGAGGGGGCATGAGGGAGGGAGGATGTCTTTGTTCAGAGCGTTGATCATGAACAAGACAGATAGCGGAGGGTGTGTGTCTGCAGGAGTGTGTGCATGTAAGTGAGCGTATCTGTGTGTGTTTAAATGCCAGAGAGAGAGCGTGTTTATGTGCGTGTGTGTGTGTGTCAGAGAGAGCAAAGCAAGATGTCAGGACATGTAACCAGCCATGTAACAATTTAAAATCAATTTGCCTCCCAAGAAGGAATTGCTCTGCGAACAGTTTTTCCCTCCGAGCGTTCTACAGGACTTTCATTCTATCTAAATAGATATCAATTACATAATCGCTTTTCTTCCCTCTGCCCGGCCGCCGGCTGCAAAGTTTGTCACACCGAGCTGCGGTGTAATTGCCCCTCAAGTCGTAATGTTTTGTGATTGCTTGTGACATTTGCAATGTCATTGATCAAACAGGGCACAGTTCTAATGAAGATGCAGAAAAGCTCTGACTGAAGCGAGGAAGTGGGGTGGAGGGGTGGGGTCGGGTGGTGTCTTATGCTTCTCGTGAACTATGTCAACTGAAGCAACAGTTTCATGTTGGAAACCACCTCCTTTCCCTCGAACCGTCACATCCAAAACCACTTTTCCCTCATTAATCGATTGGTGGCGGATGAAAGTGTGTGCCTCTCCAGCATTCATCATAAATTCAAAAAAAGAAAAAAGAAGAAGTAACTGGAAGTCTTAACTGGTGATAATCTGAGCACTGAAAGTTTTCCAGCTAAATACACTTACCTTGTTCCAACCCCACTGGGTAACCACGCGCCCATTGTGTTTTCCTCGACTTGTTAAAACACCACATGGTACATTTGCATAGGATAACCAACATATAGCGAATCATTTGCATGCCTGAAAGTGCACTTGAGTAACCGTAATTACACGTGACACCAATTACTCTGTTACTTTGTATTAAATTATAATGGAAAATTCCACTAGAGAATTGGAGCCTAATTGCATCTTAATTTGCATAATTTTGCATATTAATCACATCTCAGATGAATAATAAATTTCAGCCGATTTTTTTAATTTATGCGCAGATACAAAAACAAGTTGAAAAATAATTTGTGAGTGAAAAAAAAATAAATCAGAAACTATTACTAAGAGCATTTGTGCTAATTTCTCTCATTACCCGACGTTTAAGTTAAAGATATCTGCTCTCTTGATCAACGAGTTCTGCATTTGGAAATTGACGGTTCACTCCGGCAGAAAAAAAGACACAAAAGAGGTGCGGAAATGTGAATTTTGGAAATGCCCGTGCGTCTGTTTTAAATAAAAACTTTACGACTCTATTTAAAGCTTTTTCCGCTGCAGCCATGCCAAATGTATTCTGCAATGATAATTCAAATCACTTTCCACCTCTACCTTTTCTTTCTTTCTCTTTCACTCTGTCTCTTTTTTTCCTGGTCAACACCTGTGCCTGCTATTGTGTGTGGCTCCCTGCCAGCTCACACAAAATCCAATACCTGTGGCCCAGATTAAATTCAAATTTACAAAAACAACATATTTTCAGATTTAACACGCTATCCTTTCCAACACAAAGTTGACCAAGTAGTTCTAAAAACCGGATTATGAAGAAATGTAAAAAATAAAATTGCAAAATACCACTTTTGTAAAAAAAAGAAAATGTAGATATAAATATATATATGAATCGGTTTTATA
The DNA here is from genome assembly GCF_964374335.1 of Astatotilapia calliptera. NCBI lineage: Eukaryota > Metazoa > Chordata > Actinopteri > Cichliformes > Cichlidae > Astatotilapia > Astatotilapia calliptera. The sequence continues at coordinate 34,532,441 of NC_137432.1, read as the reverse complement.
TGAGCCAACGCAACCTCTTCTTGTGGCACAATGGTACAGGTTGTATCTGGTTTTTTTGGTTTACTGATTGCATTTTAAATGGCAAAGATTAAAAAAAGGATACATCCAAACACCTCAGCTTTACAAATATTAGGCGATAATGTGACACACTTATAAGTCATTACCATTTTGACTGTAATTTCAGCTTCTATGACTTTTGTTTCGTTTTGTTTCACTGAAACAATTTTGAGGGACTGCATATTTAAATTTCACTCGGTATACAGATAAAGTTCACTGGCATGCATGGCTGTGGGTGTGAATGCCAGAAAAATAAAGAACATATAAAGAAACTGATAAATTTGGCTTGTACAGTATATCACTGTGTGTGGTCAGTAGGGCTATAGAAGCACTGTAAATACCAGCTCAAAAAAATAATTACAGTATATATTGTGCGTTATAGGCAGCAGTTAACAGGTACTTATTTGGATAGCGTCATCATTTTCTTGAGCTGAGAAATGTTTCTGCTTTCTTGTCATTATTTGTTTTAATCCCCAGGTTAGAAACCACTGAGTTAAAGTGAGACATTTCACCTCGTCCTCCCACGTGAACAGCAAAGCTAAAGTGCCATTTACATTCATTTTGTGACGTCTAAGATGTGCTATAGTTGTGATTCCACCCAGACAGCGTGCCCTTATATTTTATATCCACATGTTGTTTATTGATGGAGTTGTCTCATTGCCTCTGATGAACCAGTGTCCATATTTACTCTCAGTGACCTGCCTCATGCACTCTGGAGGGTTTGTTCAGCACGATATGTTCATCTCTGTTAGAGCACGTTACACCAGCGTGGAGCTCAGCCGTGGACAACAGTGCCTTTCAGTGGCACAACAGAGGAACGGACCCAGCGAAGACGCAGGCTGCAGTGTTACAGCTCACACGCTGTGATACTGAGTGACAATAATAACACCCTGAGGGTCCGACACTACAACATTATAAGACTAACAGGAAATTAGATTGAATGAATTCAGAAAGAGCAGAAATACTGCTCGGCCTCGAAGGCTATAAATCTGCCAAATATTTTGGAGGGAAATTACCTTCATTTATTAATTTAGTAATTATGACTCATTTACAGTCCCATTTGAAGATACTGACGCCCGAAAATCTCAAAACCAACCTCAACTGAAGAAGGTACACTACCTTTAAGTCAAGTTCAGCTCTTCAAATGACCCCAAACGATACACAAGACTTTGATATGGCTGTATGTGATCACCTTTAAACAACATCACAATTACTTACACTTGCAATACAACAACATGAGGAGAGACCTGGGGACCTAAAAGTTTCACTAATGTGAACTTTACAAGAATTTGAGCAGCTTCAGATTTGTTATTTTCAGCTAAATAACACCAAAGTCCTTCTACAACCCTGCAAAGCTTACAGATTTATCTAAAAGAACATTTTTACCATCAAAATCTCCAGTGTTAAATTAACACTAGAGAGTGTCTATATGGGTCCACTCCTCTGAGTGTTAAATACAACACTGTTGAGTGTTAAATTAACACTTTTGACAGTGTTATATGTTTAAAAGTAACTTAGTCAGTTTTGAAGATTAACAAAGACTAACACTGAGCAGTGCTGATTTTCTAACACTGGAATATTTCTAACATTCTGAGTTATTTTCCAGTGTTAGAAAATCAGCACTGCTCAGTGTTAGCCATTGTTAATCTTCAAAACTGACTAGGTTACTTTTAAACATATAACACTGTCAGAAGTGTTAATTTAACACTCAACAGTGTTGTATTTAACACCCAGAGGAGTGGACCCATATAGACACTCTCTAGTGTTAATTTAACACTGGAGATTTTGCTGTGTACAAGTGCAGGTATAGAATCTGTTCTAAATCTGATGAAAATCTTTCAAACTTAATGAACCCTGAATTTGCCCTCAAATAAGGCGAAATTTGCCCATCTGAATAATACTTCCACTCCAGTCTTTGCTACTTCTCCCACAGATTTCAAGTCCAGGATTCATTGAATTCCACAACTTGCTCTGATAATGTCTCTGATCGTGCCCTGCATTGTTAGTGCACAGCGTGGCCCTGTCTTGGGGACCTTCCCTGTGTCAGTTCAGACTGTGTATGTTTAATTTACCAATGGTGCAATAAACAGCAACCCGGACTCTAACTCTTCCTCGCTTGTGTATTAAACTGCAGATTCTCCAACAATTAATCCCACCCAGCGAGGAGTCGTTAATATTCTGCTCCACTCCACTGGCAGATGTAAAAAGCATTCTCAACTGACACATATAATTACTATGATACATCCCGGAAAGGTTTCCGTGTCTGAGCGCAATTTCAAATAACCAAGTGCTGCGCGGCTAATTATTGATAAATAAAATTAGTTGGGAGAACTTCAGGTGGGCGGGGCCGCGCGCAGGTGTCTGCTGAATGCGTGCGAGCGCGTGTGTGCACAGAGGAGGGAGAGCGCGACGATACAGCGGAGCTGACCTGCAATCACCGAGAACAGCGGGGACTTAATGATGTTTTGGTCTGCTGATCAAATTTCACATTTTCGCACAATCATTTTGGGCACCTGCTCAGAAAACAAAAGCCTGGCTAAAACTGCTGGCCCGTGTGAACAACTCAGTGTGTGTGTGTGTGTGTGTGTGTGTGTGTGTGTGTGTGTGTGTGTGTGTGCGTGTGTGTGTGTGTGTGTGTGTGTGCATGTGCGTGCGTGCGTGTGTGTGTGTTGCTGCTGCTTTTTTCTTTTACATGTTCTCTTTTATTGTTTTTATAATAGACTACATGCGGGCAGAGACACACGTAAAGTTTGTTTTCTAGTTCCCTTATTCGACACACACACACACACACACACACACACACACACACACACACACACACACACACACACACACACACACACACACACACACACACGATAAATGAGTATTTATCTCCCTCTACTGGATCCTATCAGTAAAACCACTTTGCTGCCTTTAAATACCCCCAATGAGTGCCATTCACGCATAGAACTCTTACGCAGATCCAGTCTAGTCTTTCAAAAACAATCTGAATTCAATCTGAAGGACCGACTGTGTAAAATACGGTATAAATATGTAGTCACACATTTTGCCAGAAAATACTGAGCATTATCTGTCTGTGCTCAAATCGGTAATGAATATTATATAAAAAAACAGGAAATAAAATGTAGCAGATCGTTATTGAAAATGTTGCAGAAGTTGAATATGATCATTATATGTACTGTTTAGCATACTAACTTGTAGGATAGCATAGTTCAAGAGTCTAAGACTTCAAAGCAATAAAAACATATTTATAAAAATGTAACAATACTGTAGTGATTGTTCAAAGTAAACAGCAGCAGACCGAGTGCTAGAGTTCTGTGAAAGCGAAGACGAACCCCAGCACAGGCAAGGCCAAACACACACAGTCATTGGGCCTAACTGCTCCGATTGTTAAAATTTCCAACAGTTCTTGAAAGCAGCACTGTTATGTGTACGTCGTTTTCACCATAGGCATTATGGGTACAATATGGGGTGAGTTGCATAAGGTTAGAAGAGGCTGCAGTGTGGATGGAGGCTGTCGCCCCGGTCTGTGGTGGACACGGAGCCTTAACGCTGTGTCCTTCCCGCTCTGATGCAGCGGATCAGCAGCCTCGCCGCATGCCGGGAGTTCGGCGGCCTCGTGGCCTGTACAGCGGGGGTCTGTGCCCGCAAGAACAGCTGCAAGCAGCCGGCTGCGCACCGGCAGTGGGACGGTCCGGTTGTGCGTTCCGTGCGTCTTTACACCGTGGCGCCGGGCCGGAGGCTCGTGTTCGCCGGTGTGAAACACAGACTGTTCTGCTCGCAGCATGGAGCTGACGGGCCCAAGGAGAGCTCCGGCCGCCGGCCCGCTATCTCCGTGGTCGGCATTCCAGACCCGATCACATGGATCAGGTGTAAGGTCATCATGTTTGCACTTGATCTGTACTTTGAGTTAGACGTCAACTCTGAGGAGTTTGAAAGAGGTGTGAAGCAGGTAAATACCGACAGGCCGTTTTACTTTTTCATCAGTACTGTCAATAATAAAAAGCAAATTTTTCATGCTTCATATGGACCATTGTTTGAAAGAGTTACCTTTAGTAGTAAATACACGTTTACATCTGATACATCAAGAGGTCATGGATTGGATAACGTAGGTGGGACAACACCACATTAAACTATACCTCGCTAAATAACATTTTGCTCTGTGCTAAAGTTTGCATCACATCACGTGACCTTCATCCGCCTGTTTATCTTCAGCTTTACTTTTTTAATAGCAGTGTTGTCCCACATGTGCTTGTCCCCCCCCCCCCCAAAAAAAAGCATTCCCCCCATAAACAAATGCTTTCCACCTTCAGTGAATGCACACGCAGCCAGGGATTGAACCACCAACCTTCTGATTAGTGGATGACCTGCTCTTCTATCTGAGCTACAACCACCCCTACTGAATGAACCTGCCAAGGTGAAAACTGGGCAGGTTCATTGTGCTAATGAAGAACACATAACACGACTGAAAGCAGCAGAGCAGTTACAGTTTCAACTAGAGACTTTTAAGATTGTGTATTTATTTATTTTTCTGGTTATTACCCAGCCTGAGGCAACATGGCAGGTTGTAAACCCGTTTTAAAGATGCAAACACACACTTGTACCATCAGGAATCGCGGCTTTTTATTAAATACTGTGGTTAAAGAGAATAAGCCACCTTTTTGTTCCTCATCCATTCCAGGCCTTGGTTCATGTCTCCAACAAGATGTCCAACGGCAGATATCATGAGCTAAAGGGGATAGTGTCCAATGAGGTAACACATCAAAGACATAACAAAGGTGTATTTAAAAAAAGCTGACTTTGTTGAGACGGTCTCACACAGACAGTACAGGACTGTATCAAACTGTTAGTGTTAAAAAAATCTAACATTTAGTATTTATGTCAAATTAAGACTTTTTTTTCCCACTTTCAGTCTTTTTTTTAGTAATGATCGTCTTGTTTTTCCTTCCAGATGTTGGAATATGTTGAGAAGAGGTGTGGGTCTCTCACTGATGCTCAGAGGAAGCAGCTCGGTGTCCAAACGGATGATATTGTATTTGTGCTTCCAGAGGACATCTCTGTCGTCTTTGATCAGTATGGTCAGTTTGTGAAATCAGAACATGGGATGAGGAAGTGATATGAACAGCAGGACGGACTCTGATTTCTGTCTTTTTTTCTTGCAGGTAGGAAGTTTTGCTATATCGTCATGAGATTTTGGATCCTGTCATCACATGAAGGACCCGATGACCCTGAGGGTACAAAAATCTTCAAAGTGGGATCCAGTGAAGACGGCGGCCCACAGAAGAAAATTGTAACTGCTGTTTATGAGTAAGCACTCATCTCGTCATCTGTCAACATCACAAACAAGCCAATCATCCAGAAGCATGGCTTTGAAACAAATATTTCCTCATTCAGCTCTGGCATGTTAGCAGAGCTGAAGCTATGTCTGCTCTTTCTTTGCTTAAAGAAAACTTTTGATCATTAATTTGCTGAAATTTGCCCAAATCTTTGTTTGTTTTACTTCTCCATATAGGCTATGCTGATGCAAAATTAAAGTGTACAAATATTTGCTTAGAGATAATCTTATGTTGGCAAAAGCTCAAAGCTACCTGCAGGCCTTCCAGCATACAGCAGGTCTGTTTTTGTTGGGAGGGGAGCAGAGCTGCTGGTGGTGAGTTGAAGGTTTTTAAAGTAAATGCAGAAAGAATAACAGTGAAATGTTCAGAAGGATCCCATGGATGAGGGTCTGTGTTGTATTTAATGCCCCTCTTAAGGAAAGTGGCAAAAGTGACATGTATATTTCTACTGCTACTTCAGTCACTTGAAAGTAAGAAACAAAAATAGTACTGGTAGGAAAAAAAGGGTAAAACAATTATTTCTGCTTTCAATTTGCTTTAAAAACTCTTTTTCATTTTTGTTTTTAAAAACTTTTTAGAATTGTGGAATAAGACTATATAACAGATGAACATATTCACTGGGATGTCACCCATGGGTTGGTTGACATATTTTGAAGCCTTTTTGTTACCATTTGGGGGGGGTTAAACCAGAAGTGACCATATTTCATTGAGAAGGTGGAATTTTGCTTACTAGCTGGGTTAGCAGGAATATTTATGTAATATAGTTGTTAATAATATTTGACAGATAGAAGCTTCTTTTGTAGCTCCCTTATGATCGCCATAACAAATGGATCTAAATGTTTGATTTGGCTGATTTTTTTAGGCTGGATGTCCAGGTGTGCTTCCTCCCAGGAATTTGTGTGTGATCTTTCATTCATTAGGTGAATGTGTTAACCACTACACTAAAATCAAACCTGCCCCAAATCACCCACACAGTTAAATTTGAGCTTTACCAGCATCCAGAGATATATGAAATGGTAAAAATGGCCTGTATTTGTATAGCGCTTTACTAGTCCCTAAGGACCCCAAAGTGCTTTACACATCCAGTCATCCACCCATTCACACACCCATTCACACACCCATTCACACACTGTTGATGGCAAGCTACATTGTAGCCACAGCCGCCCTGGGGCGCACTGACAGAAATCTAATATCCCTGGGGTCAAATATCATGTTCTTTTGGAGCCAGCCACAGTGGCCATGTGAGGACCTGAAGTTTATTAAGTTTCTGTGTTGATTCATTTTAGACTCTGAATTTGCAGGTTGGTTTATGACCAACAGCCACACTACTGCGGTGCTTATGGACCTTTAAAACTGAGACTTTTGGAAATGCTGCTAAGCTACTTGGAGTTTGAAAATCTTATCAGTGTATTACGCTCTTTTCACAGTCATCATCTCCTCGTGCTTCTAGTCACTTTATGTAACCATTCTTTAAAATCATGCATCTAGGCAAAGGAATTCATTTATACCATCATGGTTCTTCCTCCCCATCAAGAAATCAAACAGTTTCAGCTTCCTGTTTACGATGGCAGATGCATGTTCAGTGTACTTGAATGGTCATGTGACTGGTTCTGCTATCACACAATGTGTGCAGGGATGATGTGTGAAAAAACAAACTGAGAGGCAGCAACTTTTAGTCCTCTGTCACTGTTGATATATGATGCATTCAGGCACAGTTGTGTCTGTTGGTCAGTGTTTAGAACAACACCCACTACCGTCACATACCTGAAATGAAGCAAATCAATCTTTTTTTTTTCTTTGAAAGCAACCTGGCTGTGCAGAAATCTGATGCCACATCATAAACCTTTGTTATTCTGTGCTTGATCACTGACTGACTGTAAAAGATAAGCAGTAACTTGTAACTTTATTTTCTATTATTTCACCAAATATCAACAAAGAATTGTGGCTTCTTTTTTTTGCCTTAAAGTGTTAAGAAACGTTGGCATAAGTGCAATTCCTTCACTGCAAAGGTCTGCTAACTTCCTGTAGTTTGGAATCCAGCTCTGAGTATGTTAAATTCTTCAATAAAGTTTGCTGGTTAAACAAAAAGACAAATCATTCCACACCCACACAGTGCTAACAGTCAAAGCCTCTTTCTGTTCTCAGCCAGTAATCCAGTTGTTGGACCACAGTGTGTGGCTATTCTACCTAATACCCACCTATCTAGTTAGCCAGATTCTCTGTCCTATTGTTCCAGGTCTTAAAATCCTCTCTGAGAAATCCTGTTACACTTCAAATGTTATCCTGAAGGCTCACATGAAACCGACAGTTTGGCATGAAACAGGCGCCATTTTCAGAATTATATACAATTATTTTCAAGGTGAGACAAGAACCAAAACTTAGTTTGAATGTCAGGGTTAGTCGGTCCATCTTTTCTTTCAGCACTTTCAATAAACTTGTACTACTAATCTAGGATGTGCATGATTAACAGTGTGGGAAGTTTTTAACCATCTTTGCTTCGTGTCGTCGCAGATTCCACCGAGAGCTAACGAGGGGAGCCTCTTCTGACTGGACTGTTACCACTGTTTGGCACTGGCACTGGAAACTAGCTGAATAATCGGACTCAGCTTTGCTCAGATTTGTCATTTTTTGCTTTCGCATGGAAGGCAACCTTCAAAGTGAGAAACTGTACTGATCATTTTCCATTTGGATCACATTAAATGGGACCCAGAGTGCTGGAGCTGTGCAGACACTGAGTACTACTTGATGGTTTTTCTTTGATGCCCCTAAAGCCTTACATGTCAGACTAGAAGTAGTGGTACTGTACAGTCTCTCTGATTCACCTGTCAACCCCCGTCAGGCATTTTTAAATGAGATTCTGTATATGCTTCACCATTACTGTTCTTATGGTCTGTTGACTATCTCGTTTGTGTTTTCTTATTGAAAATGTTATCCCTTTAATAGACACTCCAAAGACAAAAACAGTATATGAACAGATTGAAGTTATTTTCTGGATCATTGACCAACTTCATGTACATGCTTATTTTTTTGGGACCTGTCAAGTACATGCTTTATTAAATTGAGTTTGGTCATTTGTCATTGTATTACAGCTGTAACCATGATATCTTTTGTCACGTTCCAAAAGTTATTTTTATTAAATCTGAAAAAGAAACTACAAATTATGATGGAGATACACAGGTATTTTTTCTAGAAACTAAGAAGTAATAATGATCTGATTGGTGTCTGAGTACCAGTATGTTCTATCTATAAACTGCATCACCAATTTCTGTCCTTTCCCTGATGAAAATCAGGACCCAACAGATTCCATTTGTTCTACACCAGAGGTGTCAAACTCCAGTCCTCCAGGGCTGATGTCATGAAACTTGTAAATGTCTCCCTGCTGCAACACACCTGAATAAAATTAGTAGGTCATTAGCAAGACTACAGAACTTGACTGCATGCTGAGGTGGCAATTCAGTCATTTGATTCATGTTGCAGCAGCTCATGAGTGAATGAGCATGGTGCAATAAAAGTACATTTTTACACTTACATTAGGAGCTGCCACCTCAGCATGCATTCAAGTTCTACAGAGTCTTGCTAAAGACCTGCTACCTTTTTTCAGGTGTTTTGCAGCAGGGACACATTTACAAGTTTGACATGACATCGGCCCTCAAGCACTGGAGTTTGACACCCCTGCTCTACACCAATGGTTGCCTCTGCAGTTTCTTATCCCCACATTAAAAAGCCTTAAAGAAAACCTAAGGGCTTATGCTCCTTACTTCCTGCCTTATATATACTGCTAGAGTGGCCAAAGTTTAAAATAATAAAGTCAGTGTATGTAAAAGTAATCCATGTGAGCTAATAGCTCAGGTTTCACACTGCAGTTCAGTTTAGCATTTCTTTTTCTTTATTCATTTCTGCTTGCAGCTTCATCAGCAACTAGAACAACACATTGAAATCCCACCTGTTAGTGGTTAAATTGTTGCTAAAGTAGGTTTTGAATACTTGTGCAGACATGCAGTGCCAAATTTGTGGAGTACTTTGGTACTTTGTGGAGCACTGCAGAATAGTTTTTCCCACAAGTGACTATTATAAAGGCCAAGAGAAAACTTTGTTAATATTAGATCTGTATTCTGGTATTCAACTAATACCGGAATTCTGTTAGTGATAAAAAAAAAAGCATCAGGGAAGAAAATCCACTTTCTGTAGCAAGCAGAAAGGGACATATGTTCTAGTAGATGGCTGCCAGCGACAAAGTTGAAGCCAGTTCTTGATGGGCCAAAGAGAGCATAACACAAATCTTGTACAAAATGAAAATAGTTATAATAGTATCGTTTTGCTCCAAGCAAGAATGACTAATTCTGCCATAAAATTCTCCACCTTAGCTTGTGTTTGTGCCCACAGTCACTGCCAGCAATGTGTCACTTGTCGAAGACATCACATTTGACAGGCTCGTGAATGTTGCGTGTCATCCAATTCTGTTAAAGCTTGCTGCAGTATTATTAATGTTGACAACATATCTGACAAACAGAGAGGATTCTGTCATTAGCGTCCGCTAATTCATGCATAATGAAACACGCTGAGGATTAGTCTAATTTTCCTGCATGGTAATACGCGGGGTCTGCGGAAGTTTGCGTGGGGGGGGGGATTTTTTATTTTTTTTTATAGTTCCAGTCAAGCATCTCACCGAGTCATAATGGGATTAAATGAGTGTGGTTAGCTTAGTACGTGTCAATATGCTCATGGATATGGTGAGAGTACATTAAACAATTTAACATGCCTGTGCATCACTCACTTTAATGGAAATTAACAAGAAAACATAAACAAGTGGTGAATATACAAAAGCTAATGTTTTTATTAGTTATTTTATTGTTTTTTTGTATGTTCTGACGTGTGAATCAGTCCAGGCTAGACGCCAACTAGTTCATTAATCTGGTTAGCGAAGCAGATTGCAAACAATTCCTCATGCTTTCTTTAATGTGTATTTGTATGTTTGCATGTGTCCCAGCTCCAGGACGCTTCAGATTCATTGTGCTGTCTCTGTCAGAGTCTCATTATAAGGTTGATTAATAGAATTACGGGATAAATATGTGTGGAAATCAAAGTTAATACTACTTCTAGACAGAAAAAAAGAGATAAGATTCAGAGAACATACTTAGTATTTACTGACAGCTGAATTTTAATCATAACTGAACACTGCTTCACAGCAGCTTATTATATGCCAACAAAGGATGGCATGTTGTTTCCAATAAACAGAAAATGTTTGCTCAAACAAAGCACGCCTAAAAACACTAAACTTGATTTTCATTCACTTATTCATATACTGCTGCCATTTGAGAGGGTTGGCAACTACTAGGAGCAAGTTGCAATGTAGTAGTCACGTCAGCACATGAAGGGTCCAGGGACTGAAATACTGAAGCACCTGAACACTCTGATCAGTGGATAGAAACATCACTACAAACTTTTGACATAATACTGAAATGCTGACGTGGCAAATGTGCTGTTCCTATTAATGATGGGTGACATCAACTTCATACGAAGCCCAAAACATGATCAGTGTTTTTAAAACAAAAATCAAAACAAATTAATTGAACAATGAAGTATTTTTGATTAAAACTGTTTATGCCACTCAGCATCACAATTTCTCTGATATTCATTTGTGTGTGTGCACTTTTGTTATACTGATACAGACACGATATTCAGGCAAGATAAACAAACTATAGATCAAAACAAGTTTTGAATGGGACCCAAAAATCTGTGATGTTTGGTATGAAAAAGTACACCTGTGTGTGCTCTCTGAGGAAATCTCAAGAGTGCCTAAAGTAAAAAATGTGCTTAATAGCTGTAAAATCTGCTCTGATGCATAAAGGAGATAAGTTGTTTGTTGCTGTTCCCAGTGATGAAAATAGAGCTTCAAAGAACATCTCAGGTCTTCAGCGTAACATTGCATACGACCAATTCAATGACGCAAGAAATAATTCCATATAGTGAAAAAAATAAAATACCACAGCAAGTGCAGTATGTCTCTTCACATAACCTCCTTTTTGAATGGGTGTTCTGCCAGAAACTGTTAAGTGGCTTCCAGCAAATTCATTAAATAACATAAAAGGCAGCAACCTACAAAGCCTTAATCCAAAAAATAGGTCAAGATTTTTAAAAACAGTTTCATTTCTTGCGTCCTTTTTATATATTTTTACATTTTAATTTTAATTCAGGTAAGTAGATCTTTATCCATAAAATATATAACACGCGATTGTGTAGAAGATGCAATTTTCCTCAGCAGTAGTTTTTGTTTTGTTGAAGACTGTAGCAGCACAGAAAGGATTCAAATTTAACTCAGTCTCTTTGGAATATTTTCATATCAATGCAGATCTTTCATAGCTGACTCTGAAATCATTTAAACAGCCTATGCACTGCAAGTTCCCCTGTTGCAAAGACAGAGGAAATGCAAACAGCGTTCTTTCCTGCTCTTAAAAAAGACTTTAGCTGACAATAAGCTGTGAGAATTATGAGAATGGTGGTTTAAAAAAAGCTTTCCTAACAAACTAAAACAAATTTTTGTGAGAAGGACAAACTTCTATGGATGAGGAAAATTGTTAGTGTTAAAAAAAAAAAAAAACCCTTCGGTATTACATTGCTTTTATTTCCCTGAGAACGTTGCGGAAATTCTCCACACAAACCTCCCTGGTCGGTTGCTTCATTGACGCGAGTTCCCAGGCTTCCTCAAACGTCTCCTCCGAAATATTCACACCAGCATTCCTGAAGATTGTTGCAATCTGTAAGAAATATGTCAGTAACAGTAAGAAAGATTCAAGCAATGAAGTCAAGCAGTGAAGCTGCTCAGGCACACTGTTGTCTGCCATTTCTTACTCATCACTGTCATCGCTCTGTTATTCTTTCATAAATGGAGTCTGGCAGCCCCCAACTCTCTATGGTAAAATATTTTTAAATCTGGCAGGCTGATAACAGAAAGACCATAATATGTATAAAAGACTGGACTGGACTATAGACGGTAACTTTGACGGATTGGGGTTGGTATTTTGTTTGTTGAATCTTTGGTTATGTGTTTGGAACCAGAATGGCTCGTAAATGGACAAGAGTGAGGGGGGGCTACGCTATTAGCTAAGGCTACCAACCTGACTTAGTAAGCTGCATCCACAGATTGTTAATTAGTGCTAACATAAAAAATTCTTGCTTCAATTTAACTGAAAACTCATGAGTGGAGACCTCTTGGACAGTCTTGTTCAGTAACTTGAATTAATTGAGGTTAGAAGAGTGTCTTGGCACCTACGTGACACTCAGAGCAGCCATGCGCTTAATTATTCCTACATTTGGCGTTTACAGTTTAAACTAGTTATTTTTAAAAATGTTCTAATAAAGCGGGAAATTAGCTGTGGACACCAAAATGGTTTATATCTGCTCTACTTTAAACATGAGATTCTAGAGGAGCTGACACACTTCTGAAGCCAGCCTTAAGTGGTCTTAGAGGAACTGCACTTTCTGGTACTTCTGTTCTGACTTTATTTTTCAGCTCTCTGGAAGGACTCCTGATTACTTTCACCATTTCATTTGCATTTTATACTGTATTTCTACATCTTCCAGGGCTCTAGACTAACTTGTTGCCACGGTTGTGCTGGTGCGACTTTTCTTAGGCGCACCAGCACAAAATTTAAGAGCACCCAAATTTTTCAACTGCACCGCTTAACACCGCAGTTTTATACTTCGCACTTTTTGGGGGGGAAATTTTCTGTCCATACAGACAATATTGATTTGCAAATGATTAACTAACAATCTTGTCAACACAAAGTTCTTTATTTGGAGCACAGTTCTACAAGGAAGATAAGTTACTGAAAAAGTGCTTGTGCTTAAAATGCTTTGGCAATATTGTAGACAATGTTAAACTTAATCATCACATTGGCCTCCTTTGACGACCTGTTTGCTGCTGCCTGTCACTGAAAGGCAGTGGGGAGAGGGGACACTTGGACAGTGCATTTATCGCAGCATATAATGTGTTTTCTGGATACACTGTGCTTTTTCAGCGTTCAGAGATTGATGGCTCCGTGTCAGAGCACTGGCTATGAATTTCAGGCGGATCAGGCCTTAACTTAACAAAAAAGTTATCAATAGTTCTTTTCATCTTTTTTTATTACCCACACCTACATCCACTTCTGTCAGGCCTAGGCTACTCACTAAGGCTGGGCATCGTCACTGATTTCTATAATCCATTCGATTCCGAATTACAAGGTCCCGATTCGATTCGATTAATTTTTACCCAGACAGTCAGAAATATTATAATTCTGATCATTTATCAGTACTGATACATGTGAGGCTTTATCAGAGGTGTAGCATCACAGCAGCAGATGCCTTTGTATCAAAGTAAAACACAGAAAAACATGAAGGAGATTTTCCTGGCCTGGCTATATCTGGCTATATCTGGCTATATCTTTCAACGTAGCACTCTTAATTCTTATTCTCATGTATATATCTCATGTATATCTCATGCACATATCTTCCCACGTAGCACTTTTAATTCTTATCCCTACTTTTATTTTTTTCCATGTCTATTTAAGTGCTATTTATGACACTGTGTTTGCACTGAAGCACCGCAGCAATTTCCTAATGTTGTAAACCTGCTCAACATTTGGCAATAAACCCCATTCTGATTCTGATTCTGATTCTAGCAGATAACCTTGAAAATATACTGCAGTAGTAATTATGCATATTTTGCATAATTTTAAAAAGTTTAAATTTCTTCAGTATTGAACAGCAGAAATTAAATGACCTCTGATGAGAAAGCCTAAGTAAAAAAAACCCCAAAAAAACAACAACAAACAAACAAACTAAAAACAACAGCGTGATTTTTATCGTGGTGAAAGCAAAACAGCAAAGGTAAGAGGGAATTCATGACGACATTTATTAAATGTGAAGCATAGTTTGGGTCTTGTTTTGCTGCTGGTTCAGTAAATTTGGTTGGAGAGAGACAAAACCTGCAGCTCAGAATCTAGCACAAAAAAGACGTAAACACAAAGCAGACCGATGCTTCAGAATCAGCGAGCTGTCGGCTTTCAGCCCCGACGGCATGTCCATGCTGTCAGGTGAGAAAGCCGAGAAAGAGAAAGCTGATTCTGATGCGTCGGGTCCAAGCTCTGTGTTTACATCTTTGTGTGGAATCCGTTTACCTGCTCTCATTTACTGTTTGGTGGTTGTTCAAATAGTTTTGTGAGCTTTAACCTGAGATTCTGCCGCAAAATACATTTATATTTAAAACTCGATTCAAGATTTAATGAATTGATATCGCTTTATTCCAGCTACTCACCTCTCTCTATCCACCTGTACTTTCAAATGTACACACGAAATTGAAAAATTTGGTTGCTGGTCGCACTCTAGAGCCCTGCCTTCAGTAATTTCACATTTAGACGTATTTATGCATGTAATTCTTCCACCATTGTGGGGGGACACCAAGTCATTCCTAAGCCAGCCAAGACATGAAATCTCTCCAGCAAAAACTGTCCATAAAAACTGAACAGAATCAGTGACAAAAGGCAGCCCTGGCAGAGGTCAGAGTTCAGCATCCATGAGAAATGAGTTTGACTTACTGCCAGCAAAGATTCTGAATTGATCTTTAAAAAACAAAGAAAAAAGAAAAACTCAGACATAAGCCTTTCTTAGGCAGATACATTATATGGGCCAGACTTTGATGCAGTAAATGAGATTACCCACATCAGTGGTGTTTATTTTATGGAACAGACCCCATTGTTGTGCATCAACTGACCTATAGTGTAATAACTTTTTAAACGCTTATCTCACTTATCCTAACTTCAAAAGCACAATGCTGTAATAACTTTTTTCCTCTGTGTCAGAAAAAAAATGTAAAATTGTTTCTGTTGGCAAATAATAATAACAATAATGTTCTTTTTCATACAAATAATAAAAGATGGTGAGATTTGAAAGATAGACAGTGCCACCCCAGTCTCATCTATAGGCTGTACCTCCTCCTTGCTGCGAGGACAGAAGAAATGTTCCTCATAAACACCTTGCAGGGCATGAACTGATGGATGTAGAAGATCTCCAGCTGTGGATGTATCGCCATAATTGTTTTTGTCACTGACTCTTTTAATGCGAGGAGCTGGAAGATCTGAGCGCACAGATGGGATCCCGTATGTACGTCCATCTATTTAAAGAGAGACCAGATGATGTACAGGGAAGGGAGTAAAAAGTAAGCAAACTACGTAAAACATTTCTAAAATACAAAAGGATGTTTTCAAATATGCACAATCTAAAATATCTCATGTATTTGATTTTATTAAAAATGGCTGGTTTTGATGAGTTGGTACGACAGTGATTTGAACTGTGTCATGAGGAAGATCTGTGTTTAAGAAGAAGTGAATGACAGTGGATTCCTGGTATATTCCTTCCTTAATCTTGTCCAAAGCGAGAAGCAGCTTTAATAGTGCAAAACATATTTGTCAGCTTAAAGTCTCCTGACTTACCTGATGGGAAACGACCAGCGCCTGCAGCCCCGATGAGGGAGGAGGTAGTTCTGAAGTGGTCTGGGGCTGCCCTTGTCTGCCTAAGGCTTCTAAGAGTTTTCAGTGAGCTGCCTGGCTCAACAGGCTGCAAGTCCTCAAGATCAACCAACCGACAGGCATAAAGCTGTGCTGTCACTCTTTCTATGTCACCTGGAGCTGAGCTGGTTTGACGCTCTGCAGATAAATTAATCAGACCAAAATGTAAAAAATACTTAAATCTGTCGTCTTTTGGCATTCCATATTGTCGGTGGTATCAGTGCAGTTTTAGTTCTGTGATGAAGCATAAAATCAACCGATAGATTAAATTGCCTTCTTCTTACCATTTGCAATAATGCACTGCTCTCGAATGTTGATGGGCATTTTGTCTTTCCAGTTGAGAAAGTTGGCAAACTCCAGAAAGTTGATAAACCCGTCCTTGTCTGTGTCACAGTAGTCCATCAGGTCATCCAGGACCGACTCACTGACGTTCAGCTGGAACTGATGACACACTGCACGCAGGTCCTCTTTGTCAATCATCCCCTTTCCTTTCTGGTAATTAACATAAAAAACAGATTCATAATCCCTATAAACACATTTTGAACATGTAGAATCTGTAGGCAATGGGCAAAATATTTGGTACTGGTTTCTAGTTTCATAAATAACAACCCTTTGAACCCATACAGACTTTGGTATGTGTTTAGAAGTGTGACACAAGTCTGCAAAATGAGAATTAAAGCTCTATTACTTTGAAAATCATCTTACCACAGAGTCACACATCACTGGCTTTATCTTAAAACCAACAGCTTGACTTCCTTACTACCAGCACTTTGACTTATCAAACACAAGTTGGCAACCTGTTGTGAGTCTATTCATACCTTGTCATAATGTCTGAATGCCTTTAGCAAGGAGGGGAAGTTTTCAAAGTTGACCTTCTTGAGGTGATGCCTCACTGCATTCACCAGGCTGCGCTGTCTGTCTGGGCCTCTCGTGTACTGCCGTGGACCTGTGGAGTAGATCAGCTCTCCAATGCCTGCAAAGGAAGTATTTGTTGTCTTCAACTGAAAAAGCTTTTTCTAAGGACACACCAAATATTCCCGTATGTAAGGCGGGAGAACATTTTTATACAAAATTTACCAAAATCATCCGGTGGTAAGACCATTCCAAACGTGTGATCAGGCAGAACAGGCAACGTTTTTTCTCTCCTGAAGAACATGAAAAGAAATGGGAAAATTTAATAAAATCTTAGTGAGATAATTACAGGTCTCATATGTTTCATTACAGACAGTTTAAAAAAAAAAAAAAAAAAAAAAAAAATAAGTACTTGACGATGGTTTTGCCCATTTGTTGTGCTATCTTCTCTCTGTTCCCAGATCTCTTCCAAGCAGCTGGATTGTAAAACCTAAGAAAAAAATATGAACAATTCGAGTTGGCTTTCACTTTTTAAATTAGAAGGACAAGGAGCAGATATGCAGTGTTAAGGAAAAACAAAAGAATTTGCTGCATGGCCACTTTATTTCAGTGCTTACTTCTGTGATTCACCCAGCCAATGAAGAGTTTTGCCAAGATTACGGCCATCGTTGAAATGAGGTGTGAGGATCCCAAACCTGCTGTCTTTACTGTAACGAGTCCTGTCATAATTTCTATTAATTTGTTCACCTGGAATAAAGTAAGATCATCACACTGTGGTGAAAATGATGAAATGAATTCCAGAAATAGACCGTTAGTGGAAAGAGTAAAGACAGCATCAATAGTATGATTTTCTTCATTCTTACCAACAAAATAGGCATTACGGCTACGGATGTAAGCATCATGTGCCACCTCAGCTTCCCTCTCTACCTCCTGTGCTGTTTTTGCAGGGTTAATAATCTCACGCACACCCAAACCTTGATGAAAGGAACGGGAGATAGTCAGAAAATATATAAAGAAATATAAGAAAAATATATAAATATAAGAAAACTTAGAATGTAAAACAAAAAATGTAAAAGTTTTAAAATGTTTCAATGACAGCACACAACCATTACAAACTTAGCCTCCTGGGACCTGGTGTCCACATATGTGGACATCACATTTTGGGTTGTCTAGACCAAAATACTAAATTTTGCCCTACAAGAGCCCGATATCCACTTACAAGGACATTATACTGCCACTGTTCTATCAAAATTTAAAGTGAATGTCCTCATATGTGGATCACATTTTTCTTAGAAACAAAACTCAGGTAAAAAAATAAAAGAAAATCACGTAATCCTTTGTTTTTACATTCATCAGGTCCCAAATAGCTCAAATAGCAAAGAGAAATTAAAAATGCATGCCATGAGTTTCGGTCTTAGGAGGTTAAACCAACTTTCTTGTTGTTTTATTAGCTTTTGACTTATTTAATGTTATACATACCTTTTACTGTTTTTATGCCAAATGTAGTTTTCTCATTACACAATGGGGGGAGTTCAGAACGTTGGACACATGATCTGCCTAGAGGAGCCTTCTTATTTGAGGCATATACAGATTCACTTAGTTCTTGTAACTTCTGCTGGAACAAGGTCTTTGGGGATGGATTTAGCAAGCTTTCACTCTGTAGGAATGATGTAAAACGATTATTGTCAGTCAGTATTCTAAATGTGTCATTGTATACTTTAAATTTTCTACTCAAAGCAACATTGTGCACCAGCTTCCAAACACGGTGACATCACAAAACAGATGTGAATACAGAGAAAACTCCAGAAAGCAAATAGAAAAACCATCATCAATGTCTGCTTCTTAGGAAAATTCAATTTGAGGGGTAACATAAAATCATGAAAAAAGCAAATGACTTACTTAGGGAAACCACTATAATACAGCAGTACAATAAATGCGTCTGACAGGGGTAGATCGTTTTTACTTCCAACATACAAACGTACAAATACATCCTCTTGCACCGCTTTGCCTCTAATGCCATGTGCACACAGGCAGGTCAGAAAAGAAGGAAAATGGAAGAGAAGGTCCAATATTAGGCTTTTTCATTCTACGACAAAGCCAGTAAGTAGTGAGCCAGTGCTTTTTCAAGTGTTGTTGATCATTTCCTAAGTAATCCTACATTAATATTTTCCATCCCTTATAATTTGTTGATCATTATCAATCTCAGTTGATATGTGCTCAAGTCCAAAAGAGCATCCCAAAACACAGATACTGTATGTGTGTCTGTGAAGGTTCTCAGTCATCCAGGTCATTGTAGTCAAAGGAGCTTGGAAAGAAAAGGGTCTGGACTTCTTTAAGTTGCTTGAAGACGTTTCACCTCTCATCCGAGAAGCTTCTTCAGTTCTAAGGGTCAAATGGTGGAGAGTCCCAGATTTAAACCCAGTGGGAGTTTCCCCCCAAAGAGGGACAAAGGACCCCTGATGATCCTCTACCTAATCACATGAGCCAAGGTGTGAAAGCGGGTGTGGGTCACAATCAGCCAGGGTTTCGGGTGAGCTCATTGTGAAACCTGGCCCCACCCTATCATGTGATTTCCTGAGGTCAGATGGCCCAGGATGTGAGTGGGCGTTAAGGCGTCTGGGAAGGGATCTCAAAACTGGATTATAGATGGCAGAGAGTTGGTGTCGTAAACCACCGCCTCTGTTCAAAGATGGTCGCTCACAGGGGACGTAAATGGCTTCTTTCACTCCTCTTTCAAACCATCTGTCCTCTCTGTCCAAAATGTGAACGTTGGCATCCTCGAAAGAGAACGCCCAATTAAGATAACCGCATGTTTTAAGTGCTTCCTTTACATGTGTGTGTTCCTTCTTTTTCCCTTCAGGCTTAGAGGGAACATGTTCTGCCCGGTGGTGTAGGGTCCTAATTACCCCAAGTTTGTGTTCCAGAGGGTGATGGGAATCAAAGAGGAGGTACTGGTCCGTGTGCGTGGGCTTCCGGTAAACTTCAATGTTGAGGTTGCCATTCTCTTCAATGTGCACAGCGCAGTCCTGTATACTGTATGTGTGTGTTTTGAATGTGCACAAAAGTAGCCTTATATCTGATATCTGCACTCTAAAGCTTGTCATAAATCATGAAGAGTACAAACAAAAGTAAATCATACACATTTGAACACAAACTTAACAGGGATAACAAAAACAGAATAAGTGAGAGCCTCACTGTATTTTAATCCAGGATAGTTTGAACTTTTGCCAATGTTTTTGACATTTTTTTTTATCATAAATTGATGTACAAAAGGTAAAAATTCACATATGAGCATCCTCCAAATCTTGAAATGAAATCTATTACTACTTTATCAACTGTAAGGTGGTGAGACTTCCTTCCTTCCATACTTAAGTCACTAAAGTCAAAGTCAAAGTCCAACTTAAACAACAGTACAGTTGTACACAGTTACATACAGGATATTATTTGTAGCAAGTGCTAGTTTAAGTGCTAGTTCAAGTGTAACTTTTTATTGTGATTGCACAGTCATACTTTGTAAAATAGTGAAGGAAATTGTAGTACTACCATACATCAAAGATGTACAGCAGTATAAACAAAACAAAATAAATAAATTCCATATATATGGAATAAAAAATATACAGTGTGTCCAGAAAATTTTATATACTATATTATATTTAATTTTCTGCACTGTATAAATGCCATTTCATTTATTGTGTCAATTCCATTTAAGTTATATGAGCCTTAAATCCACTACCAAGCAGAGCAATACATGAGTCATTGGTCATGATCTAAACAAAATATCAACCTATCAAATTTCAGTTTAGTTAAAAACCTTCCCTGTTGTCCCTTTAACAATCACAGGAAGCTCATACTCACAGTGAGGGGTGCTTTGGTGATGACACCATGAACAAGAGTGCTGCCAACATCTGGGTCATTTGCCTTCCCTGTGTGGACTCGGATAGTTCCTGGTCCGGGCTGGTTGCTATTGCGGAATTTCCTCACCACCGGTGGAGTCGTGGGCTGAAATTTACAGGGAAAGAGTTAACCCACAATTTCACACATTTTGTCTAAAAAAATAAATAAATCTGATTAATAATCCCAACAGATGTAAAACAACTGTTTTAAACTGAGATAATAGATAGAGACGTCCAAAGAGCTTCAAGTGATTTTTCGGGGGGGGTTTCACTTGGAAGTTATACTTTCCAACAATTATCCCCACTTCCGGATGCTCTGAATGCCATGTCTAAACACATAAAAATGAACTCACTCTTTCCACTTCTCGTAAGCAGATTTTGACACTGTCTCCTGGAGGTATTAATTTCCCGGCCTGCATTAAAGAAAAAAAAAGTTCACTATGGTTAATATTAGAGAAATAAAGGTCTATTTTACTAAAACAATACAATAGCAGTACGATAGCACAGGATAAGCTATCTTAAAATAGACTTACTTTCGGTATATTTCGGATTCTGTCAGTACATTTCACTTCGCTAGACGTGTTAATGTCAGTCATAATGAATTTAGATAGAGCCTTTGTAAAGTTTGTCTCTAACTAGGTATGGGAAGTTTTTAAGGCCAAACGGGTTTCTGTCGTGCTCGGACGCAGAGCTGTGCACCTGTTTAAGTACCGTTGCCTAGCAACATAGTTCAGCAATTCAACTTAATACTCTAGTTTGGTTTAAAATACCTTTCAAGCGAATCAAAGATTGTGATAACCAATGGGGAGACCATGTGAATGACTAACTTGTCCAAAATAAAACACATTGTCTAATGTATTTATTGCTTTGAGTCAGTGGCATTAACCTTGAACCGCAATCCCTGCTTTTAGCTCACTAGCTTAAAGATAAAAAAAAAAATGTAAATACTCTCTTTTGTTATTTTGGAGACAGACATATTTCAATAAATTTGGTATGAATCCTGGCGTGTGATTGGTTGGCCACCCTGATACGCAGGCGGATTGTGAATTCCAGTCATACGATCTGTCATCATCCTTCGTACAATGCGAAAAGGGAAGTTGAAAGAAGTGGGAGAGCGAGATCGCTGAGCCTTATGAAATCTAACGTTTCAGCAGCTGGTTGGATACTCGACACACTGTGAACATACGTTGAAGTACTGCAAATACTGTCCTGGAGATACCTTTACCATTAACTACGCTCCTGTTTTTGATAGGTAAGTAGCTAATATTAGCTTTAGCTGACTAGCTGTAGGCTATCTGGAGGGCTCCTCCCGATGCGGCCGCAGCTGAACAACGTTAGCCTGCCCAGTACCTATTATTTGGCTAGCTAACATTAGCTAGCCGACACTGGAAGGGCCGTACAACTTAGCCTAGTTAACGTTGTTCTGCTGATAAATCTGAAGGTATCATCACGTTTAGATCACCCACACATTAGCATTAATCCACTTTTACTCTCACAAACAGTTGCAGTTCTCTTTCAAACGCTGCTTGATAAGCTACTTCACTAATTCACCGTCACGGAGCTAACGTTAGCTAGCTGTCACTAGCTGTACACACCCAAATCTCCATCATCTGAGTTTGAGCATTTTCAGAACTTATGTAAGTGTCATATTTAGTGCGTATAAGCTTGATTGGTATGCTGCTACCCGCACTCACGCCAGCGTTAATCAAGCGAAATCATGCTTTATAACAAACGCAGATTGGGTTTTGGACTAGGCATTTTGAACTTATGAGCTAGCTATGTTGCTAACGCTAGCAGTTGCTACCAACTAAAACGATCCACTCGGCAACAACACAACAAGTTATTTGTGGTGATCTCTGTGTCGTAACGCGATTTCGACGCTCGAAGTTGACAGCAATTATTTTTGGAGCGATGTTCTGTGTTTAGTTTGATGGTGGAAATGGTTAATGTCTAGGTTACAGAGGTAATCTGTTGTTGTGGCTGTTGTTTGTTTGACTACAAAATCATGAAAGACAAACAACAAAACCACTAAATTGACCCAAATACTTTTTCCCACACATGTGTCCAGACTGGTGGACATGTGTCCTCTTTCTGTCTGCCTCACGTAGTTGAAGCCACACACACACACGTTGTTTGTGTGTGAGTGTTGGGGTTTTCACTGCCAGAACAGTTGTTGAACTTGCCATTTGTAATTGTTGTTGAACTGGTACAGGGTAATAACGTTAGAGGCACAAGTATAAATATATGTATGACATCAGTTTCCGAAACTTTGAACATGCTGTCAGGCAAAGTTTTCTCTCTCTCTCTCTCTCTCTCTCTCTCTCTCTCTCTCTCTCTCTCTCTCTCTCTCTCTCTCTTTAAATCTGGTATTGCTGCTTGTTACTATAGCGGACATCCAACTAATGTTTGTAGCTGAATGAGAGTCCGGTAATTTGAAATTATGTGTAATGTGTCAATTTGTACCAAACTAGAGTAAGTTTCCATTCATGTTTACGGGATTAGCCGTGGCATTTTGCCTTTGGATTTGGACTTCTTATTTTAAAAGAAATATAGTTAAAACAACATTATAAAATTTAACAGATCAAATATCAATTGCCCTGATACGCAGCTCTATACGCATCTCTATGCATTTAAAAAAGTAGTTTCCAGGAGCTTTTTATGAAGAGTTCTAAAAGCGGTATTTTTAGATTTAGGAATAGTGGTGTGGGTCATTAACCAAAGGCTAAAGCTGAATAATTTAAAACACTGATCAATTGCAGGGTTTGTCCTGGTTCACAATCTGCCTTTTAGGGTTGACAGTTGGTCTGTGTATTGATAAAATGAGCATGTTACATTACTTAACCAGGGGGATGCATTTCCCTTTTTCTTTTTCTTTTTTTGTTTTTATTTTACTTTGGTGGCTTCCAGAGATTTTGTCCTCTCCCCAAAGTGTATTAAATACAGGAAAAACCCTGAACTGGCACTTTGGTTTTTGCAGGGACTAAATGTTTTGCAAAGGCAAAATTACCACATAAATTCTTATTATCTTTCATTTTTGTATCAGTTAATAAGATCTTCTTTTATAATGACACCTTGCTTTATTTTCTTTCTCCTGCTCAGGTGTTTTTCTACAGTTTTTCACATCCCGGGGACGAGACCAGACAGTGTGACATGGCAAGTAGAGGCGGAGCCACGCGACCCAATGGGCCAAACGCAGGCAACAAGATTTGCCAGTTCAAACTCGTGCTTTTAGGAGAGTCCGCGGTGGGAAAGTCAAGCCTTGTACTTCGTTTCGTTAAGGGTCAGTTTCATGAATTCCAAGAGAGCACAATTGGAGGTACGTAATCCTTACGTCATCATAAGTCAGTGTTGGCGTGTTTGTTTTTGCTCTGTGAACAGGCCATCTCTGAGACTTCCAGTAAACCACATAATGGAATATTTACTAAATGTTATGCTAGATAACATAACGGCTACATGCAGATAGCTGTACTAAGAGTCATAGTCCCAGAGCCTAAAGTTCATTTAAGAAGTAAGGCTATAGAATCATCAAGGTGTGTTGGAGTAAAACAGAGAAAGTATCACCAGGGGAAACTGGAACTCCTCAAAAGAGCATGTAGCCAGTATGAGATTCAGTTGGGAAAAGGGGGAATGTGAGGAATTGTCAATATAAAAATGCCTTATTAGAACAGGCAGCTATGCAAATATTTTGGTCCATTAGGTTACTGCGTTTTGGTTATCTTGATAATCTCACCCTCAGCGCCAGGTGACACCTTTACTGTACTCACTACTGAAAATAATCCAATCATCCTGCCATTCCACCACTACTAGTCTGTGTCCAAGGCTGTGTGTTAAGATAAAAAAAAAAAAGTCCTTTACAGTCAGTGGTCTGCTGGCATTAGCTGATTGGGTAAAAACAACATTTAAGTGTTATTCACAGTTCTCATTTCAGTTAAAACAGAGCATAGTTTTCAAACTAAGGTTTAACATGTGGTTTAAAAGTGCCTTTGAGCAAATCACACCCATTTTGATTTTGGATGTTTAATGTCATCCCCAAAGTCATTCCTTTGGTTTCCAACATTGGGCCATGTCACCTTGACTGAAACACATTTGTGTAGCTCAGTATTTAAAGACCCACTTGTCACTGGTCCGTCTGCTTTGTACCCCTGCAGCTGCCTTCCTGACTCAGACGGTATGTTTGGACGACACAACAGTCAAGTTTGAGATCTGGGACACGGCCGGTCAGGAGCGCTACCACAGTCTGGCTCCCATGTACTACAGGGGTGCACAGGCAGCCATCGTGGTCTATGATATTACAAATGAGGTTGGTCAGATTCCAGGCTTATGTCTGTGTAGCTGTTGGCACACCTGTTTTCATTTACCTTTGCTAGCTCAAACAACTTTGTTGTCGAAGATGAGGAAGTAGTGGGGCTTTCCACCTTAATATTTCTAAGCAGTGGTTAAGCTAAAAACAGAACCTTATTTTGGTATCCTGACACATTAAGAAATGACTCATCACTCAACAGACAATGTTTTGCAGACAGTGCTTAGACCTTAGATGTCTCCCGGGGGCATTGTCAGGGACGCGTTATATGTCAGCATATTTTCATGACAAAGAGAACATATTATTCTCTGTTTAATATGTAGACAGTGTGCAGGTTAACGATTTGTCCTGTTTCCAATGTTTGTCTGCTTCAACAGCCCTAGAGGGAACCTATTATGCTAATTTCCAGCTTCATGCTCCTATTCTTAACTCAGAGTAGCTTTGTGTGATTCATAGTTCCAGATCCTCCTTGTTTACCTTCTGCTGGACATTAGTGGGTGTAACCTCTCAGCTCTTGTCTAGTCTCAGCTGAGACGAGCTCTTTTAACTTGCTTCCTCCGCCCTTTAACAATAAGAACTTAAGTTGTGTAGCACCTGTAAATGCAGAGTTTACAAAGTGCTGTGACAGCCAAGCAAAAGCAGAATACCAAATTCAAACAGAAAGTTGGACATTAGGTGGAAAACGTTAACCTTAAAAATGGAAGAATTCTAACAAAAAATATGGAAGAAAATAAAAAAATGAATCTCAAACAATTCTCAGTCCTTGTAAACAAAACGTTCTAACAGCAGGTGGGTGGAGTTTGTGTTCAGTCAGAGCTGTGGGCCTGATGTGACCATAAGGCTGATTAATACTGACAACATACAGGGCCAAGAGTAGAACAGAGTGGCTGAAAGAGAGTAGCCTGAAGTCTGAGATTTGGGCTCACAGGGATTACTTTCACAAATGTCGATGTCGATTTTTGTGTGTACTGTGGAGATCCAGCATAACAATATCCAATGAGAGAAAAAGGGAAAAGCACGATAGATAGCATTTTAAACAAACTGATAAATAAATGAAACAGCTGCCAGTAAGAGAGCAGCTAATCTAGTTTTATCGTACATATCATATTACCTGAAAGTTGCATTGCTTCCTGGCCTGCATGACTAAAATGTGGATGTAGAGAGATTATTTTTCCTTTCATCTACTGTATGTATGTGGATAGGTGTGAGTCATTCTTGTGTAAAAGCTAATACAAGTCAAATCGAATATAGAACAGAGCAGAGTTTAAAGTCAGCATTATTCTCTCCTGTAGGTTTTACTTTAGTGACAAAGTCAGTAGTCGTTCCCCTTATCTTTTAATAAAAGCAAGCACAGAAAGCTATAAAGCGCTTTGACATTTCTTTATTATTATTAAAGGTGGTAATCTTTTAAAGCACAGGTGTCGAACTCCAGGCCTCGAGGGCTGGTGTCCTGCAGGTTTTAGATGTGTCCTTGATCCAACACAGCTGATTTAAATGGTTAAATGACCTCCTCAACATGTCTTGAAGTTCTTCAGAGGCCTGGTAATGAACTAATCATTTGATTCAGGTGTGTTGACCCAGGGTGACATCTAAAACCTGCAGGACACTGGCCCTTGAGGCCTGGAGTTGGACATCCCTGTTTTAAAGAGATCAGGCTGAATGCAACATTTGTTTATTGTGCTGCATAAGTCATTGTAGTACAGCCTCTGCACACTGTGATGTTTACTGTAATATCTCATCAAAAGCATCACTATAATGATTGTGTCCCCTGGAACTTTTTTTAAAAGATAGACAAATCGGACATCATGGGAAAGTCTCCCTGTTATCGTCCATCACACAGGCCTTATTGCTATTTTCACTAATTGAGCCCCTCCACTTACCCCTCCCTGATCTGTTTTCCAGGAGTCATTTGTACGGGCAAAGAATTGGGTTAAAGAGCTTCAGAGACAAGCCAGTCCAAATATCGTAATAGCCCTGGCTGGGAACAAGGCTGATCTCGCAAACAAGAGAGCACTGGACTTCCAGGTTTGTCTTCTTAATTAACTTCAAGATGTGCGCAGAGCCGCAAAGTCATCTTCAAATAAAGTAGACTTTGTGGCAGGATTTGTTGAAGCTAACAGTAAATAATTCTTGGAATAATTGTCGTTAATAATCTGCCGAGAGAAAAACATCCTCTGCTTGGAACATGCCTACTTGGCTTTCTCTGCTGCTTCCTTGCTTTGTCAGTTCAAACTATGAAAAACTAATAATTTTGGTGTAACCTTCACAGGATGCACAGTCATACGCAGATGACAACAGCTTGCTTTTCATGGAAACATCAGCGAAGACCTCTATGAATGTGAATGAGATTTTCATGGCCATTGGTAAGTGTCTCCGCCGCAGGACTTCAAATATGAAGTGAAATACTGCTCGTGACCTTCAGAGCCAGTCACTAGCTGTAGTATTTAAGCACACTGAAATGTCTCTGAAGTATCCTTACTAACAGGAAATGATAGTGGCTGTGCACCTGTCGTGTTGTGTAAATATAATATTGTAGGATTCATCTCAGGGTGTGCATTTGTATGATAAAGTGCACAAGAGGCTCTTACTGCCTTCATCCAAGTGTGCATTTGAGTGCAGGTTGTGTAATATTAGGCTACCGGAATGCACTACTGGGCAGTCGGTTGGCTTCAATCCATAAACCTGGCAAATATTAAATGAGTGTGTGCAGTATTTATATGCAGGTGATCATCTGTCATTAATGAGCTGGATCAGTGAAAAAAAGCCGCTGCAGAGTGTTAGCAAGAACCGCCGGGTTTTAAAGTGAACTGTGTGGTTTGTTAGCAGCTGCTAAATGACTCGTGTATTCACAGATAAATGGTGGATACTTGTAACGCGGGATGTTTGCAACTAGGTCCATAGCAGTTAATCCATCAGGTTCTGAAATTATATGTTGTATAGTGCTCACTCAGTCGTCCATCTTTATCCCCGATTGTTGAAACTTTGTCAGCAACCTCGAGTAATGTTGCATTTGAACAGATATTGTAATCTGAATCTAGTTTTGGTCTCAGAGAGTTGACGCGCGGCTAAGCTTTCATGTTGCTGAAGGAAGTTTGAGAGATGCAGTCGGGACTGTGATGCAGCTTCTGAAAGCTTAACTATATTTAGTTGAGTTTTGTATTTATTTAGTCTACTCGGTGGAATGTCTTGCAGAATGTGGTGTGCCAGCTGGCACTGTAAAATGCAGTTTGAGGTGTAATCACTGAGGCAGTACACAGTTTGTCCACCAGAGAGCGCTGTCAAGTTATTTTTAAATTGCGAAAGGTCTTGATTAGTTGCTCTCAGTTCTGTGGAAGTGCTTTTTGCTTTTTCATCCAGATGTTTTAACTGATGATGGACACACACTGTGTGAGAAATTCTAAACATTTAATAGGCAAAATAATATATTATCAGAAAGTATTTGAGAAGACTATAAGCGGATCAGTCTTTATAAAAGGGAGGGGGAAAAAATGGAAACCATTTGGCTGTGAGAGCGCCACTGAGGTGTGGGGCCACACCTATCTTCCGACTAAACCTTCATTTTGATCCTAGCCACACTCCTCTAAAGTGTCATGACTAGGTCATGGCAAGTTATGACATCGTGTTGACAAAATCTATCCCTGGACAAATTAACACCCGCCAAAGTACTTAGAGACCTATTGTAAGAACTAGCACAAAGGTGGTTTTCACATGTGGCCATGATGAGACAATGACTCACAGAGTAAAAACAATACCAGTCATGTCTGCATGGCTGGTAAGAGCTGTTAGCTGCATTCCTGCCCTGACATTAGCATTGTTGCAACAGTTGGGGTGTGACTGTTCACACAGACATATAGGCTGTGCCAGAAATCAGTGCTAGATACTTTTCAGGGGTTTTCAAAAATACATTTTAGGGCTCATATTATTTGCTTAGTAAGTTAATTAATATCTCAAAGCGACTTCTCATAATGGTTCTTCACCCTGACACGCTGCTTTGGGAAGGAAATTTGGACTTTTGTGGAGGGGCAAAAACAGAGAGGGAGGTCGTGACAGCATTATTGCAAAACCGACTCGAACATGAAAGACATTTTATCTCGAATATATCTCTGAAAGCTAAAATTACAACTGGAAAAAATTATTAGGTATTATCTAAAATGTATCAAAAATAATGGGCTTATTTGAAGTTACTCTTCAAATAATTTTTGATGTAATCACCTGTCAGGTTGTGGTCTTTGCTTGTCTAAAATTTCTGTAGGTGCATTACTGATCCGCTGTCTTTCTCACTGCAGCAAAGAAACTACCCAAGAATGAGCCTCAAGTGACCGGAGCCAGCACCGGACGGAACCGGGGAGTGGACCTGACAGAGACTGCTCAGCCCACCAGCCGCCCATGCTGCGCTAACTAACCCAGCTCTTCCTGCTCATGCTCCCCACACAAATGCACTCTCCTCCTTCTGGCTCCTCCCTTCCTTCTCACCTGAACAACATCTGGACATCGGGCTTCTTGGCTTTCTGACGTCAGACCTGACTTCAACCTCACTCCCCTGGAATAGCTAAAAGACTCTGTATAGCTGCATTTCTAATACTTTTTTTTTTTTTTTTTGATGTTCTCTCTCTTTTTTCTTTTTTTTTTTAAACTTTTTTTAAGAAGTGTATATCAGTATAATGGATGCATGTATCACTACAACGCCTAAAGGAAAAAAAAAAGACAAAAAAAGAAAAACACATTTTTATCTCATATTCACTTGGAAGACTAACCCTGGTTAAGAAAGATGAGCGAGCGAAAAACCCGTGAGCGTGTGATTATGTTTTGTATGAGTTTCTGATGAGAAGGTGTTGCCACTTGGCAGGGTCGGCTTCTTGTTGCCCGTGTGTGTGTGTGTGTGTGTGTGTGTGTGTGTGTGTGTGTGTGTGTGTGTGTGTGTGTGTTAATCTTTTCTTTTTGGTTGGGTTTTTTTTTTTTTTTTTTTTTCTGTGCTCACTATTTGGAAAAAAACAAATTGTCCCCATCTTGAGGTGCCTGGATTCTCAGACTTTGTTGTGAGCCACTTGGGTGTCTCAGTGGTGCCAGGAAATGATTATCGTGCAAACCAACAACCCTTCCCTCCCTCTTCACATCTGTTACACAAGAAGATGCATCCCTCCAGGACTTCATTTAGGGGAGACTGTGGAAAATAAATTTGGGTACTGTTTGGTGTTTGAATAAATTCTAGCATGAAGAAGAAGAAGGAAAAAAGAAACTGTCTTTATAAACATGTGACTCCTGAGTATGTGCAACCATGCATAGAGCAACGCTTGTCAGATTTCTGTACATCATACCCAACAACAAGCCTTCGTGGTGCCGAAAATGTGGAGTTTGACTTAAAATTTGACCTAAAGAAGGCTCTTATGTTGTCATCACAGTGTCATAGTAAAAACTTGGAGTGACATAGAGAGAGAAATCAACAGGAAACCGTAAGAGTGCCGAACATTCTGTTTTGCAAAGACTTGAATGTATGACTAGCGATATGTTTAAACTTTCAGCTTATCTAACCTGCTCTGTTTCCATTCAGGCCAGTAGTCAACCTGCATCAGTTTGGGTAATGTAGATGAACGGAGGGGCGTGGTTTTAAAAATTCAGACAGCATACAAACAGAAAATTGGACTATCACCCCATGTCACGAGTCTGTGGGGGGGAAAAAACGAAAAACTCTAATGTTGTTATAGGGTGCAATGTCGCAATGTTGTCTTCTTCCTTTAGTACAGCTTGCAGAGCTCGCAAGCTCACCAGGAAATTTATCTAGAGATGCCGAACAATTGTACAGTTCAGTATAGGTCTGCATTTTTTTTCTTCTTTTATTTACATTCTAGACCTTGTCACAAACTGGTCAAATGTTAAGCAGTGGTGGTCTTTTTAGGTATATGTAGTGTTATTAACAAAATCCCTCTCTGGTGTCTTGTTACTTTTCTCAGAAATGGTCCATGGTCGTGTTTGAAAGGAACTTTTATTGCATTGCACAGTGTTGATCATGTTTTAATTATTGATGACTGCCCTTCGATTTTATATGATGGACTGTATTGGACTTGCTAACCTTATGGCTATAAGGAAGTAGCATAATTAACCTAACTGGTGGTCTCTCTTACAGCTCAATGAATTTTAATGATGTAAAAACAGCATTACTAGTGATGGGCTGATCATTTTGAGTGTCTGAATACAACTTAATAAATCCAATAAAGAGGTCTGTTGTACAGCTTTTTGCTCTGAACATGTTGTGATATGCGGAGCAGTCGGACACTGCATGTCAGGCCCATATCCTCGTGAGTATATGATGCAAAATGTCCAATTTGGCCACATGTCACATTGAGTCATAAGGAATCTCAACAAAAATGACTGGATCTATATAAAATACTTAATAACTCATAACGGTCTGTGTAATCCTAATAAACAGGCAAATCAGACCAATCACAATAACCTCTTTGGCCTATCTTAGCTTGATGTCAAACAGAACTGACATTACACCCCTCCCATTGTAGAAGAGTTAGTTAAGGTTGCGTATAATTACCAGGTAATTGTTTTCTAGCATGCCAAATAAACTAAACACAAGCTGTCAAGATTAAAATGATGGGTAGAATATCAACTTTGCAGGTAATTTTGTGAAATTAAAATACTGAATGCTGGATG
This sequence comes from Astatotilapia calliptera, assembly GCF_964374335.1. Taxonomy (NCBI): domain Eukaryota; kingdom Metazoa; phylum Chordata; class Actinopteri; order Cichliformes; family Cichlidae; genus Astatotilapia; species Astatotilapia calliptera. Next base: position 34,500,799 of record NC_137432.1, on the reverse strand, counting down.
TTATGGAGACACAAATGTCTGATGTGCCAGAAGACCTGACCAGTGTTCTGCATTATCTAAACCATTTAAAGTCCACACCTCTGTGGCCAAAGCATTTGGCTCCTTGTTTGCATATGCCATCAGCTTTGTTTGGTTTTTGTAGTACAACATGCACATGTGTAAAAATACACCTATATAAACATTACTGACACTAACATTCATATTTTTTCTTATAGACACCATATATACTAAAAAGTACTTTCAGCTGTTCCCTCATTCACAAGGTCAGCACAGCAAGCAGTGACATATTTGAGGTGGCAGAGTCCTGATGGCCTTCCCGACACACCTTCCAAGGAATTTGCATCTCCTCCCAGGATCAAGTGAGTAAGCTCCTGCTTGTATGAAGTCACTTGTATACTGTACATATTACTCATATAATTATTCTAAATATGCAATAATTATTATTCCGTATAGTGGATATAAATGATTACTATATAAGTTAAAAATTCCTGTGAATTTAGCTGTGCATCTTCCTTCTTTGCAGTGACCCACAAATCACTTGACATAGAAAAGGTAAAATAAATAAATAAATAATGCTGAGATATCCTGGTTTATATATTCTGTAGTACAGGTCAGCATCAAAGTCTCAGTCATTAAAATCACAAATTATTAAACTGATCTTAGTTAAGTTTAATTGCAATTTCAATCTAGCGGCAGAATGACTTGCAGCTTCTTCAGGCTGCAAGTCAAAATGATAAAGTGATACATTTTGATGCGTCATTGCTGTGTGAATGCTGCATCTTTAAAAAGCTTTAAAGTGACTGGTTATGTGTATGTGGCTTTTACTATATGGTTAATATTACCAAGAAAAAGGGCTCATGCACTCATCAGTCCATTCATTAGCTACACTTTGCTAATGCCATGCTGGTTCTTCGTTTGCCTTAATTCTTTATAGCATAGATTCAGCAAAGTGTTGGAAACATTCTTCGGAGATTTTGGTCCTTCTTGACATGAGATCATCATACAGTTGTTGCAGATTTGTCAGCTGCACATCCATGAACCCCTGTTCCACCACATCCTAACGGTACTCTTATTAGACTGAGATCTGCTGAATGTGGAAACCATTTGAGTACAGTGAACTCACTGTCATGTTCAAGCACCAAGGTTTGGACGATATGAGCCACCACTGTGTTCATAAAGGCATAGACATGGTCAGCAACAATACTCACGTAGGTGAAATGATGCTCTTTTGGTACTAAGGGGTTCCAAGTGTGCCAAGAAAATATCCCCAACACGAGCATCCCCAATATTTACACCAAATTCTGATCCTACCATCCAAATGTACATACCTTAGGTTACTTGCTATCAGTTGAAGAAGTCCATGTCTGACCTCTGACATCCACAAGATATTTTCACCCAGAGAACTAACGCACACTGAATATTTTCTCCTTTTTGGGCCATTTTCTGTAAACCCTAGAGATGGTATGCATGGGAAAATCCCAGTAGATCAACATTTTCTGAAATCCTCAGATGAGCCGTCTGGCACCAGAAACTATGCCACTCTAAAAGTCCCTTAAATCACATTTCTACCCCCATCTGATGCCTAGGTTAAACTTGAGCAAGTCTACAGGCCTAAAGGTATTGAATTACTGCCATGTGATTGGCTGATTAGATATCTGCGTCACTAAGCTGTTGAACAGGTGCACCTACTAAAGTGACCGGTGAGTTCAAATGTAGTCTACTGAGGTCAACAGCTTGTTTTGTACACACATATTAAATTTCACACCTCCAATTTGTCACACTTGAGCTTTGAGTTTTGGTCTACACCCATCCATTCGCACCACCATCCAACCGAATTTTCTCACTTGAGCTCACTTCTTGTCACTTCCAGGCCCGTGCTTCAGTATATATTCCCATCTTCAGCCTCTTCTCTCAGCATCTTGCTCGATGACATCCTGACACTTCAACAATCTCTATCCTTAAAGTCCACATAGATGAGTCATGTGAACTCTCAGCCTGATCACGTTTGGATAGGACTCAAATTACAGTTCTTAAAACCTTATTAACAGCTTGTTCATCGAGTTCTGCCCACACACTGCAGAGGCACGGAGCGGCAGATAGAGAGAAGAGTGGTAAGGCTGTATAATACAGGGATAAATATCCAATTAAATTGAAGGCTAAAGTGGCAAAAAACCTCTTGGAGAACTTGATGATGCTCCTCAACTTGACAGCGCTGTGATAAGAAAACAAAATTACAAATCATTCCCTATTGGTACAAAGTCAGTCATTTAAAGATTTCAACTTTCACTACAACATCATGGAGAAAGAGTTTGCTTTTGCTTCTCACAGTATTTCTATAAAGTCTTGTCAGTCCACTGAACTGTCAGACGTTCTCAGAAGCACTGTTTCTCCAATTGTAGTAAAATTTGAAACAATGTATATTTTAAGATACTCCTGCAGGAGGTAGAACAAAGCACAGCCACATTTTTGCATATCCTCAAAGGTGTCTGAAGGAATTTTAAGCAAATTGTCATTTAAAAATATTTTACTGTACAATCAGTTGCATCAACAGATATTAAAAGAAAAGAAAAGAATAATAGATAAATACATAAGTACAAAATAGTGCCAAGCTGTTATGATGTGCTCTGTCTGAACTCATGTTAAAAATGTGGATAAACCAAATGATTCACACTACTTATGTCATTTCTAGCATACTAATTATACACTAGTTATGTATTTTACTTCATGTAGTAAATTATTTACTCAACTAATGTATAAGATAAGTAAGAGGTGGTTCATCTTTCAATTGGCTTTCAGAAGATGGGCAAGAAAGTGACTTGTCCATAGTGTTGGCAGCAGAATTGAGTCCAACAGCGTGGAAAAGTAGAACTTAAAGAATAGACTAGAATCCCAAATACAAAAAAGACATGCAGGCAGACAAGTGGAGGATGCCATCCTGTACCTCCTACATAGAGCCCACTCACACCTGGACAAGGGAAAAGGCACAGTCAGGATCCTGTTTCTTGAATTTTCAAGTGCCTTTAATACCATCCGGCCCTGTCTGCTTCGGGAAAAACTAAACAGGATGCAGGTGGACCCCTGCCTGGTCGCTTGGATCTCAAACTACCTCACCGACAGACCACAGTACGTCAGGCTGTGGTCAGCAGCACAGGAGCACCACAGGGAACTGTGCTGTCCCCTCTTCACCCTGTACACCTCTGACTTCTGCTACAACTCTGAATTATGCCATATTCAGAAGTTTGCAGACGACACAGCCATCATGGGGTGTATCTGGGATGATCAAGAAGAGGAGTACAGGAGTCTGGTGAGGAACTTTGTCACATGGAGTCACACCAACCACCTGCAACTCAACACCTCAAAGACCAAGGAACTGGTTGTGGACTTCGGGAGGTCCAGAGCAGGTCCACTGCCAGTTCAGATAGAGGAAGAGGAGGTGGAGGTGGTCAACACGTACGAGTACCACGGGCTGTGGGTGGACAACAAACTGGACTGGTCATGCAACAGGCGTATTGTCTACATCTATCAATAAATCCGTTTATGCGGTGAAATATTTTTATTCAAGAATACATTTCATAGTTGTTATAAGTTGAAAACTGCATCCGTAAAAAAACAAAATTATGTTCTTTTTTTCTGCTTCTTTTGGGCTTTCTCTTCATTTCTAGAGTCAGTGCGCGGCACTAAACCTTATTTACCTCACTGAAATGCTTCAACTCAAGTATTGATTTAGAAAAAGAAAACAAAAATGATTTTTTAATTTTGCATCCTCATCAGCCAACGGAAAGTGGTTGTCTATAAATCTATGACAACTGGAGGAACTCCGTCTGCTGATGAAGTCTGATTGTTTATTCGATCAATGTCTGTATAACTGCTATTGAAGGGACTTGGTAGTGAAATTGCAGTTTCCACTGGCACAAATTCACTTGAACAAAACTGTCGATATGGATAAATACAATTTAAGAAATTACTTTTTTTTACAACACATATATTTTAAAGCTTCTTATATTTTAAAGCTTAACCTTCTAATAATCTTTGAGTGTTATTCTCATCATTAGAAATTATTGACGTTTTCTGTTTCTTGTCATGTTTAAAAACACCATTACCGACAAAGATGAGTGGCATTCTGCTCTTGTCGCAGTGAAGCCTCGAGCTTTGCCAGAAAATCTTCAAACAAATGTTGGGCCAGAATGTGAGTCACCATGTCACATTCTGCTTCACTGGAAAAGCTGTCGATACACTTCATCCAGAAAGTTAAAGCCGAGCCCTTTGATAAAAAGTTCAAACATAAAATGAATATTGACCACAGTTTGTGATTGCAATCTTTCCACTGGGAGATTCTCACTCCTGACCTTCCACTGTCAATCAAGCCCACCAGATGATTCTGGAAATTTTATTTATGTCCAGGGAAATAACTTGAATCATCCTATGGAAGGAAGTTTCTCCCTCTCTGACCGAATTAACACGGACTTGTTACTGGTTCTCTGAGCTCTCCCTTTGAACAGGCCTTTTTAAGTGGGCCAGAATCTCTCTGGTGGTTTTCTTAGGAGAGGAAGTTTTGAAAAACTGGTCCAGAACTAATACTGTCACTTCGCTTGGAATGGACGTCATAGCAGAGGGCCTTCCTTTAGTGTGTTACATCTTCAGTGAACCAAAGGGTTGTTTTGGTTTCAGTTTTCAGTCTAAAAAACCAGCAGTTTTCACTCAAAAGCTGAGCAGCAACCCCCAGGGCTGAAAAATGAAGCCAACAGAGAAAACTGCAGTACCTCAAATGGCCACGTGAGGCTCACTCTAAACAACACGATTAAAGACTTACAAAAAGAGTTTTGGCTACTTGAAGAGAAGCACACGTTCTTTCCTTTTTAGTTACCAACGGGCAGCAGGATGAACTACAAAAAGAATTCTAGTTGTATAGAAGTCTATACTCACTCTCAGTACTTACTTTCATGATGAGTACATCGTGTCAGTCGTTAGTTTCAAGCATGGCGTTCCCCTAAAGAACAGCAGGGTTTAGGGGACAGCTACTTTGTGATTGATGGTGATCATCGGATGTCTTCTGAGTTAGAGCCATGTCTCGCGCCTCACATCAGGTTTGTAAACACAGAGATGGCGACAGCCAAAATGTGGAACTCGTAGATTCTCATAGAAGTTCTTTTTTGAATCTGCATTCCTGTCTAAATACTGAAAAATCACTCCACGTCATGCCTGACTTGATTCCCTGGATCCAGTCCATATTAGCCTGTGATGTTTTCTCAAGAACTTATTTTTATTTCATGTATATTTGTGAAGATATGATAGAAAATATCAAGTTTTGTATCATGTATTGATAAAGAAGTCTTCCAAAACTTGTGCATTCAGATCCAGAACAAGCTCAAATGTCAGTTGTTATCGTTACATTTTCATGCAAATCAGTCCTTCAAAAACAACTTTTTTAAACGAACCACTATCAATATTGTAGCAGATGAAACGTGAAGGTGATGTCGGGACTGGTTTTTGTATCTACAGATATAATGCTCACTTCTCTGGCTTCAGTGAGGTACATTTCTTTTTGCCTAAAGACGCCAAAGTTTTTGATTGATTTATTGATTGATTGAATCTTTATTTTGAACATGTTGAAAAAGTACAACAAAATAAAATTAAAAGAGACAAATGAACAAAGCAAAACAAAAGGAAAATGAGCAACCACAACTCCAAATAACTTTCATGTTCAAAAAGGAGCAGGAAGAAGCACAAGCCTATTTAATCCCACCCCTTTCCCACTATCTAGTATCAATAGACTACAGAAATACCTCCTTGCAATTACATTATATGTCATGTGTATTTTTTTTTTAATATATATATACATGTATGTTTCTATCTATCCATACATACGTATATACACATACGCACATATACACATTTTCAATAACCCCATTAACACCTCAAGGATACACAACCTACAAATATATATATATATATATATATACCCATACCAACATACCCGTGCACCCGCACACACATGAAAATATTAGACAAGAACACCCTATCAAATCTCTACCTTTTCCCTGTACCCTGTAAAAACCATATCCTTAAACCGCTTTTTAAACTGCGCCATGCTTGGACATTGCTTCATATCTTTACTTAGTCTGTTCCACAGCTTCACTCCACACACAGAGATGCAAAAACCTTTTAATGTTGTACGGATACGAGGATGTTTTAAATTTAATTCCCCCCTCAAATTGTATCCCCGTTCCCTTTTAGAAAACATTTTTAGAATATTGTCAGGAAGCAGGTTATTTATTGCTTTATATATAATTTGTGCAGTGAGAAAATGAACCAGATCTGTGAATTTTAGAATTTTTGATTTTAAGAATAGTGGATTTGTATGATCTCTGTAACCAGTTTTATGGATTATCCTTATGGCCCTTTTTTGTAATATAAAGATTGATGATAGCGAACATTTGTAAGTATTGCCCCAAACCTCTGCACAGTAATTCAAATACGGTGCAATCAGGGAACAATAGAGAATGTGGAGTGATTTGTGGTCCAGAATGTGTTTCACTTTACTCAAGATTGAGACACTTCTTGAAATTTTGTTATGTATATGATTTATATGAGACTTCCAGTTTAATTTATCATCTATAATCACACCAAGAAACTTATGTTCAAGTACTCTTTCAATTTCCACACCATCTACATGAATCTGCACTTGTGCATTTCTAAGGGAATTCCCAAATAAGATAATTTTAGTTTTACTTAGATTTAGCGATAGTTTGTTCCTGTTAAACCATTTTTTAATTTTGCACATTTCTGAAGTAATTGTATCCAGCAGCTCCTTTAGATTCCCCCCAAAACAAAAAATATTTGTGTCATCTGCAAATAATACAAATTTTAATATATCAGATGCCTTACAAATATCATTTATATAAATAATAAATAATTTTGGACCCAGTACAGAGCCTTGTGGAACACCACAAGCAATGTCCAAGCATGATGAGGAATGGACAACCAGCTTCACAAATTGTTTCCTGTCACTTAAATAATTTTTCACCCATTGCAGTACAACCCCCCTGATCCCGTACCGTTCCAGTTTATTAATTAATATGTCATGATTGATTGTGTCGAATGCTTTCATGAGATCCAGAAATACTCCAGCTGCATACTGTTTCTGATCAATAGCATTCGTAATCTCTCAATTGATTCGATTAATGCCAGAGTTTTTAAAACTGAATTTAGCTGTCAACCTTTCCACTGTTACCCGGCAGCAAAAATCACTTTGTGAACCATGCAGGATGTGACCATCTGCAGATTTCCAAAGCAGAAAATAAAGAAGAAGTAAAATCTTGGCCACAAACCTAAACAACATGTATTAAAGACTCTGTAACTCCACTGGCCCAACAGACGTACTAGTTTTTAGTGCTATCTGTAAGAATGTGAACTGATTGCGAATGATAGAAATCTGGCCCGTCATATTCTTTGGCGCTGCTCCCAAGGTAGAAATGGAAACTACTGCTCCATTCAGTAAAAGGGAAAACAGCTTCTTCTTATTTATTGAGTGATGGGTACTGGAAATCAAACTCAATTTGAGTGTAAACGTTTAATTCACAAGTGCAATAAACTATGTCAACAAAGAAAATTTGTCTTTAAAGAAAACAAAAAAATGCACATCTAATTTTACGTTGTTCACCAATTAAATTTTTAGACTTTGAAATGGAAAGCAGCAAAATGATTTTTTCTGAGAAATGCATTTAATAAAAAAAAGATCAATAATCAGTGCAAACCTTGCTCCACAATATCTTAATGTTTAACTTTCCTCAGTTAAACATCACCAGTTAAATTTAAACAGAAGTGTCACATAAAACAGGCAAAAAAGGCAAGCGATCTTGTATCAGAAGGATGGATGCGGGATTAAAAAAAATCTTGCTGGTTTAAAAACAGATCGATCCCCACACCAAACGGCTTCTATATAAGCTTTTTATTTGGTGTCTAACATTTAGAGCACAAGGCCCACCCTTAGACGTCTCTGAAGTCTGAACCTTTGCCATTTCATGAAGGGAAAAAAACACTTCAGAGAGGCCAATTTCAGGACCATATCTGGTAATCACCGCAAAGATCCAGGAAACAGAAAACTCCACAGCTCTCATAGGTATGTCCATCCCACACAAAGGATCCTGTAAATGATTGAACCTGTTATGGTCATTTTCAGCTCCATCTATTTTTATTTTTCCTCTCTAATAGAGTAGCTTTGGATGATTCTTCTTTAACCATACTGAAAAAAAAGTAAATTTTAGCTCCCTTTTAACTTCCCTGCCAGAGATGATTATATTTAGGTATAGTTGACTTGCAATCATCTCTATGCATATGCATATCTTATTATTTTAAACCATGTTTATTATTCTGACAGATACCAAGAACAACAAAATATCAGGAAGAAGAAACATGAGAAGCTCAAGAAGTACCAAGGGCTGAGAGAGGAGCTAGAGAAGATGTGGAGTGTGAGCAACAGTGGTCCCCATGGTAATCGGAGCACTCGGGGCGGACCCCTAAACTAGGTGAAAGGCTTCAAGGTCAAAGATTCCCTTCAGGGCCAATGGGGAATTATATAGGTCTGCAAAATGTATTTAGCACACAGTATTAATACATCAACTCGTTTTGTTCTCATTCAGTTAGACACACGCAATTCATCCTTTACCACTTTCATCCAGTACTGTCTTTCATGCTGGTGACCATGTGGGGGCAGCAATGCACTGTATTTATCTGCCATTATCCTCAGTCCACACATCCAAAAGGAATGTTTGACAATAAATACATTTACTGCATTGATATTCACTTCAGAGGCAATCTGTTTTAGGATACATTACGTCTGTAGTTTTTAAGTAGAGTAATTTACCGGAGCAATCGCGTTAGAAAGTCAGCAAGTACCTGCAACGAGAGAAACGTTCATTATTCACAAGACCTCTGAATTTATCAATAAGTGAAAAGACAGTATGTTCATATTGGGAAATTGCACATAAGTCCACAGGAACACAAGTCACTGCATGTCCTGGCTGCACTCATGGAGCAGGACGGTTTTGTCTACTATGTGTAGGTAAAGAACAAAAAACGATATGAAGTCTATTTGGTGCTGAGCCCAAGAGAAATCAGCCATTAAATTAGTCAGTGAGTTTGTTTATATAAGCCATAACATGAAACCGGTTTAGCAGCAACTTTGATTGACTTTGATTATTAACTATGTATCAAATATCACTTTGGTGCTATTGGTGTTGCCAGAAATATTAGTTTTCCCAGGGAAAATGTTTAGAAATGCAAAAGCTTCATGCTCTGACGGCAAAAATGTTTTCATTAAACCGGTCACTGCAGTGAACAGCAAAAGAGAAATATGAAAATGTTATGAAATATAATAGCAACCTTTTCCACCTTTTCCTGCCAATTAACAGAAATGTCATCAGACAGGAAACATCAAAGTGTTGTTTTCTTGCCCGCATTTCATATGCTGAGGCAGAGCACAAGGTGAGACCTCCTGAAAGTCACGGCTGTTGCCTGCTGTGATCTCCATAGCCGACGGCATGCGTCACCTGTCCTGGCTGTCACCGGTAACCCCGGGATGTCGCCACGGTGACAGCCTCATTACAGTGATAACTGTGCTGACTGAAAATATTTCCGTTATGTTCCTGGTGATGTTGTGATGTGCAGTGTTCCAGTGATGGCCCGGGAGGGGCACTTCTGCAAACTTTTAACCTCGGCTACAGGCTGTGAGATATTTCATCCACGTACAACCTGCAGGCTAAAGAGGGTGCAGAGGAAACTGTTACCACAGCGACAAACCACAGCAGCCCCGGCTCATAAGCGCCTGTGGTTTATCACTATGTGGATAGTGCTTATCTAACCCACCCAGCTCTCCAGTGTCTCCCACCTTGGTTACACACGGGCCACATGGTGACATATTTCCATGCCAAAAAAAAAAAAAAAGTGTTTCATAATGAGACTGATTTGTTCTACCTGAGATAGAGTTTGCAAAATGTGTGCTGTCATAAGCTGAGATGGGTTTGGACAGAGTTAAGGGTTTGAGAGATGGAGAAAATGTATATATTATAAAGTACTTTTGAGAGATACGTTTTTTGGTTTCTGCTTTAATTTAAAAGTTGGCAACTGAGAGAGAAACTGTCATGATCCTGGGATTTTAGATGCTGTTGAAGTTTAGATTTTCCTGTTTTGGTAAGCTGAGTTATGGGTTCCTGTTTTGATGCCTTATCATTCTATTACTCTTCAACTTAAGTTAAGCTTAAGTTTGGTTTTTTCCTCTAATTTCTGCTCGTCACTTCTCCTGTTTCCAATCACCAGTTAGTCCTTGGTGTATAACTAGCCCTGCCCTCCCCTTTTGTCTTTGTCAGACCTATCATCGTGTTTCTGATCGTGGTTCTGTTTCTCATGGTTATTGTGTTTTTAGGAACTTTATGTTTCAAACTAAACAAACATGTACTAGAGTCTTCTTCACATCACTTCATAACAGAAGCAGGAATATGGTTACAAAGGTTATGTCGCTTTATGGACATGGCATGACTTATTGCACCCATGCACAATAACCTGTGATTTGGTCAAGACGGAGATCACATCAGCACCACAATAATGATAATAACACTGACTCAGTCTGCTATTATTTTGAAATTTAATGGAGTCAAGCTGCCAAAGATATCAGATTTTAACTTAGTAATTATTGGTGTCAACCATTTTTACAGTGATACAGGACATATCTACAGGACTTAGGAAAAACAAATGGCTAGCTAACCAAAGCTAACCATATTAAATACTTTAAAACATAAAACATACTTTTCTTATAAAAAAAAAATCAACATACCTTGGAGCTAAGGAGAGCTGTGGTTATTCAACCAGACCAGCTACAACCTGCAGAAGCCTTAGATTACAGACACAACTCACAGTTGCTCTCTTTAACAGAGCAGCTAACCTTAGCTCGAAGAGTAGAGGCAGCAAGCTGACCACAAATGGGTTATTAAATTAGCAATTAAGTTCTCAACAGTTCACTCAACTTCAGTGCTTCTTTCAACAAGCTTAACTGCAGCTCTGTCACTCAGTCAGGTTTAGTGAGTTTGCTGTGGGAAATGAGTCTCTCCTGCTGTGTGAGAAAAGTTGCTGCAGCAACAGAAAAGTGGTAATCGCTTTACTTTAGTCAACCAGAAAGTGTGCAGAGAAGCTGAGGGTGCACTAAAGTCTCCACTGAAAGAGAAACAGACAAACTAGGAAGATGAGAATTGTTGACATGTGTTTATTAAAATTCTTTAATTATCACAGTTATCATTAATACAGATGTATTATAACAAAGCACTGTTTGTTTGTTCGTTCATCAGAATTTATAGGGTTAAGAGACACTGAAAGTTTTAGTGTAAAGTAGGTGCTAGCATCTCTGTAAAACTGTATAACTGTTACAAGTTAATGTCCACTTTCATCCAAAACTCCACAAATTTGAAAGATGAGCACTCACTGTAGTACTAGTTGGTCCAGGAGGAATAAAAGCCTGAACTCTGAGAGCTTTAGTCCATCTCTCCACCAACCGACCTGACTGAAATAAGCTCCATAAGCCTTACCAGAAGATAAAATCACTCTCTAAGCTGAGCTGTTTTCACTCTGCAGGAAGGTTGTATTAAGAGATTGTGATCTCCCCGCCACCTCCCACCACTGCCACCTTGCATAGTACCAGTAGATCTTTCATCAAGTATTCCCAGCTCCTTAACAGATACTTTCCCTCCATATGGGCCAAATTAAATCTGCTAATGTCTTCTACCTGGGTACTTATTTGGTTCCTTGAGGTGAAATGGAGCAGTGTAAGTATCTATACCCATCCTACAGGCTGATGTATGAGTCAGTCATTGTCATGAAAGCTCTCCTTTTACTAGTTCCCTGTCCTTGAAATTTATAGCACCTCGCAAATGTGTTCATACACGACTGCTCATGGTCGGACGGTCAGACACACTCGCCGTGTGTTTATAGCTCTGTGTTATTCATCAGGGTCAAAGTATTCGTCTCGCTTGACTGACATCTGTTTGAGCCAAATATTAATTGCTTGATAATTGATGTGCACATCATATAGGCAGGGATATTACTGAGGGGCTTAGGTCACTCAGTAATGCACGTTAATGGTTACCAAATAACCTCTGCAGTACTTGATACTGAATGCTCAGGCATCCCAGAAATGATGACTGCTTCATGTTGAATGGAATAAAATAGCATTTTATTGTCATTGTACATGTGCAATGGAATTGTGGATTCAATAAATCATTGAATCATGTCGAATAATAACTCTTTATGTTCAACACTGAAAGCCATGAAGGACTAAAAGTGATAGGCTTGACTTTCACTCATTTGTGATCATTTACTTTGAGTACTCACGCCATAAATGCAGTGTACCACAGATAACTCCAACTATAAACACTTCATTTACTAAATTCCTTCGTTTTAAAACAGTTTCATTTGATATTTTTCCTACTGCTTGTGATTGTGTCCGTGATCCAGAATATCCATATTTAGATGAAAGGTTGGGATGCGAAGCTGCCGCTAACAAGCTTAGTGAGCAAAGTGTTTTTTTAAACTGACGGTGCACATACACCATCTTACTGCGTCCTACTGCTGGTGCTAAGTCTAATAAAATAACCGAATTTTGAGCACTTTCTCCTCCAGTCCACATGTGTCCTCTGGCATGATACTGAAATATCCAAGCTGCATCCATTAGAGTGTGTCTGTGTGTGGATAATTAAGGTAGAATATGCTTGGGTAGAAAAGTGCTTTAGAAGTGCTTGTGTATTTACCTATAGAGAGTAAAATTGTGAACCTGTGCGTTTAACGAATGAAGCTGGGGATTGGTCTGGTGTTGTTACTCCAAAATATTACATATTCTTACTTTTTAGAAAATTTATGCATTGCATTCATTAAATAATCCCTGGAGACATCAATTCACTACATGTGACATGACTTTAGCATTAGAGTGTTACACAGCCTAAAATATATTGTTAATTTTTAGTTAGCAATATAAACCCCTCTTCTAAATGTGGGAATGGCAGATCTTCAGTCCTCACTGGATCCTTGTCTCGCAACAGTTAGTGCAACCTGGCTTGAGTTTATGTTTCCGCTTCCCTGTGAGAGAGATCCGTACCTGTTACTTGAGCTTTTGAAAACTGTGGAGAGCCACAGGCGAGTCTGGGAGTGTCACAGCTGCTCTGATCATTTGGAAACTTTTGTTATTCGCTGTAAATAAACACACTACACTATGATTCAGAGCGCTGTGTGTGAGTCCTACCTGTGTCCAATCCATGATAACAACACTGACTCCAGATCACTGTTTCCTGCTGAAGATCAGGTTCTGGCTGTTTAGCAGGGTTCAACATACAGTGAGCTTTAACATCACTCTGGGTTCTTTGCTAACTTTGTACAGTGGAACACCGGCTTATGAAGACCCCATTTAACGAAAAATTCAAGTTACAAAGGCACTTAACGGCAATATGCCTGTGTAATGAAATCCGCTGGCTCTGATTGGCTGAGCCCAGAATGCCCAGAATGCCTTCTGAATCATGTGATAACCCCTTGGCTTTCGTACTTGCGTTTCACTGTTCCACGTGAAAGACGTATTGTTGTTGCAGTTAGCAATTAGCCTATCGTGCATTAACGTAAATGTCAATTTTAGTTTTAATGTTTAGAATTAAATTCCATAATGTTATGTACATGTACGCGTATGTATGTATGCATACGTATGCTTTCTTCAGCCTCCACCACCTCTGCCACCTCCTCCTCCACCAAGAACTTCGTCTTCAGCCAGCATCGCCTCACTCAAAAGGCGATGGAAAAAGGTGCTTCGACTTATGAAAATTTTGACTTACGAACGAATTAATTTTGTAAGTCGGGGTTCCACTGTGTATATATATATATATATATATATATATATATATATATATATATATACACTGTATGTAGTTACTTTAATGTGGTGACGTCCAGTAAAAACAAAACTAATGCCTCAAGTCTTCGAAAGTTGTAGATTGCTCCTCCTCCCAGTGAGCTGATTGTATGTGCACGGATTTTTGTTTCTATCCACCCATCCTGCAGATAATTAAGTCAACTTTGCAACACAGGTAATAATCTAGCCTTGTAACCGTGATGTGATTACTGATTTTAGCACAATAATGGGTTACATTACTGTGTTGTAGCAGTGGAGCTGAAGTTGCCTGTTAGAGAAGATGATCATCTGCTTGTCCAGTCAGGGGATAACAGTTTGTTTAATGACCTCCTCTCCACCACAGCTTCATAATTGTCCTGATTGAAGCCAATCGCAAAGCCCAATCAGTAAGGGTGTTCCAATCACCAGCTTTGTTACATTGCATTGTGTGGCACTCCCTACTGAGGGACCTCATCTGGGGCGATCGTGGCTCAAGAGTTGGGAGTTCGCCTTGTAATCGGAAGGTTGCCGGTTCGAGCCCCGGCTTGGATAGTCTCGGTCGTTGTGTCCTTGGGCAAGACACTTCACCCGTTGCCTACTGATGGTGGTCAGAGGGCCCGGTGGCGCCAGTGTCCGGCAGCCTCGCCTCTGTCAGTGCGCCCCGGGGTGGCTGTGGCTACAATGTAGCTTGCCATCACCAGTGTGTGAATGTGTGTGTGAATGGGTGGATGACTGGATATGTAAAGCGCTTTGGGGTCCTTAGGGACTAGTAAGGCGCTATATAAATACAGGCCATTTACCATTACCATTTACTTAGGTCCACTTTTCGGGGTGACCGTGGCTCAGGGGGTTGGGAAGCGTATCTGTAACTGGAAGGTCGCCGGTTCGATCCCCGGGCTCTCTGTCCTGGTCGTTGTGTCCTTGGGCAAGACACTTTACCCTATCGCCTACTGGTGTTGGCCAGAGGGGCCGATGGCGCGATATGGCAGCCTCGCTTCTGTCAGTCTGCCCCAGGGCAGCTGTGGCTACAACCGTAGCTGCCTCCACCAGTGTGTGAATGTGAGAGTGAATGAATAGTGGCATTGTAAAGCGCTTTGGGTGCCTTGAAAAGCGCTATATAAATCCAATCCATTATTATTATTACTCTCATTAGCTACAAAGTTACCATACCTGACATACATGTGAAATGAAATCCAAGGTAACATTTCATGAATAAATAAAGTTTCTTTAGATGGTCCAGTCATGTTTTTTTAATAGTCACAAAAAAAATCAAACAACCATCAGTTTTAAGTTCTTGCACTGGGTTTCTGTATGCCTTTGGTTCACCCTCAGTAATGATAAATTCTGAGGGTCTGAATTGATCAACAACCTCTGGATCCTACAATTCCCTCAATTTCAGCCCAGGTTCGAGTTTTGTTAAAGCCTCTTTCCTGGTCACTATTTTTCAGCTCCACATTATATCCTGTTCTTTCTGTTAAAATTCGATGAGTCCAAGTTGAGATTTCTCAGCGGAGTCATTCAAGTTAGGCATCAACGGGTAAAACATTTCCCTGTCATAACGTTCGATTGGGGGAATCGGTGCCCTGTCTTTAGATTTTTCTCAGTAACCAGAGCAGCTTAGAAATAAAATCGTATGTTTTTCCTCACACGGATGCATTAGCTCTGGGGGAGCT
Organism: Astatotilapia calliptera; assembly: GCF_964374335.1. Classification (NCBI taxonomy): domain Eukaryota; kingdom Metazoa; phylum Chordata; class Actinopteri; order Cichliformes; family Cichlidae; genus Astatotilapia; species Astatotilapia calliptera. Next base: position 34,485,214 of record NC_137432.1, on the reverse strand, counting down.
GGCTCATTCATTTTCCATTTTGTAAAGATCATATGCTTCTCAGTTTTATTTCGTTCCTTTTCCAGCTGGATGCCATTGTAAAGTCATCACTAAGAACTTCCATTCAAAGTCAGGAAGAATTCAACAGCAGCATTTGGAGCTGTTAGAGGACTTCTCATTCACTGCCCTCAGCAGGGTCTATGCAGCTCTTTTAGGCACCTTCAACATTGATTCACAGAAGAGCACAAAGCTTTCTTTACACTGCCGTGTGAAAAAGGTCTCATATGTGCTATGCGGCCATCATTGGTTGATTCTGTGCTATTATGAATGTACAGTTCGTGGGCTGCAAACACCACCAGAGTCAAAGGGAGGAACGTGGTTACACGTGTCAGTCACAGTTACGAGAGCAGGCAATGCTGTCTATATTCATGAGCACTGTGATAACATAGCTGTCAGACTAGGCCTTGAAACTTTTTTGATTGCACTCGTAGTGTTCATGTAGCTGCGTTGTCAGCAGAGATTTTTCAAGAGCCAGATGGAAGGTAATATCCAACAGGGAGACACTTCAGTACCTTTATGTTATTAAATTTAATCTGCAAGTCGGGTCTGTTTTTCAGTTTGGTTACTTAGACCAAAACACATTTAAGTTCATTTTAATTTATACTAAACAAAACAAAAACAAAACATTTACACATTCCTGAGAGCAAATTGATACAATAGTTTTACAATGGTGTTGATAGGGTTAAAAAAAAAAAAATTTTGGGTCAAAATGTGTAATCTGTGATCATAAACATTTGTAATCTGACTGATTGTGACTGATGAAAAATACAATTGTGCACAGCTGACTTCTGCTTCTTTCTAAATTTATATTTTTCACATAAACATTTATGTTGTGCTTTGTGTTTGAGCGGTCGAAGTCACGAGAAGCCAAAAAATCGTAAATATCTCATTAGTTTTTAAGCTGATTGCTTCTGGTCATGAATTATTACGTTTTCCTTTTACAAAGTTGAGCAAACCCTGTCAGTGGGTCATTCAAATGAACTCAAGCATCATTAACGCAGCCTATTTAAAGCAATCAGTGATACAACTTCCAGCCCTAGAAACAAATGTAAACACTTCTCTGTTTATAGAGTAAAACTGAGGCTTTGTCAGTGATGGAGAGGTTGGAAAGCCCCTGACCACACAAAAACAGCAACTACGCTGCTCATTGACAGCTTGGAGGCTCTCCTCTCCAAGGACATTTCCAGGACTTTTTTTTTAATGGCATGAAAAATGTTTTGTATTGAATATATTGGCAAAGTGGTGCAGCAAGTACAGTGTATGCAGGCCCTTTACTCATAACAGCACACAGGCTTTGGCACAGCCATATACTTAAATGTACACCATTTCAAATGCAGGGATGAAAACAGTTCGAAATATTCCAAAATTACCTAAAACCGTAAACATAAAGAAGCAACAAACTCTGTCATTATGTTCAGGCTAACCACTCATGTTATTATTGTGCGACAAAGACATAAACGGAAGTTAACAGCTAATGCTGCTCTATAGTACAGTGAGTCATTTTATATTGATATTATAAAGTCAGTTTGTAGCTGTGTTTGCACTGCAGAATTTGTGCATATCACAGGTTTATTGTCCTTTTGCAGTAAATGGCAAACACCAGAAAGGCTATTGGGATAGTATTAACCCAATATCACCAAAGGTTGTGCCTGATTTGATTAAATATGTACGAGTGTAATAAACTTTTCTTATCCTATAGGCGTGGTGATCTGTACATGACACTGCTCCATTTTACAAGTTCTACGCCAAAAAAACTTTGACAGCAGTGGCCTAAATTAGCTTCTTGGTACCATGGGAATTTGTTTTCATGGAAGGTTGGTGAACCCAACTCAAAATGAATGTATATAGGATGTTCTTATTGCAAATCTACCATTGAATACTGCAGGTGCTGCTATTAAAAATCATTCCAGTGTGACTGTGTGTGGGTGGATATGGATGGGTACATGGTTAGTGTGTGTGTGTGTATGTGCATGTGTTGTGCATTTCTGTGTTTGTACAGTTTGAGTGTGCGTATATTAAGTCACCTACCGTTTGCACTGAGCCTATTTTGAGCTTTAGTGAGTCTCTTGAAAAAACTGCAAAGGTGCTCTGAGAGCAAACCTTTCAGCGACTCCTCTGCACACTTCCCCTCTTGTTAAATCTTTATCTTTTGTTACTGGAGCCTAAAAGCACTCATCAAAAACACACAGGACACTAAAACCAGGGCGCTTTTAATGCAGGTGTTATTTCAGATTCACAAGCAGGACTGTGTTTCAAGAGGATCGCTGGCCGGGAGCGAGTGTCTTTGTAAACCGTGAATGTCCAGATGAAGTAAAAATGTCAAAGCCTTAATGGACTTGAATGTTAATTGAGGCATTTATCACAATGTTGAATCAAAGCTCTTACAAGGACATGGAAATGGGCTGCCCGGACCTCCCTGGCCCTGCCTGGAGTCCTCGAGGGATTGTCAGTGCAGCTCATGTTGAGTATGTGTTACAACATCCTGAGTGCTGTGGCCTTTAGGGGTTCTCCTCTCGACCGGCTGCAAATGAAAAATGAAAAACAATTCGATACAACTAATGAAAAGTAATGAACTTCTTTCGTGTCGGAGTGACAGGAAAACACAAAGTGATGAATCTGACAGCGTAACCTGGCCAGCGAGCGCACTCCAACTGTGCCAAGCAGGTAGCCTGGCTATAAATCACTTCCCTGTAGAGAGAATTGAAATAAGAGCTGAAGACCACATGCAGCTGAAGATGAAATCATCAGTTTAACAATTCCAAAAACACTGAATGTTTAGTTTGAAATTTCACTGTGATTAGTACCACTGATGCGATTCAGTTTAACACTTTCCTTTCTCATTATTAACTTATATTTATTATTAACTTTGTGTTTTATTGCATTTCTTGCCCCTTCTGTATTCCTGCTGTTTTTGTGCCATGACATTTTCCATTTTATTTTGTGAATCCCTTTATGTGCACGTCTTTGGTTGTTTTCTTTCCTTTGTTTTCTGCTCCACCCTAATCGTTTCCTCGTGTATAAATAGTCCTTGATTTTTGTTTGCCAGCTATATGAACCTATTCTGTATATACAGGATGGACATAGCTAACATGACAACAGCCACTGGTTTGTGAAAAGACCATTTAAAGCAGGGGTGGGGAAACTCCAGGCCTTGAGGGACGGTGTCCAGCAGGTTTTAGAGGTGGCCTTGATCCAACACAGCTGATGAAAATGGCTAAATTACCTCCTCAACATGTCTTGTAGTTCTCCAGAGGCCTGGTAATGAACTAATCATTTGATTCAGGTGTGTTGACCCAGAGTGAGATCTAAAACCTGCAGGACACCGGGGCTTGAGGCCTGAAGTTCCCCACCCCTGATTTAAAGCCTCAGCTTTGTTGCTATGACCATCACCAGTTTGGACGATGATTGGCTGTTGGTACAATTAACATCAAAGTTACTGTAAAAATGTTATTCATCAGATATTTGCATTAAAATTCTCCAAAAGGGACAAACACAGTAGTGAGATCAACTTCAGTGCCTGCTGCTGGCTTATCTGTCTCCTTGTGTGCCGCATTTAGGTTGTCTTTAAAACATCTCTTTCTGCTAAGATTTGTGTGTAAAAATACTGGGCAACAGATAACTGGACAAGTTATCTGTTGCCCAGTATTTAAAAACCAGATGTCTACAAACTTCTAAAAGTTACTGCAGGCTTGTAAATTTGGCAACAGCCATAAATAACTGTGTGGTTATTATTTTTTATAGGCTGAGCAGTCAGTACTTGCTGTAATTCAGTCATAAGCAGATAACCAAGTTGATGAGCTGATTCTTTAACTCCATTGTTCTCTTTGTATGACACTGTGAATAAGGAAATGTCAAATCTATCAAGGATAGCACTCTTTTTTTAATCACAGGAGCTGAAAATGTCACATCATTATGACTCAAGAGCCATGACAACCTTGCTGGAAAAGAATCCTTTTTATATTGTTGGATCATAATGAGCTGTGTGTTTTGCCTACAGCTTCATCAGGCCTGATGATAATGACATACAGGTTTTGCCCATTAAAAACTAATGAAACAAAGCAGATTTTTCTGTGCCAGTTCAGTTTTTCCAGGTTTTTAAGCTATAAATGTTCTAACCATTCTTGTTTCTGTTACCAGCACCTTATGGCTGTTAATTTCTGCATCAACAAAAAGTGAAAAGTATACTTACCTCAACTAAATACCAGTCATATTTTTAAAAACTATTATTACAGCTGAGGTGGTTCGGGCATCTGACAAGGATGCCTCCTGGGTGCCTCCTGGGGTTGGTGTTCCTGGCCTGTCCCACCGGGAGGAGGCCCCGGGGCAGACCCAGGACACGCTGGAGAGATTATATCTCTCGGCTGGTCTGGGAACGCCTTGGTGTTCCCCTGGATAAGCTGGAGGAGGTGGCAGGGGAGAGGGAGGTCTGGGGCTCTCTGCTTAGGCTGCTGCCCCCGCGACCCGGCCCCGGATAAAGCGGATGAAGATGGATGGATGGATGGATGGATGGATGGATGGATGGATATTATTACAGTCAGATAATCAGAGCAAATTGCCATTTTATTTCTCCCCAGTAGTGAACTGACACACAAAAATCAGCAGCAGCAGCTCAGAGGAATATAACAGTTTGTGTTTCTTTCTATTTGGTGACTTATTGCAGTGTTGCTTAAATTTAATCCCATTCACTTTGCTGTTTTTGTAGCATTTTTTGTTTCTTGACATTTTTGTGTGTAGAAGAGAAAAAAGATGTCCTCATTGTTAATGCTCCAAACAAAGCTCAGACTGTGCAGCACAAGCCCTGAGGGGCAAGTTCACAGGCAGGGTTTCCTTGTGTTAGCTGGCTTAATACAACCTAAAATCAGAAGTAATGGATATCATAGTTTGTGGTCGTTGCTAACCCAGGCTGTCTGTTCCAGGCTCTGTTTGCGGTCACACATAGCGACGCACAGTGCGCCCTGTGCTTCAGCTGAGAGGAACACGTCACACTATGAAAAATCCAAAACAATAATAACATGTCACAAATAAGGCAAGAAAGCAATATTTATTCATACTTCCCCCCTGAGTGCATGCTCAGTGCTGCTGTTCTAAAGCTGCCACGTTAAAAGCTCTGTGACTTTAAACTTGATACATTTGAATATGTTACTCCAGAAGCTCATTTAAGTCTGGCATTGTCCCAAAGTGAAGAGCACCCAGAAAATAAAGTAAAATGAAAGTGAAATCAATTTTCTGCCCCCTGTTCTGTTTGCTGCAGTAAAAGCGTTGTATTGTTATCAGGATGAAGCATAGAAATCTAAACAATACATGCATTTTCTACATAGTTACTCAACACATGTGAATTCCTGCAGCAACCGTTTGTGCTGTTGTGCTGAAGTCACCAATCTGAGTGTAATATGGCAGACTGGTATCACCTGCAGTTGACTCCCATGTGTTTGCTGTGGGACATTGGCACTAATATGGCTGTGATTGGTTGGGTTGAATCAGAATCAGAAAGACTTTATTTATCCCAAAGGGGCAATTAATTGAAGGCACGTGCATTTAATTGTACTTATACTTTACTCTACTTATATTTCACACTTCAAACACTGCTGCTACATTTCCCTGTCTTTCTGCACAGGCCAGGGCCCATGCTGCCGCCTAAAGGTGGGATTGGCGGCCTACTCCGAATGGGGTCTGGGAAAACAACTGCTGTTCCCTGTTGCAGGTGTCAGCGTGTTATAGAACATAGCTGATCCTTGCCTTGGACTGTGCGTTTTGTTCTTTTTGGAAGTGGGACAGTGACGTGAACTGTTCTGCTTTCCAGTATCAAGGCAACTGTTTCCCCTTAAAGTCAGGTGTTCTCCTGAATGTTGGCCAGGACTAGAACCAGTGTGTTATCTGTGGCTCAGCTGGTTTTCTCATAAGTTAGTGCAGCTGCTAACAATCTATCCCACTCTATATAGGGGCCACTCTTAAAGCATATTAACAGGACGAGTATTAATGAAACGCTGGTGCTGATTTTAAACTCAAACAGCAGGTTAGGTGTTCAGCATGGGTTACACTGATGATTAGACTAGGTTAATAGAGAGACTTTGTGACATTCAAAACTGGCTTTAGGCTCAAAATACAAGTTGGGTCACCTGCCACTTTATTAGGTACATTTGTTCATCTGCTTATTTACTTAAATATCTGTTAATCTAGTAACGCAGTGCATGTAAACATGCAGGATGAAATTCAAACTGAGAATCAGAATGGGGAAGAAAAGTGATTTAAGTGACTTAGAACGTGGCATGACTGATGGTGCCAGATGGGCTGGTCTGAGCATTTCAGAAAGTGCTGAACTGCTGGGATTTTCCCACACAGCCATTACTGGGGTTTGCAGAGAAAGGTCCGAAATGGAGAAAATATCCAGTGAGCAGCAGTTCTCTGGGTAAAAATGCCTTATTGATGCCAGAGGTCAGAGGAGAATGGCCAGACTGTGTCGAGCTGATAGGAAGGCAATAGAAACTCAAGGAACCACTTTTTATAGTCAAGGTATGCAGAACAGCATCTCTGAATGCACAACACGGTGAATCTTGAGGCAGATGAGCTACAAAAGACCACACCAGGTGCTGCTCCTGTCAGCTAAGAACAGCAAACTGATGCTACAGTTCACACAGATTCATCAAAGTTGGACAATGTAAGACTTTGACCTTTTCCACTGAAACATTCAGAGTTTGGACAAATACCATTAAAGTATGGACCCATCCCAAGAATGGCACACTTTGGGCTCCTTATTTCTAGCTGAGCGTTGTTTAATGCCATGATGGCTTGGTAACCATGCAGATCCCTTTATGACCACAGTGCACCCATCTTCTGATGGTTGCTTTCAGCAGGATAATGCACCATGTCACAGAGCTCAGATCAAACGGGTTTCTTGAACATGGATTTAAATCTCTGAGGAATGTCTCCAGCACCTCGTTGCTGAAAAACACCATGAAGAATTGAGGCAGTTCTGAAGGCATGTACCTAAGGTGTACCCAACAAAGTGGTTATTGATCTTGTGGCTTCTTTTATTTTCAATAATTTGGTCTGTTTAAATTAAGTGCAAAAGTAAATAAAACACGTCTCCTGCAATAATTAGTGTAGAAAAGATCATTTGGGATACATTAAATGTAATGTTTGGTAAAAATGGAATTATTGGTAATGTATTGTTTTATTAAAGATAATATTTTATAGAAAGTTTAAAGGTAAGAAAACTGGAGAAACTGGTTGATTACTTAGTCCTCATTTTCTTTTCTGACATTGAACAACAAATAAAAACAATCCCGTTGCTGGGTTCACTTCCTCAGCCTGATGAGAAATGAAAATAAATAGATGCCGAGAGCTTAGATAAAAACAAATACCGAGGATGTTGTTTTACCATTTTCATGCTAATTATAGAGTGTGCAGTGAATTATTAAAAATTCATTTCATGTCACTGTTTGTTGCTCATTATTGAATTCATTGTCTTGAAACAAGCCTTAGATAAGGTTCACTTGGTTTCAATCTGGTCACCAGCTAGAGCAGATTTTCTCTTTTCTGAGTCGCACTCAGACCTAATCTACATTCCAGTGCTCGCTTGGTTGGACGTCCAGCTGTTCGCAGCATTTTCCCCGCTGACAGAGAAGGAGCCAGGCGCTGTTTTCTGCTGATAGCTCTCTTGAACAGCAGATAGAAAAGCTGAGCATCCCACTTACAGATGTTTGTGATCATCGCTCCAGTGAGATTAAATGCAAGCGAGACGGTGGCCAGAGATTCAACTCACAGAGCAGCGGCCTGGTCCTCGGGCGGCCTGCTGTATTGGTTTTGGAGGGCGAGCAGAGCTTTGGTGAAAAGAAGCTCCCTCGTCTGGGTAGAGAGCCAGTTTTCATGCGTCAGGGAGTTTGGGGCTAGATGTGCTACAAACGAGGGGTGAACGAATGAGCTTATGGTTCTATGGAAAAGTTCACACACTGAACAACTGACTTTAATACCTAGTGCAAGAGTTATGGTGTTGTTGTGAGTTGCAGTCTCTCCAAAATGTTAAAGCTCTCAGCCCTGCTTTGGCCAGTGATTTTGTTTCTTGGATGGAAGAAAGCCATCGGGGCTTTGAGATGTCAGACCTCATTGGTGTATTTATGGTGTGTGTGCATGCATGCCACGCTGTCTGTGAATTCTGCACGCTCACTTGTTAATGCTTGTCTGCCACGTATATGAGTTTTTATTAAAGGATGCATTCGTTTTTATCACGCTGTAAAATGTATTTGTCTTGTTTATTTTGACAGAACCGGATTAATGTTGGCAGAAAAATGTTAATGGCCAGTTACTGTGGCTTTTAAGAACGTCTTAGAGAATAAAGATGGAAAAGTCTTGTCCAAACGGAGAGATTTAGCTCAGTAAGCCACAGCATTGCACTGGCTGACATATTCCTTCATTACCATAAGCACGCACACTCGAGTTTATTTTGACTCATTCCCACATTTGCTGCCCTGCTGCCACTAATGGTTAGAGAGTACCAAATGTCTAATTATTCATGGCTGACAATAGTCCCTTAAGGTGTCTACACACAGTAAGACTTCAGAATTTTGTTTAGTTTACTGTGAGCTCTGTGTGGCATAGGTCTAATAAACTTGTACATGTAGGCTGTACAATGATCATTTCTACTGAATGCTAGACTACGATGACATCATACGAACATAGCTCCTGCTGCTACAACTCAACTTTTTTTTTTTTTTTTTTAAACATCCAGTCTGTTTGGTGTTGTTTTGGGCTGTTTGTTCTCAAGACCATTACAAATGACATGGGCTCAAAATGGGCTCTGGCAGGTGGAGGAACCATAAGATCCTGGCAGGTGGAGGAACCATAAGATCCTGGTAGCGGTTCAGTTTTCAGTGAGGAAAAAAATGAGTCATCTCAAAACTACCAAACTTGTGAGCTCCAATTCACCCAGACTCTGAACAGGCTGTAGTCAGCTGACCTGTGCTGATCCCATAGATTGGCTGCTGGCTCTGAGGTTTAGTTCTCTTTGTGGATTTAGCCAAATACATTTCACGATATATAAGCAGATGTTGCATGAGCTATCGTGGCTACTTTCCGATTGGCAAGTACTTCTTGTGAGCATCATCAGTTTAAATTCAAACTGACGTCTGCCGCCCTTGAACTAACCCGGTATGAGCGACACCAGGCTGTGATGGCTCTGACGGTCGAGCAGGTTGTGTGCTAATTGGACGGTTTGTGGTTTGATCCCTGAGTGTGATTTTTCACAGTGCATAGAACACATACATATGTGTCTGAACACGGCTTATTCTCACATAGCATGAAATTATTATCATTCAGTTTGCTGTGTATGTGTGAAATAACCAGATCATTTTAGCAAAACATATGCAGAGCTGTGCAATATATGCTTGGCGATACTTACGGAGAGAAACGTTGCGTGTTAAATTACTTTGTGCTTTTGCTCCTGTGCTCTACCTAGATGCTGAAGTGAGCACAACTTTATTGACAACTGAATGGACACAGATCAGGCATGAGAGGAAAAAACCAGATGTGTGTATAGCTTGCAGGTGGGACCATGAGATGAATTTACTTTCTGAGCTCTATGAGATCACTTAGAAGGACGTGTGGGTAGAAGCACATACAAAAGGAACTCAGTTTGTATCGTTATGTATTAAACTGCCTGATTTGATTTATTTGTTATTACTTCATTAATTGCTCCCTTTAACTCCAGACAGTGATCATTTTTACCCTTATTCACAGTATGATCGCAGCCAACAGCATCACCAAGATCCTTGGGCACCTCTGGACTAACCAAGAAATTGCATTGTGGATACTTTGCTTAACACGTCCTAAACTCACCAATGTTTCATTAGCATTTTATCTGGACTACAGTTTCAAAGTTTTAAAGTTTTCCATTTTAAATGACAAGAAATGACTCTGTGCCTGACTGGCTGGACTTTACATAACTACATTCAGCTAATTATCAAGATCATGAGCTTTGCTGTATTACTAGTCCAATTAATCATCTGTCAGTCACACCATAGCAGCCTGTTTGGGCAAATTTTTGCACTGAATTAATAAGTTTCATGTCACTTAAAAATAAATCAACTGTGCTCGCTAACCCTGGAAAAAAGCAACATTATATTTCTGATATTTCAGCAGAATGCAAATGTGCCGGTAGCATATTTACCCTCAGGATTATAGATATGTGTCTGCAGTAACACTCTATGCTACAAATAAGTTGAGCAAACATTCTTCAGAAACATATTTGTTTTTTGTGGGGATGGTGCTCTGCGATGAATTTCAATTCTATGTTTTCAGTTTGATTTTTGTATTCTGACTGTGTATGCATGTGCACTACTGTCGCTCTGTGTATCCAAACCTTGCAAAAACTAAACAATAATAGAGTGAATATCCTTCATTGCACCAGAGTATATATGTGGTGTTTGTTTTTTAGGTACAGTGATTTGGGATTTCCATTTACTCATTTTTGCTGTCTCTAGATCGTGTGTTCTGAACTTGACTTTTGCTCAGAATAGATTAAAATAAAGCGTAGAATTAGTTTAAAAAAGCCACAAAGTGAAGCTTAGCCCAAAATCCCAACAGATAGGTGATGACATTTATTTCCAACCCACATCAGCTCAAGGCTCAGGTAGAATATTTTTTGTTGGTAAATTTAATTCAAAGCATACTATTTAAGCTGTTTTACCGGGCCTACAGTTGCTGCGGCATCTGAAAGTCACTTTGCAATCCTGCTCATCTTCTTCATGATGTGTTTGGATCTTCTATGCTCTCCAAGCCTCGCACACTTTTCACATAGAATTCCACTGCAGCCAGACTGCTTGACACCATTTATCTCGCAAGCATCAGTCAGCTGCAAGATGGAACCAACTTAGCATCGCTGTTGAGTTTGACAACATGAAATAGTTGCATTTCCTACTTTGTTCCTTGAAAACTGTTCGCTGTTTTTCAGGTTTCTCCAACACCATCATAAATAACCTCTTTATGTCCCTGTAAATTTTAATATGTGCACTATACGGCAGTGGCTGTTCTGCCAGAGCCAGAATTACATTTTCCCCATTTTGTCACCTTGAAGTTTAGCATGATCTCCAACTCGAATATCCAATATTCTTGATCTTCAACGTGGGTGGGCGTGTTCTCGACACAGCAAGTCTCTTTCAGGACCACGCCCGCTGGCTCTAGCACCACCCATCTCACCCGCCTGCTTTTTATTAAAAATGAATTAAATGCTCGTGACACTTTCCATGTGAGAATCCCATTATGCTCGTATGCGTGTGGAAGGCCTGGAAGGTCTCAGAACAGAGCCATAGCAGCACATATAAATTATTGCACATGGAAATAATCTTCTTTTCACTTTAGTGGTGTTCTTTAGAAATGTTTGAAAACTGGATGAATATTATTGAAATTACACAGCTGTACACTGGTTGATCAAATATTGTTAAGAATTATTCAGAACTTGCTGATGTAACTCAATGTTGTAAGCTCATATGAATACTATGACTGTAACTGTGATTTTATCCAATGAATTGGTCATGGCCACCAGCATTAACAAATTAGGGCTCTTTTATTTTAAACTGTTCACCTTTTACACATTGACAGTTAACACAGACAAGCCTTTGTGGTCCCTCTGGCCCGAGACATGGTCAGTGACAATGTGTGCTGGATATCGACTGGGATGGCTTATGGTGGATGGAAAGCTTTCTCTCTCTCTCTCTCTCACACACACACACGTGCGTGCGCGCGCGCGCACACACACACACACACACACACACACACACACACACACACACACACACACACACACACACACACACACACTTATGCAAGAACGGATACAAAAAACACAGTACAACATATACTAACCATCTAACATAGTCTAACCATCTAATGTAGACATCAACGGAGGAGGGGCTTAAAGTGCATACAGGAACAGAGGAGGGCTTTGCTCACTCCTACAATTTGTAACAACCTTTTAAATTATGAGTGACAGTAATCATCCACCAAAGCAGTGATCTAAGTGCCACGCTGCATCTTTACAGAAAGCATATCCCCACCATATTTTAGCTCAAAAGGCGCCTCGCTTCATGAAATAATGACACTGCATAGTTCACGGGGTTAGTCTTATATATTATTGCGGTACAATGTAGGTTCAAGTCCGGGGTCTAGGCATGAGCCATGGGCAGCAGGATGGCACAGAAAGCATGTAAAGTCCAGTGAGATTAGAGAAATAAATCCAGCATGAGAAAGCACCCGATGCTCTGAATGGAGGTTAATCCACATGAGGAGAGGTGAGAAACAGTACAGGTCCGATAATGACACGATGATGTTCAGTATTCTGGATGCATAGAAGGAGTACGTTTGCCGAAAGCACTCCTGGTCTGGTCTGGGTGACCCGTATGGTCAGTTCCTTGAGCAGAGGCAGAGTAGCTCCAGCTGGGTCGAACGGGTCAATAAGGGGCAAATAGGACTTGTGGATGGGAGGTCCTGACAGGCCCGGGGGCTGGGCGGAGCAGTGCAGCAGGCAGGGTTTGTGTCTGAAAGAGCGCAGGGGTCGGGGTGTGATTAGTGGCGCTGTTCGTGCGGTGCGTGAAAGAGTTGCCGATGGCTGCGGCAGCTGCTGCCACTGCCGCCAGGTGAGCGGGTATGATCTGTGTGGTCAGAGGGTGACACTGGCGCTCCTTCCCCAAAATCAATTTTATCTGGTGGAGACAGGGGAAAAAACAGTTAATACAGCCTTATATGTGCACAGGATAGAGAGAGCAAGGGAACGGTACAATCAAGACATCTCTGCAAAGCTGTCACACAAAGTAAACGTATACTCTAAACCAGGCAGGATACAATTCCTAGTATGTTACGTTTTCACAGCGATACAAGAATGTAATATTCTTTCATTTTAAAAAAACAAGATGGCTTTTGGTTATTGAATGTGATCTAAAGTTAGAGCAAATAGTTTCCAGGACAGGAGCATAAATCTAAATTAAACTGCTAAAATCAAGACAAGTTTTGCTGTTTGTAAATTAGACAAACTACCAATCCTGCTCGGTCTGCTTGGACCCACATTTTACAACGTTCAAACATTTTATTCAACTGCTGGATAATTAAAATAGGTCCTGCATACCACATCAGAAACTCTTTGTATTTGCTCACTGAACATATTAAATTTACTTTTTCCTGCTTAAGTTTCTGTTTTTGTTTACAGGTTGGTTGTGAGACCAGAGGCCTTTATTATGAAACAGGATTTTATCTTCTCCAGGTAACTTCAGGGTTAACGTGAGATTTCCTGTAATAGAAGGGGGTTCCAGCCCCAAGTCACATTCCAGATTAGTGATCAATAGATATGAAATCATGACCTATTGACTATCAGTTCTCCAGAAAATAGCATCAATTCTCAGAGCTCTGCATGGATAGTGGACGTTTTTTTTCCCAGATGAAAAAAAGTAAAAATTTATTCCTTGATATTTTTTCCTCTGTTGGCTGGGAACTATTTTTTGTTGGATAAGCATGAACGTGATCCTAAAGCTGGACATCTATTTGCACCTCCTGAATTTGCACATTGACTAAAGTCTAATTATATGGTAAATGGCCTGTATTTATATAGCGCTTTACTAGTCCCTAAGGACCCCAAAGCGCTTTACATATCCAGTCATCCACCCATTCACACACTGGTGATGGCAGCTACATTGTAGCCACAGCCGCCCTGGGGCGCACTGACAGAGGCGAGGCTGCCGGACACTGGCGCCACCGGGCCCTCTGACCACCACCAGTAGGCAACGGGTGAAGTGTCTTGCCCAAGGACACAACGACCGAGACTGTCCGAGCCGGGGCTCGAACCGGCAACCTTCCGATTACAAGGCGAACTCCCAACTCTTGAGCCACGATCGCCCCCTATATAATGAAATATTCAATATTAATTCATCAGATTCTCCCAAAGTTTAATGATAGAGTTGTGATATTGATAACTTCCACATTCTGCATTTATGCTGGATTTCTTTTGTGGCTTAGAATGGGGTAAACGTTATTAAGCTAATAGAGCTCTTCCAGTATCACTGACCAAACTGTTTAAAGGTCTCACACATTCATACAGCAATAGGCTAAATAAACTAAATGTGCAGTGCTTTTCCTCTCACACGCTCACACCGCTGTTCTCTCTACAGCCGCTGTGCTACTTCCAGTCTGTATCCTGTGTTTAAGCTCCTTATATTTTTCTAATATTCCAGTTTTATCTTCCTTTGTAAAATCCGCTGCTCTGCTGCCAGGAGGCAGAGCTGAAGTAGCTGGAGTTGAAGATGCTAAGATTCTAGTTTGAACGACAAGGAGAGACAGGATTTTCAGAAATGAGAGTATCAGAGGGGCAGCTCAGGTCGAGCGGTTTGGATTTAAAGTTAGAGAGGCAAAGCTGAGATGGTCTGAGCAGATACTGAGCAGGGAGAGCAAGTATGTTGGGCAAAGGACATTAATTATGGAGCAAGGAAGGGTCATGGAGCTACAGCGATGGAGAACAAGCAGAGTGGGTGAGACAGAGGCAGAAGATGTGCTGTGGTGTCTGCAACATACTCAAACTCTAAACTGGGATAAACTTAACTGTAGTAAATAAAATGCATATAAGCAGAAAACTGACAGGCTGTGAGATGAGGCAAGAGACTTCAATGGGGCATCAAACAGGTGTCAGAAATCAGCTGCTAATTGAAACAGTTTTGGCATTTGCCACAGCTGAGATGAGAGTGTGTACAATATTGTTGAGCCGTGTTATCATCAACTCAACCTATTCAACTTACTAACCAGTTCTGCAGACCTAATAATGAGAATAATTCAGTGGCAGTGTTTCGTATAATCGAGATTATGTCCAAAAATGAGATAACTGCTTTAATAATATACTCTCACAGTTTTAACAGAGAAGGTAAATGACTAAAAAATGGAATTAAAGACAGAATATAAAACTCATGATGTGACAGGGACACAAACAGTGTCTGACCTCCAAGAAAAGCCTAAAAAAAGGGTTTAAAGGTCACCAAAGTTATCTGGCTTAATCTTCTGTATCAGTATTCTCATGGCACCAGTATGGCAGCACTTGTCATGGATTATCAATCACTGATTCAGGCACCGAAGCCCTGTGGGATGCATTCTTTACCCTGTGCTCATCAGAGAAGCTCCTCTCCGTTAACTCAGTCAATGATGGGTTTCAGAAAAAGTCATTTCCCCCACACTGGTAACCCCCATGCTTCGTCTCAGCAAACAGTGGGTGTGATGAATGCGCTTTTCTGGTGCCTCTTTTGTAAGATGAAAAGTTCGGCTGTCCTTTATCTTCCCCACTTTGATTCCATAGGGCTCATTATTGCATGCTGCTAATCATGTGTCATATGACACTCAAAAATCCTTTAGCAGTTGTCTCAACTCGCTGGGAGTGCGAGAGAGATCGAGTTTTCTACAAAATGCCAGAAAGTTAAACAATGACCTCAAGAAAGTACTTGAAAGTTTTCTTTTCAGTGCATTTCTCTTACTCTGCGGTTTGTCAGCTTGCCTGACTCTAATATGAACTGCTGTGATGCTGAAGACCACAGTCTGGGGCACTCCAAATAAGTTAAAACTGACATTTACAATCAAGTCTAAACAGCGTTCAACGCGAGCCTGCCTTCCACCTCCAGCACGCTGGCTCAGAAAAGCCTTCAGCCGTGCCATTTTTGTCAATAAAATATCAAGTTTTCAAATTAAATGGCATCGCACACTGTCACAGGTTTTTAATAAAAGCTGGATAAGGGGTGATCCTGTTATGAGAGCTGACATTTTACTGAAACAGGAAGCGTCGAGTGGACTGAGCATGCTTAATCAAAAAACACTTTAGTAGAGATGCGCAGGATTTTGTGCTGACAAACAAAGAAATTCTGAGTGTTGGTTTGTTTTCTGTTCTTTCCCACAAAAACAAAGTACGACAACAAGAAGCTGCAGCACCTGGAAGAGGTTAGAAAAGGAGAGAAAGACAAAGGATCTACAAAGTGCTGCTCGTGGGTTGATGAGTCGGTCTTCCAGGAGCCCATTAGCTGGGAGTCACTTTGCCTGTTGTGTTGATACCGATGGCCTTTCTAACAAAGCAGGATCAACATACCCCGAGGGGTTAGTTGGAGATTAATGGGGTAGTAAGGTGTGCTGAGCCCAAAGCCAGAGATTTCACGATAACAGCTTTATTTATTTGCCTGGCTAGGTCGCCATGGTGACCTATGTTAAGCATGTGACATGGTCAAGAGCGGGTTCTGCTCATAGTTTTGTGCAATATGTTTTTATTTTATTTTACAGGGAGCTTGATGGGCTGCCGTTAGTAACACTGCTAAATAAAGCCATGCAGTAAAATCTGAGCAGCACAAACTGTCCGGAATTTGCATGCATTCGGTTGGTGATGCAGAAAATTCCCAATCTGCTGCCACGTCTGTTCTATGCTGCTGAAGTCGCAGCCACAAGAGCGCAGATTAGAAAAATCAATTAGTCTATTATTTGTTGCAGAGAACATTCAGTCAATAACATTTATTTCACTTTAATCTTGTGAAAAACTAGATGAAGTGTTTTGACACCTTTGTCATTGGGCTAAAGGAGTGCGTCAGACCTGAACGCACTTTGTAGCTTTCACACCTTTAATATGCAGCTATCATGTATCAGAAATAAACAGCAGCACTGACAGTGGCAAAATCCATATATTAACTTGTGAATTCACAGGATTAACCATTTTCTGCCAGCACGACTCGATTTCCTTCTTTTTTTTCATTCATATATATATATATATATATATATATATATATATATATATATATGTATGAATGAAAAAAAAGAAGGAAGGGCTAGCGATTTTGCGAGCCCTGTATCTGATTGAGGAATCACTCATCTTTGGAAAAGAGAGTTTATTACAGAGAAATGTCTCTTTCCAAAATAAAAGCTATACTATACGCTTCTTCTGGGCTATATTCTCAGCAGCATATTGTAGCAGGTCAGGGCTGTTCGGGGTTCTGTTTGTACAGTTATGTTTTGTTTATGTTGCCATAGTGACGGGTGACGCCCTCTCGCTGCGACGGTGTGTCCTTCCGGGGTCAGAGGGCGCCTTGTGTGTTGTTGTTGCTGTGCGGTTGCCGCGCTGAGCAGTTAGCTAGCGGCAGTGTTCTTCTGCAGATGTCAATAAACGGCTGTGCTCCCTGGCTAGCTCACGGGAAGCAAGACCAAACGACACCTCCGTCTCCTCCTTGTCTGAGCTCGCCACATTGGTGTCAGAAGTGGGATGATGGTGGCACCCCATGTTCTGACCCGAGTGACTTTTCCCCCGCCGGTCGTGACCGGTCGGTGCGCCAAAAGAAGGCACCTGGACATTTGGAGGACTTTGTGTGGGGTAATGGGGTCGTCGGGGACGACTGACCCCTTAGGTGGGGCTATGTAGCGGGTCAGGGTTGTTCGGGGTTCTGTTTGTACAGTTATGTTTTGTTTATGTTGCCATAGTGACGGGTGACGCCCTCTCGCTGCGACGGTGTGTCCTTCCGGGGTCAGAGGGCGCTCTGTGTGTTGTTGTTGTTGCTGTGCGGTTGCCGCGCTGAGCAGTTAGCTAGCGGCAGTGTTCTTCTGCAGATGTTGATAAACGGCTGTGCTCCCTGGCTAGCTCACGGGAAGCAAGACGAAACAACACCTCCGTCTCCTCCTTGTCTGAGCTCGCCACAATATTAAACATATCAGGTCCCCATAAGGAGAATCATGTGCTAACGGCTGTCTAAATGACTCGGGTAAAGTTTGTAGCATGCATGCTTGTTGTTTTTGTCTGCTTCCACTTGTCTTTGCACTAGGATGATGTCTGCGTAAATGTGCAGTCATATTCGTTGTGTTCCCACTAGTGCTGTCAGCGTTAATCTCGTTGAAATGACGTTAACAACGCCACAACACGGCAATCTCCTTTAACGAGCTACCCCTGATCGTGGGGCTAGACGGCCAACACGTTAACGAGCTAACTGCGCTAACACACTAGTTCCCACCCATGTAATTGAGCATTGCGTGGCACATCCAACATACTGTTTTACTTTAGTCCATGATGCGCTTACCTTCAGAGTCATACGTCACATGAAAACCAAAATAATTCCAAACGCCAGATCTGAATGAGGGTGGGGGAGGTTCAATTTGTCATTTTGCAAGGAGAGCTTAACTTCTGTCTCGCTGGCTTGCCATGCGCTCTTCCTTCTGACGATGCTGTCTGTGTTAAGCGCTCAGTGGATCTGCGCTCGACAGTGCAGCCTAGGCGGAGTAGTCGAACGCAGATTCACTGAGCGCAGGGCAAGCTAGCGAGACAGAAGTTAAGTTAATGCTCAATTACATGGGTGGGAACTAGTGTGTTAGCGCAGTTAGCTCGTTAAGGTGTTGGCCGTCCAGCCCCGCACGGGGCGTTAACGGAGATTTGCCGTGTTGTGGCGTTGACGTCATTTCAACGAGATTAACGCTGACAGCACTAGTGGGAACACAACGAATATGACTGCACATTTAAGCTGACATCATCCTAGTGCAAAGACAAGTGGAAGCAGACAAAAACAACAAGCACGCATGCTACTAACTTTACCCGAGTCATTTAGACAGCCGTTAGCACATGATTCTCCTTATGGGGACCTGATATGTTTAATATGCTGCTGAGAATATAGCCCAGAAGAAGCGTATAGTATAGCTTTTATTTTGGAAAGAGCCATTTCTCTGTAATAAACTCTCTTTTCCAAAGATGAGTGATTCCTCGATCAGCTAGATGTATTTTTTTATTACTTTGTTGTTTCAGCAACATTAAATTTAAAAACTGTACTTTTGAGTTAAAATATATATTTATAATAATATATGTAGAATAAATGACAAATTAAAAAGGCATGAACATTTTTTTTGTATCAAAAAAATATTGAACCGTGACACCAAAGTATCGAACCGAACCGTGAATTTTGTGTATCGTTGCACCCCTTATATATATATATATATATATATATATATATATATATATATATATATATATATATATATATATATATATATATATATATATATATATATATATATATATAGGGAGCCGGAGATCGACAGACGGATTGGAGCTGCAGTAATGCGGACGCTGCACCGGTCCGTCGTGGTGAAGAGGGAGCTGAGTGTAAAAGCGAAGCTCTCAATTTACCGGTCGATCTACGTCCCTACCCTCACCTATGGCCACGAGCTGTGGGTAGTGACCGAAAGAACGAGATCGCGGATACAAGCGGCAGAAATGAGCTTCCTCCGAAGGGTGGCTGGCCTCTCCCTTAGAGATAGGGTGAGAAGTTCGGCCATCCGGGAGGGGCTCAGAGTAGAGCAGCTGCTGCTCCACATCGAAAGGAGCCAGCTGAGGTGGTTCGGGCATCTGACAAGGATGCCCCCTGGGCGCCTCCTGGGTGAGGTGTTCCAGGCATGTCCCACCGGGAGGAGGCCCCGGGGCAGACCCAGGACACGCTGGAGAGATTATATCTCTCGGCTGGCCTGGGAACGCCTTGGTATTCCCCCGGATAAGCTGGAGGAGGTGGCTGGGGAGAGGGAGGTCTGGGCCTCTTTGCTTAGGCTGCTGCCCCCGCGACCCGGCCCCGGACAAAGCGGATGAAGATGGATGGATGGATGGATGGATGGATAGATATATATATATATATATATATATATATATATATATATATATATATATATATATATATATATATTTAAAGATCTGCATCACTTTTTCCTCTATGTCCAAAGCAAGCAACACTTCAGTCCATTTTTACAGAGACTGAAATGACACGACAAGCACAACTTTTTTTAAGGTGGATTAACAAAGCAAGCTGATAACCGCCGTTGTGGTAACCACAATCTCAAACTGGGTTGTTAACACAAAGCTCGGTTGGTCAGGGTCACATGTATCGGTCTATAAGCTGAGCTTTGATTGCTGCAACCTGCCATTGTTACGCTTGGTAGTAATGTGCTGTGTAAACACCTAAATCGATACAAAAAAAAAAATGAATGGCACACAGATATTCCATAAAACACATGTAATACATAATAGTCTGTTAACGTCAAGGCAGAAACATTCAGTTTCTACAGCTCGACCTGCGTCTGCTTGTAGAAGACTTCCTTTATTTGTATTCCAGTAATTTCAGGTACAGTAAGTGTTATTCACCATTTATCAGCTGTAACTCTTATCAGTCAATAACACCACCACAGAGTAGCATTATGAGACAAACATGTAAAGCATGTTAGATCAGGTAGTTGCAGTTACTTCTTTTCTGCTCTGACTATTAACCAGAATCAGTTTATACCGAGATTTGTTTGAGTAAAAATGATAAAAGTTCCTCTAACCTGGAGCACAAATGGAGAAAAACTGATATGTTATCACATGATTAGTGTTTTACTGTGAATATAAATTAGAAATTCCCACAAAGAAAAGAAAGGTGTACGCTGTAAGTTATATTTCCTAAAATTAGGATCGGCCCAGAAAATTGAAGTTGGTGTATCTCTGCTAAAAAACCCAGGGCTAAATCTGGCTAAATCCTGCTTTGTAACGCAGCAGTCTGGACCCGTGTTGCTGATAAGATAACAGAGGTGTGCAGTGACTCACCGGCTGCTTGGTCTGGCCTTTCTGTGGTTTGCTGTAGGGGCTATATTTCGGTTTGGCTGGTTTACCTGCTGCTCGGTCTTTATGACGCCGGCTGCTGATGTGCTGGAAATGAGAGACAGATTCAAAACGAGTCACACTTTAATGTTGTCCTTTTACTGCGGTTATTCCAATATTAAAATGACTATTAAGTCATTTGTTTTTCTGACTTAATCATTAAACCACCTCCAACACACAGAGCAGGGAGTCCTCTTCATGCTCTACTGAAAAATATCCACATTCAGTTTCATAACAATCTGTCTGAGACA
The DNA here is from genome assembly GCF_964374335.1 of Astatotilapia calliptera. Taxonomy (NCBI): domain Eukaryota; kingdom Metazoa; phylum Chordata; class Actinopteri; order Cichliformes; family Cichlidae; genus Astatotilapia; species Astatotilapia calliptera. The sequence goes on along the minus strand of NC_137432.1, from coordinate 34,464,280 downwards.
GCCTCTTACCCTAAAACTGCAGTACCACAGCAATAAAATGTGCAAATGTGGTAAAGTGTTTTGAATGTGTGCACCAATCTGTTAATGTGAACATGGTTTGTACTTGTACAGAAACAGTCAAATGAAAATAGATTGGGAGGCATCACTCCGGGAACAGAAAAGGAGGTACAATAACCAAAAACATACCTCTTGACTCATGGCAAAAGATCTTACAGCTTTATGGTTTTCACACCTGTGGTGAAAATGTCTGCACTTCTATCGCTGCAAGTTACACTGCAGAGCTTTTTACTAAATGCCACAGTATATCCCATTGTTAAATACAATTCATTTTGAAACCCTTGGAGATTCGGGCCAGATCTGAATAAACCAATAAAACAGAAGACAGAGAATTACAGTCTGACCTAAAGCCAGCAAATTCAGAGTGGGTACATGCTGACAACAAAAGGAAAATTTCTGGCTGTGTCTAAATTTCACAAGTCCTTGCAGTGGGCTTAACAATCATACTTTTCTTCTGCTTTCAGCTCTAACTAAAATGTTTCATGCTGGATTCTTTTCACAGAGAATTGCTGCTGTTCAGAAGTACTCAGCAAAAGTCCTCGCATGAAAAATTCATACAAATCCCGTCTGTCTTCAGGGAGAGAACTCGAGGTTAGCTCAGACTAAACAGAGTGGTCTTCAGCTACTGTAGAAGACGTTCCCCACATGACAGAATGATCAGCACTACAAGAAAAGAAGATTTGCACAGGAGCTATAAAGATACACACGAAGCTATTTCAGTCACAGTTGCATCTTTGTCACCTCTTATCGTACCTCACTTAATCTAAAATTAAAACAGGCAACTCCTTGACCGCACACTTTAACCAGCTTTTTTTATAAAATTTTTTAAGGATTTCCGCATTCATAAAGACCTCAGACAGATATCCAACAGGAATAAAGGCAAAACTCATTACTAGTTGCTCTTAAAATCCAGTCTGACTCGTACGTGACCTTATATAAGTTCGTTCTCAAAGAGGAACAAAATACCATTTTTCAGATTCAGACATTCAAACATCACAGAATAATAATAAAATAATCCTCAACTGAAAGAAACATCCATAAGCGGCAGGTTCATATCTCGAGGCGAGGATGAATTTGCTCTCCCAGCAGCTGCAGGTAACTGCAAGTTTTATAGTAATATGTTTAAAATAATAATGTAGTGTACTGTGCTTTCCTGCCTTCATCTGCAGTCTCAGATGGCACTGAAAAACAGACACTCACACCTGCGGCCAAGTTAAAGATCACCAATTAACCAAACAAGGACTTGTTATTTAATATATTCAGGTTTAAGATTGGTAGATGACAGGACTGCATTTCACACCAAGACACCCTGAAACAGCCAAGCACATTCTGCTTGTTGAACCAACGCTGCCTGTGTTGGTTGGGGTATGTTTGTCACATGGAGGATAAGAAGCTAGCTGTGGACAGCTAGCTCAGAGCACCATAAAAAGTCAGTCATCCCAAGCTATGTTTTAAGAAGGACAAAGGAAAAGCTCTTCCGCTGCCTGGTGATCTTTGGAGAGGTCAGGTCACTGCAGAGAGGATGCGCCCTGTGGCAACCACCTAAACCAGGACCTCCCAATTGATTTGCACCAACTGTAACACAGACTTCATGCGTCAGCCTGCAGTGCAGTAGCAGATGGTGTCAAGGCCCAATGACCATCTCGGTTTCTTAAGTCTGAGATGCCAATGGTAATTATTTTATAGTCGCAGTTTTCCCAGAGTTTCTCCCTCTCATACTGTGTTTATGAGATGTGTTTGTACTGTGTTTGTTTCCCGTCCTCGTATATCTTTGTTTAGAGTTGGTATTCATGTCTGCTTTGGTTGGTTCCTGTTTTCCTTCATGTCCTGTGTCACTTTTGCTTCCTTTCTGTCTTCCCCTGATTCCCTGACTGTTTTATCCTGTTGTTAATTGTGATCACCTGTTTTCCTCTCCCTCCTGTTTCTCATGAGTAATCAGTCTGCTGTGTACTGTATGTAAAGCCTTGTTTCCTTTTGTCCTTGTCGAGCTGTCTGCGAATGCTTCTCCATGTTACCTTGCTTACTATTTATAATCTGAGTTCTTGTGTTTATCTTCCAGGATTTTCTGCTCTTCTGTTGTGTCTTTGACCTTTTTTCAGCTGAAAGTAGTTTGGTTTTTGTTTGCGTTATCTGCATTCTGTGTTTCAGATCTTCAACAGTCCATATGACACTGTAGGCACAAGGAGAAAATGGAAGCTACGCACAACAAACTGACGAGGAGAGTCAAACCACTGACACTAACCACAATACCACTGTGGTACCCTTAGTGAAAGGCAGTCATAGAAAAATTGCACTTACAAGTTCTAATGTTTGTGTCAGTTTTCCAGTCTAGCCATCCTCCTTTCCCCTAAACTGTGAAATGACTCATTTGGATACACATTTATTCAATCAAACATATTGTTTTTACTTTAACTTATTATATATCCTCCCCCAGTCTGATCTAATAAAGTCACAATGGCATTAAAGAAAGTGGTAAACCTCCAAACAGACCTTTTTTTAATAATAGCAATGAAAATATGAAGCTAAGTTTCATTTAGCTATTGTATGTCATGCACTGGGTTTTATTTCCATTTCCAAATGCAGGGAATGTGTTTGACAGATATGGAAATAAAATCAATCCTTTCACAAATTAGAATATTTCGAGACTGCTCCCTCAAAAGCCAAATGATTCACTGAATAATAAAAAAAAGACGTTGATGACTTTTAATTTTCTTTGATATTTATAATGCACGATGAACATGATGAGTAAAATGCCATATTATTATAAAAATTTTGATTTAATGTCAGTCTAATCCGTATCCGGCTTTGCTTGTTTAGTAAGATCTTGTGATCAATTTTACACAGAAATCCATTTTCCAGTTTACTACTGAGCGAGTGTCTCGGGCTCCGTTTATATCTCTCACCTGTTTTAGCTGAGTCTCTGAGTTGACGTGCACGTCACATGTCTCACAGTAAAACGTTTTGTTCTGCAGGCCTGTGGATGATTTGGAGGATGTAGCCAGTTTGCTTTTGACTCCTGCTCGAGGAAAAGACTTGATGGAACCCACACCGCTCCTGGCCTCGAGCATCGTCTTGTGCTTCGTACCTGCAGGTTCAAACAGGAAGCAGTTTGGTCAGTACATGAATCTGACTTAACAGAGGCCACCTGAGGAAAAGGGGTCAACTTTTATATTATCCTTATGTCACAGATCAAAGTAAGTGAACAGTCCTATTAAACGCACTGAAAGTTGACCTTTTGACCAAATACTCCTCAGGGCTAGAGAGTAAGGGCCCGGTTGTACGTCACTCCCTGGAACGATACCTCCCCGAGCACTTAGCTACAAGGGCCAAGACTGGTTCACTGGTTCAACCAAAAACTCTTCTGAACTTGTTTCAGTTTCACTCAAACAGAAGCTCAAGTCATCAACACAGATGTCACTAATATGGGGCACTTATGCAGTAAATTAGCATGTTAAGCTGTTCATTATTCAGCAGGAAATCACTACATTTCAAATTGAAATGATTTTTGGGCAAACTTCTGGCAAACGATGCAACCGCTATTTGAAAGCCATTCGTTTAATCCAGATATATTTAGGTCCAGCTCTTGTAGCTCCGTGGTGTAATCCAACAGGTTGAAGAGCTAAAAGAAGGAGATCCAAGTTTATGCAAAACTGTCACTGCCAATTGAACTCAAGCACTGAACCCAAAGACGGACTTTTCCTTAATCAAAAGCAAACGGAATATTTTAGCTTTTACAACTGCTTAAAAATACTGTTGACAACAATGGGCTGCAAAGCTGGTCGAATGTTTATGAGATGACCAAATACTCTGTAATGAAGAAGCTTGATTTGTGTGAATTCATGTAGAGCTTTGTGGTCACTTGTGAAATCCAGCTGCCCGATGAGTATTTCAGTAAGTGTTCGGTGTTTTCATGGTGGAGAAACTGTTTAGAAATCTTTATTTGACTGTTTTATGTTGTTGAAACTTTAATGAAAAAGTCAATGTTTAAAACAAAGATATCGCAGGCAGAAGCAGAGGAACAACCTCAGACTGAAAGCAAAGATGACTCAGTGTACTGTCATTTCCCTGTGTTGTGTCTGTGTGTTTGTGTGTGAATGCAGTATGAGAAATTTGTTTGAAACAATGACTGCTTTGTTTTCAAAAGCAAGGATGTCTCACAATACCTGATTAAAGTTTGATAAAAGGTTCCTATGGAAACTACAGAAGGATAATTGAAGAATTGTGTTTTTTCAAGCCCCGGAATGATTGCTGAAGACAGCGGAGATAACTCTACAATAACGACAAACAAACGCTTGAACACTGAAGGAACCCAGCAGATAACAACCTTCCCCACAAAAAGCACTGACTCACTGAAAAAATTATTTCAACACAGATGCTGTCATGGAAATTTCACAACATGGAATGAAACAATCATGCAGAGTCCGTGTTCACTGAGAAAAACACAACCAGCAGGTAAACACCTCATTCGTACAGCAGAGCCAACCTTACTTTTGTTTTGTTTCAAGTTTGGGGGAGAAAAAAAAGGTCTGTCATCCACTCAAACTCTCCACGTTTGCGGCAAATCTTGGCACACGTCTCTCACCGCTATTGTGAGCCTCCAGCTGTGACGCGGAGTTGACTGCCACTTTGCAGAGGGAGCAGTAGAGAAGACGGCGAGCTTTCTCCTCCTCCGTTTCTGCGTCTGTCTCCGCTTCGGGTTCGGCATCGGGCTCCGGGAGGTCGGGTTCTGACGGGGAATCTAGCTTCGAGTGCCCCTCGTCTCCCCCAGCAGCTGAGGTAGTCTCTGGGGCTGCGGCCGCCGTGCCGCTCGGCACTGTCAGCGAGGCCACAGGTGCTGGCGACGGCGTGGTAGGGGTCGCCAAGGATGCCAGGGGTTGTGCTGTTCTGAGCACGGGGGAAAGCGCTAGGGGCGCTGTTCCAGGGAGGCCATCTGTAGGGAGAAATAAATCACACAAAGAAATGTCTTTGGTTTGAATCATATTGCTCCATCCATCATTCACGGACAGAAATGTTTTATTCATGTGGTGTTCACCCAACAGGTGGCTTAATGTGTTTTTATTGAGACTTCACAGGATCATTTCTATTTTTATTTGTTTGCTTTATTAAAGAACATAACATGAAATATTGATCTAAAGTAAAAGAGGTACTGCTGTACACTGCTATGCAGCCCATGCCTGCAGTGCTGCCCTACTTTTTTTGCCTCTGTCTCTCTCTCTTCTCCTTTTCTATGTTCATGAGCTTTGTTTCTTTTCTCTATCCTATTGCGTGCCGTGTCCAGCCAGAAATCAGTCTCAGTGTGCCATCCTTAAGGATAACACCCTTTGCACAATATACACAAACTAGGGATACATTGTTAGAGTATCTCCTAACTCCTAACAATATTTCATAACTCATTAAACTGGAACTAGTTCAGCACTAGTATTGACTGATACTTGAAGGCAAGGCATCTGTATCATATTGCAAATGGAAAAAGCTGCATCTAAAAACCACGGTGAGAGGGGGACTCTGCAGATATGTATTCATGAGCTGTTTCAGGTATTTAAGATGATCAGCTGTGTAATCAAACTGTCTGCCCTTCACTGTTTGTGTGTCGAGGCCATATGTGTGTTTTATAAATTAAGAACATGAATTTATCACAGCTCAATCTTCTTGTCACAATTAGCCACGCTGTGAATTTCATTCATGGCAGGCCTAATTATATTCAGACATGAACAGTGCTACTCGCAGTGGTAGATGGTGTAGATGAGCCGCACGTCATATTTAATAGATTCACCTGAATCACTTTAAAATGATGTCTCTGAAGCTAGCACAGTTCGTTTTGTTAAACGTGCTAAAGCTCGACTCCTCTCTCCTTGCATCTCTTCCACTACTGAGTCTTTGATGAGAGGGACTAACACACATGGAGATGAGGTGAGGAAAGGAATCAAGGATGCACAATCTGAGAAGGTAGGTCAGTGTTTGTGTGCAGCCCTGGGTGTGGCTTTCTTCCACCGGCACCAGGACTGCCGCACATGGCTTCAATCAAGTACTCATCAAGCTGCAGTGTTTATATTCCTTTCACTCACTTCCTGCCAAACTGTTTGCATCACCGGTGTGGTAGCAACTCCTGGCCCTTTTATAAAGATTTTCTTAGTTGTAACTTGGCTCCGTCCTTCTTCACAGCTCACTGCCCGCTCCAGTCTCACACCAAAACAACACCGTTCATGTGCCCGTCCACTCTCCACCAGTTACTCCAGCTTCTTCCCCCTACTTGCTCCTGCTTTGCCAGCTCAAGACTCCAACATGGTCTGTTTTTGGGGCATGCCAGCTTTTAGTTCTAAAACCTCAAAGTATATTCAATTCATGAAAGCCGAGATTTGGAAATGATGGCTTATGATGGCTGGATTCAGATCAAGTTATTTTTTCTATTAATTATATAAACAAAGCTGAACGGTACAAACTATATACAAGCGGATCCTTGAAAAACAAACATCCAAAAGCTTTTCCATCCAGACATGTTCGTTGTTTGGGAGCAGACAGACGTCATTTTGCAAAATCAGCACATACGGAGCGGTTGAGAAGCTACAAATACAACATGTTTTGTTGCTAAAACTTGGAGAAACAAACTGCACCGAAAGCAACAGCTCCACAGTCACAACAGCCTTAAACATATACTGCAGATAAACGTGGCAACATGACTTTGGCAACATAAACCCTGCTTGGTTTCGAGACATCTGTCATGAAACAGAATGGAAACGTGCACTTCCAAACACTTGTGCAAGCTGATGCATGTGCATCACCATCCAGTAACACACAGAACGCAAGTGCAAGAGTTTCAAATGGCAGCCATCAGACTTGCTCTTGTCACTTGTTCTAGTGTTTCTCTCAGAAAAACACCATCACACTCACTGGAGACTCTGACATGATAACATAAATAGTGCCCTGAAGGATAAAACAAAAAGAGATTTTAACTGATGAATGAAAGTGACAAGATGTGAACTTCATAGCTGAGGGAATGTGTAACAGTTTACAAGGGTGTCAACCTCAGTTTCACTAAAGGCCACAGTGGGAAATAAGAATCACATGAAGGCACAGACATTTGTTGACTTGCTTTAACTTTATCGAAAGAGTAAACGCAATTGAAGTCCTAAAGTTGTTTAGCCATTATATCATTCAGTCAAGCAAAATAATGATAATGCGTTCTCATTACAATTATACAAGTTGGCTACCATACAGCCAACTCACAACACACCAGCCTGGATATGACTCCTGGGTCATTTATTAAACCAAATGCATCCATCCATCCAGGTGTAAAGCAAACCAGAGAATCTTTTCATTTTGTTCTTGCATGTGTGTCTGAAAGTTTTACACAGTTTGTTTCACAGGCCTGAACATGACAACTCTGTGTGGTACATTTTATTTAAAAAAAAAAAGACCTTTGATTACATAGATTATATGTACCATGCAGCCTTCTGCCACTAAAATAGACTGCTCATAAAATTTAAACTGCCTTTTGCTCCATCGCTTTATCTGAGCTGAATCTCATATTGTGCTGTAGTCAGTTTTTTCAAAACCTCGAACATCAATATGATGGCTCAGATTGTGTTCCTGCAAAACAGAGATGTGTCATAGCAAATACATCACTCTTTCAGGACTGAATATTGTTTCTCAATCGAAGCTTATTTCCAACGCTAAACATTTGTTCTTGTTTCTCTCTTTTCTTTTTTTTTGGTCAAAATGTGGGATTATTGCAAATTTTATTTATTTTTTTGTGGATTTTGTGTTACTTTCTTAGCATTTGGAGTGAGAAACTTTCAGACCAACCCTAACACTATTTTGAGGTAATAACCCGAATTTTTGGACAAGCGTCTAGGAACCTCTTGAAATCACCTTTCCCTTTTTCCTGCCTTTTGTGGTAAATATTGCTGATGTCTGCAACAACAGACTGCATATAAAAGATGGATTTGGCAACCATGCTGTCGCACACTGTTTTGCTCTGTTACATTTTTGAAACTTTGAGCTGATGTTTTTTTGCTATTGCTATCTTAGCTTGTTAAAACAAGGCATCAGGAGTACGGAGAGGATCCGACTGAGGAGAGGTGCTGCTTTGCTAATCAGAAGATTTGCCTGTCGATGAGCAACGTCATTATCATGTTTACATGATGAAGAATCAACGAGAACAAAAGACGATCAAGTGTTTACTGAGGTTACAGATCAAAGGAGCCGTAGACTTCTTTATGATCATTCTTTTTGCAAACACAGTAGTTATCCACTGCTGCCAAATGATTTCACTCTTTACATGTGGAACTGATATCCATTTTTCATATACAGGGTGTGCTTACAATTAGGGGGACCAAAACATTAAAAGTTATATACAGACTAGATTAAAAATTTTCAAAGGAGTGAATTGAGCTCTGAAGGACTAAGTTTGATGTCTCTGATTTACACAGTCAGCTCTTCTGGTTGTTTTTAGCTTAGTCTCTGTAAAGACGGACCCAACACACTGTTACGATTATGGGTTTTTAATAGCACTTTCACAGGTTGAGCCTCTCTGTTCGCAGCTTGTCTCGGCACACACATCTCCTGCTCCAGTCTCCGGCTTCACTATAAGAAAAGAGACGTCTTATTAAGCAGATCGTCACCACCTGTGGCCTCACCTGCCTTCCCGGCACCGCCCGCTTAAGGTCTCTGTACCACCCCTCCCCTGCAGCTGAGCCAGGGACCACACCTCCACCACAGTCTCTAAGCTCAGTAACCAGGAATATAAATTTTATTGCTATATATTAGTACAGCCCAACACTGTAAATATACCACATTCTTCTGAACATGGAAAAACTTAAGTATAAAATGAAGACTAAAGCAAAAGAAAGAAAGTATTAAAGTTTAAAATAAAATGTTTACTTCATCGGCACAAAAACTGATTCAAGCCGTACAATCAGACTCAAAAGAACACACATGACTTTCTAGACCAAAGGCAAGAAGATCTGATTTCTATCTAAGGTGTTAAAATTGCTCCAAGATGAGTTGTTCAGGCGATTACTGATTACATGCCAGATCAGGCACATAAATATGAAACAAACTATGCAAGCAGTCGCACCTCTAATCTGCTATTTGTATGAGAGATCACATTAACGTGTACAAAGAGGCTGCTGAAAGACATGTCTGATATTTTTAGGAACAAACACAGCAGCAGATCAATATATTTGACTCCTAAAACAACATCACGTGTCACAGTATGGAATACAGAAGACTGCTGCCACATCTGCGAAAATGAAATTTTGCCTTGGCGGCTCCGTCTGATCGATGCCAATGCCTCACAGTTCCCCGCACTCCAGTGTCACAAAATGAAGCTCAGCCAGCCAGGAGAGCAAATCAATAGTGAATTATGTCATGCTATTTTTGTGGGCCATTATATATGGTTCTTATTTATCCCAGTGGAGATGTCGCCAGTTGGCGCCACAAAACTCTCCGAACGTACATTGTGACTGAGATCGCTCAAGCCAAAGGTTACAAAATATATCAGAGTTGAAAGCAGCAGACCTCCAGCAACAGAGCTTTATATGCTTTACATCTAAAATGATTGCATCAGGTGAATACTGCGTATAATTAGTGAGTGCTGAATGGTTTCTAACTGTAAATTTTAGACAGTACACTTTTGTCCATTAAAGTATTGATTGGAAACCGCACTAATTTTCCTGGCATTGACTGTATTCATGCAGCATGTCTGTCTTCTCTGAACCACCAACAAAACCACAGACCACTCCATGAATCTACTTCTCCACAGCCACAAGGAACATCTATTTTTAAAATTGTGATTTTTTTTTTTTTAAATAAATACTTCATCCAACCACTTTTCTCCACATTTTCACAGTTGTCCAAAGTGGCAGCCAGCAAAGCAAAGTGGCCAATATTTCCTTCCCCTGAGCCACATCTCTCAGCTCTTGCTGGGATGTGTAGTCCTTGGGGTGTTTGCTGCCTGAAGGCTTTTCTTCTTCTCCTTGAACATGCCTGGAACACTTTTGCAGGAAAGCATCTGAGAATCTGCTCAATCCTGAAGCACCTGACAGCATTACCTTACTAACAGGGTTTTTGCACACCAACTGAACACTGTGCAGAGAAAAGCCTCTAATTTTACAATGCTGTGTTGCATTTCCTCCTAATTTTACAGAAAAATGAACAAAATGAGGGGATTTAGAGCAAAATAGGGGATTTTAGAATTTATATGATTGTTGTTGATCTTGCTGAAGAAAGGAAAAAAAAAAAGTAGGAAAGTTAATTTTATACTTCTGGATTCAGAGCTTTAGAAATCATCTTTCCTATTTTACAAGGAAAAATGCTTAGTGTAGCATCCCAGTCAGCCATTTTCTGCTGGTGTTCAACTTCCACGCCATTTCAGTATCCTACGAAAACTATTGGCGCGTTCTTGTTTCCATGGTGCCAAATCCTGCCATTCTGTAAAAGCTGCTTGCGTCTTCTTAGCATTGTTCCTGCACAACAGTGCACCGTGGGTAAACATGTTATTTTTCCACTGAGCAGATTTAATGTCATAAAAGATCACATTTCAACCTGAACCACACACAGCCAAGCAGCTTTCAGCGCCTAAAGAGAACCAACAAATGACAGGGCAATCTTCAGTCACATGCCGGGGCGGTATTTGACGCCGTGAGATGAGAACACATTGAAGCTATTTTTTCTCGGGCGTCTGCTCTGAAGCTGTACACTGTTTGAAACTCATTACAGCTGCTCAGACCTTTGATCTCATTCTTTGGTTTTGATCAGCTCGTGACTGACAGATTGACACTGAAACTAAAAGCTTTGCCTGAGACTGGATTTATTCTTTACCCCGGCAGTCTAACCGAGCCGCTGACAACTCAGAACCAATCTGCTTATCAATCTCACACTCTTCAGACTCCTTCGCGTATAAATAACACACCGCAAAATTCAAAGCAGTCACTCATTTTTAAAACAGTGTTTTCCAAAAAGCCACGCAGAACATCATTTAGATGCGCATCGCTAGCAGCTTTTGCTGTTAACAAATATCTATCCATTAATTTCTGTGAACCTCTAATCCAATTCAGGGTTGCAGGAGGATGGGTGACGGGTTGAGCTGCTATCATTGGTACACCCAATCCATCACAGCATTAACAATTAAATTATAAGAATTTTACTTTTTTTATTTCTATTTAATTTTGTATAATCAAATTATTTTATGAATTTCATTTTGTAGTATGTCTTTGATCAGAGCTGTTAAGAAAGAATAAGAATTACATTCGAGCCTGTTCTCACTGCATGGGCATCAAATAATACTGTTAGTCGAGTGTTTAGTCAAAGTTCTGTGTCACGGAATTCTGAGACCATTATCACGACATCATATGAGTAGTTAAAAACCAGCCAACCAGTTAGTAAACGGAAAGAAAGCAACGAGTGAAAGTTAAACTCAACATGAATCAGTTTCCAGGTGCACAATCATGTGGTTTGTATCACTGGCACATAGGGCTGGGTGTCGTCACTGATTTCTAGAATCGATTTGATTCCGATTCACAAGGTCCCGATTCGATATAATCCACGATTCGATTTGAATTGGAGAAATTTAGCCTCAGACAGCCAGAAATATTATAATTCTGATCATTTATGATTACATATCGATTTTCTATATCTACAAAAAGAAAGCTGACACTGGTCAGACTTCATCAGAGATGTTAGCATCACAGCAGATGCCTTTGTATCAAAATAACAAAACATTAAAACACATGAAGATCGTCCTGTTCCAACTTTGTTATTACCCTTCAAATATTTGTTGAACAGTTATCCATCTATCCATTCTCCTCCATTCATCCAGTTCCAGTGGAGCCTATCCTAGTTACCATGGGGCACACTCAGGATAGGTTACCAGACTATCGTAGGGCCAGCACATGGAGACAGACAACCATTCACACCTACAGGTAATTTATAATCTGACCCCACTAACTGTTGGAGGAAGCCCAGAGAGAACCCACACATGCATGGGAAGAATATGCAAACTTCACAACGAGAGGCCACAGCCAAAAGGTGGATTCAAACCCACAACCTTCTTTCATCGTTAGCAGCAATGCTAACCACCGTGCTGTCCCCACATGTTTGTTAAACATGTGTACATCGTATTTTAAACATATTTAAGATCTTTAGACATCAGATAAGAGTCTTATACAACCAATACTTATAAATTAATATACAATTTTTTCATGAATAAAGTTTAAATGATAAAAGTGCCATTGATTAATTATAGCTATTATAAAGTGATACTGACTTAAGCTGCTGATTTTCAGCAGTTTAATCACTTTTGTGTTGCTGCAGTTCTTTTATCTGATCTGTCCTCTCAGATCTCAATAGATACCCTGGTTAGAGTCTATTGCTTGCCGACTATACTAACTTCACATTTTTGAGCATGGCACAGTGTGCACGTGAGGATATCTAAACTCTTCTGTTATGTCAGTAGATGCTTTGGATGCCTGCAGAGTGATTTAAGGAAGAACATCTGGTATTAAAAGACTATAATTTCCAGGTTCTGCAGTTATAAACATGACTTAAACATTTACTTAAAAATTTAAACTCAACTTGATAGGGGGAAATAACTTCACCAATTAGCTGTGTGTATATCCTATTTTCAGTGAAGCAGACTTTATACAAGGGCGAGAAAATCTACCCAGTCCTGTCAATCACAGCACAGTCAAAACACCACCATACCCAAAGAAGTAATTAATTTGTCAAAGAAGAAAAAGTCGATCTTGGGAGGAGACAAAACAATCCCTTTGGAGTAGTGTGAGTAAGGGCATCTGCTGTTAAATTAAACACGAGGAACTTCAACTGGTTTAACAGCAATTTTCAGCATGAATGTGGCTTTACATCGCATCCCATCAAGCCATTACTACAAGAACAATAATTAATTAGTTAACTATTTATGATATGGCTGACCCTCCCAGTCCAGATAAGTAATGTTTATGCCACAAGCAGAGCAGAAAAGCGACCTCTTTGCCCCCTGCAATTACCCACCACTTTCTCCCAGTCCGCTTGGGTATGCCAAGCGTCAAAACAACCTGAAATCACAGCGATTAACTCGGGCAGCCTCGCTGCGTTCACCAGCTACCAAAAGTCTGCCATCACACCTGCTTCTCTGGGCAGATTTTCAGTGGCGTGGTGAGCAGTCTGAGTGCAGTTTCAAAACAAGTTCACGTAAAGGTTTTAGTATTCTTGCGAGCCAGCAATTCTATGCCTGTGAGTTATCATTTAACTGATTTTGGCAGGGGTTCTCACAATTAGAGAGCTGAACTAGATGCACCACCAGAATCTGAGATACTCGGGTCTATACTGGGGATTTTCTGTCCTTCGTGTATCAGAAGTAACATCATCGTAGGAGAATAAATGTCTGTATCAGTCAGAAAACTGACAGGCTAATGAACAGCTTTGCAGGGTGCTTTTGTTGAACAAAACTTCAACATTTTGGCAACATCCTTGTGTTTTGATACCTCAGAGAGACATCAACCAGTTCTCTTTGTGAAGTTGGCAAAGAGACAGATCTGTTTGGTATAGTTTAAAACAGCGGCTTCAAGCAGAGGGAAATAATTAGCTTCCACAAGATAAAGCGCTCCTTTATAGAGTTCCAGTATTATGAGGTAGTGAATGGTGAGTGTCAGCTTGCTAACATCAGTAAAGACCACATTAAAGAACCACTAGGGTGTTGTTCAGATGTAGGAGAAAAAGTAAAGCCAAAACTTCCTCATGAGGTGAGGATGCTGATGTTCAGCGATTTCCACAGATGTATTTTGTTTGTGTTTCTCTTCACAAGCTTCTCCTCAGCAAATATTTTACTTGCCAAGTGCTTTGTGTGAAAGGTCAGTATTGCTTGCTTCTCAAGTGAGTGTTTAATCCTGCAGATGAACTTCACTTCCAGCATTGTGAATTGTTATAGTCCTGGTTCTGCTCTGCAGCAATGTGTAGCTCAGTCAGTGGTTTTCCACCTGGTGCAGGTTCTGGCTGGTATGGACCTCCACTTAGAGAGACTACACTTTACTACATGCAAGCTTCATTTAGGAACAGCGGCTCTGGAGTGCAGCCCCAGGTTAATGCTACCACAACAATTGGTAGAGTAACACAAGATATTATTGGCCAGCGCTATCTACTTAGCAGCAACTGAGCTTTCAAAATAAGAGCGATGTGTTTTCAAGTACATAAATCACATACAATGTTATTTTCTCCATAGAAAATGAAAACACTGCTAAAACATACACCAATATACTCAAGTGGCCATACCTGGGGAAACATAATATCTCATTTAGGATTGAAAGCTTTGGGTTGGCTCATTTCTAGTGAGCTTCAAAGATGTTGTTGGCATATTTTTTAATTTGCACAGATGATAGAAGTTTCCACCTGCTTCCAGTCTTTATGCTAAGCCTACTTAATCAAATCCATCGATACATTAAATTTTACTTAGCTGTGTGAATTATAGCTCGTGGATATATTTAACCATTAACGTTTGATAAAAATGCAAAGGAAATCTGTGAGGTTCTTCTTCATCTGCTTCCTATAGAAGCTGGTTGGTGAGCCCATCCCATGTTAAGTCATGCATGTATTTGCCCTTGTGTTGGGGTGAACTCATCTACCACGGTGTCATTAAAGAGCCATTTGCTGTTCGAGGACCAGGTGATTAAAGTGTACTTTGGCTGGCCTAGGACGCCCTGCTCTCCGGGAAGCCTCTTGTAATCCATATCCCCAGTCAGTGTGACCTAACTGGCTGTGCAAGGCCCAGTTAAGAACTCAATCCCATCTCATTAATGGAGGTAATGACTGTGATCAATCTAAAGTTGGTAAGGGCGAGCCGGGCAGGGTATGTGGGAGAGAAAGAGAGAGATAAATATTGAGGGCCAGGTAAAAGAAGGGGAGAAGAAACAAAAGGGCTGAAGACACAGAAAGATTGAGTTGGAGCGAGAGAAAAATAAGTGAAATAAAAAGTGAAATGAGAAAAGTAAGCAACCTGTGAGACCAAAACAATGGGAGACAAAGTGTATGAAAGAAGGAGGACGAATGACAGACGGGGGTAGATAGAGGGGCGTGTGAAGGTGAGAGGAAAGAGATAACATTAAAAGGGAGCAATCGAGTAAAGGACACAATTAAAGAGGGAGAATCTGAGAGGCTGAGAGTGGTGAAGGCAACAATGATAAAGAGAATTGAGCGAAAGGCAGATGGGGAAAGAAGCCGTGACCCTTCGAGACAGGACACAGCCTCTTTTCTTTCCTCTGTTTGTACCCCAACCTCTCCCGACTCCCCTGACATTTCCTGTGGCGATAGAGGAGAAACGTGGCTCGGAAAACTTTCCACCCTGTTTAAGCTTTCGGGCAGTCACAAGACTCCCCAGAGATCTGATTACCTTCCTCAATGAAGCTGGATTAAGCTCTTTAATTAAAATGATTGGGCCTTATTATATGCTGTCACAATTTAAAGGACATAAATCCCTCATGGCCCTTGAGTTCTGTCAAATTTCATTTGACATCCATGATTTTTTTCCTCCCCTCTTGTCAGTATTCAAAGTGAGTAAGTGAGCAAGGCTGAATATTTCCAGCACAGAAGACTGATAAGATGACAAATTTGCATTTACAAATAAGTGTGCGTCAGTGCTTGCAGTCATCTTTTTTTGTTGTTGTTTTTGTCGAAGGGGAAAAAAGCTGGATTATCTCAGACACTTAAACACAGCAGGCGTTATTGATTTGAATTCATCTCTTTCCAGTTTCATTCTAAAGCAAATGATCCGTATCTAATTTCTATTGGAATGTTCCTGTGGTTACACGTTGGCGTGCAGAAACCTCACAAATGAGAACGTTTGCAGCGCTGCGCAGGTATGGAGCCAATCTGGTCACACGCTCATCAGGTATGCTGCTGCCTCTGACGTCTGTTAGAGGCTTTTTTCGAGCTTGTGCGTGTACATGGATACACAAAGGCTAGAGCAGGGTGGGGTGGAAGGGCGGTGGAGCTAGCCTCCTGCCTCCCTGCAGCCTGCCCCATTGTACAGCTGCTGTCAGTGCTGGCATGGCTCCCCTGACAATCTGCTCTTTAATAGCTAATATCAGGGTACATTTCCTCAGGCACTGGACTGGAACTGAGAGATGGCGGGCTGTGCTATGGGCATTTCTCTCTCTCTCTCTCTCCCACGTTGCCTTTCTCGCTTTACCACTGCTCTCTCTGGTGCTGGTGTAAAGACGCGCACAAACACACTTGACAGGCAGCAGCTGAGTCATCTGGCTAATCTGCTATCTTACAGTGTCCAGTTGCACATTCTTCTCATAGAGCACGCAGGTACAGTAACATTATGATGTAAAGAATTTAGATGCTATAAATGTAAGTACACACTTTGAAGCAGACCCGTAAACGATAGGCTGATGTTCTTTGAAATGTATTTTTTTAAGTGGTGTTTGCTTGCTCTGGTTATTAGAGAGGCTTTCAAAAAGCCTGGAAAATGTTATCCCTAAACTGCAAATACATTTAGCTAAACCAATGAATTATAATCACTAAATATACAAACATGCTTTTGCAATTTCACAGTAATTCAGTGTAATATTTAGAGTTTTTAGAAAGATCTAAACATTGGTTAACCTGACCTAATTTGAAATTAGCAGTTGAATTATTGCACTGTGTTTAAAAAGAATATTTTCTTACATGCTGAAGGATGAAGGAACCCGATGCTCTCAGGGTTTAGTGCGCACAGATTGATGACAGAATTATTTTCTTTGCTGGATAACAGCCTGCAGTCGTCTCACACACGTCTCCGGAACAATCCTGGCCCATTCTTCTTTGGCAAATCTCTGAGCTCCTCCACATCGGATGGTTTCATATCATGGTTCTTTGTCCTCGGTTCAACTCAAAGACTTTCATAAGGATTAAAGTCAGGACTTTGTGCAGGTCAGTCAACAATGTTTTGGGTCGCTGTTGTGTTGGACACCAGAACAACAACCCAAAGCCAGTTTGGGTCACTGACTGCTTGAGGTTTTCTTTCAGAATATTTACTTCCGTCTTTCTTTAGGATTTTGTCCACCGTCATGAGATTACCGTGTTACAGAGGCACTGAAGCCTCCCTGCAGGGTAATATTCCCCCCACCGTGCTTCCCTGAGGCGAAAGTGTTCTCTGGGTTGTATTTCTCTCCCTTCTTTCTCCAAACATTGGCAGTGTCTCTGTGGCCAAAGAGCTCTTGTTTTGTCCACCCAAAGACCGGCTTACATTATGCATAATCATTATGCATAACCTTTCTCCAGGTTGTTCTTAGCAAACTTTAGTATAGCTTGAAGGTGTCTCTTCTGCAAATGTGCAGTTTTCCTTGGTCCAGGGTTCTACTTATTCTCCTTTTTTAAGATGACAATCCCTGCCTTGGCTGTGTCATTCACTAGTGTCTTGGCAGTTGTTCTGGGGTCTTTAGACACATCTCTCACTAGTTTTCTTTCCAGAATCTTTGAAATTTTTCACATCCTTCCTCTGCCAGGTTTGTTCTGTACAGCGTGGCTCTCTTTGAATTTATTGACGATACTTCTTACTTCTTAACAACTGGAAACGCTGTGATAACTTTGTCTCCTGCTTTGTAAGCATTAACATTTTTTTCCTATTTTTAAACTGATTTATTTCAAGTGACAGCTCAAACCCTTCCTGAAGTTTATATACAATTAAATCACAGCTGTGGTTTGCTGTGTCGATCAGTAAAAAAAAAGTTAATAATACTGATTATGTTGCGTTTTGTTTTTCTTTTCTAATTCTGTCATTGTGTGCACACAGATATAATTTATGTTTTTAAAGAAGACTAGTGTTTTTAGAAATGTTGTGTTAAAAATCACTTGCTCTGTAAAAAAACAACAAAAAAAAAAATTTAAATTTCATAGGGAGGCTAATTATTTTGTCCTCATCTGTATGTAGAAGGGGTTAGTTACTTTTACTTACTGTTAAAATCTTAATTCACATGACACAACTGAACTTCACGCAAAACCAGCAGGCAGGGATGAAGTCCCTTACCATGTTGGCCAATCAGAAACACTGACACTTTTGGTCCCGCCCACCTGAGAAGCAGAGGAGTTTATTGCAGTGTCGTCAGTTTAAATCAGTGTCAGTTAAATGTGATGTGGACCACAGCTGCATTACCTGTTGTATTGTTAAGCCTACTGCAGCTTATTTTTAATTAAATCCACAACATGGCAGAATGTGACGGATATCACAGATTTTTGTTTTAACACCCACCCACACGCGCACCAAAGGTGAAAGGAGGAAAGTGTGATTTTTGCAGTAAATGATGTTAATGGCAAAAACAGCTTATGATTTCAAATGCAGAGGTTGTTCGTGGAGTCCTCCTCCC
The DNA here is from genome assembly GCF_964374335.1 of Astatotilapia calliptera. NCBI lineage: Eukaryota > Metazoa > Chordata > Actinopteri > Cichliformes > Cichlidae > Astatotilapia > Astatotilapia calliptera. Next base: position 34,445,885 of record NC_137432.1, on the reverse strand, counting down.
ACTATTATTTGTATATTCCAGCTGTGCGTGATGTCTTTTATGCATCCACGCTCATAGCTCCTTCAGCACGCCTCCTCTCTCCTTGAGATGCATTTTTGGATTTGAGATATCCTTTGAGATGAGCAGTGAGATCAATTTCTGGGTCAGAGGAATCCCGAGAAATAGGGGCAGAGGAGAGAAATATCAAGGAGGGAGAAAACTGAAAATGGACCTTTTTTGGAAAATTCTTGCAGGGTGAAGATTTTCAGCTCTGACTCCTCATTTTCCTGCTATTTAAAGTTTGTGGTCGACAGGCAGGAACATGAAGAACAGGTGCTGTAAAAAATAACCCGGTGTATAAGTCGACAAGTTTAACCAGCTTCAAAAGTTTCATATTGTATTCGCAAACAAAACAAAACAGTAAAAAACTCTCGGCATTAATCAAATATTCACCCAACTGCAGAGCTCTCATTACAGAACACTTGCAATCAGATGTATTTCTACCAAACACAAATGAGCAATCAGATTACATTGTTTCCACCATGGATCTGTTGTACTGAAATTATAATGGAAATCATATATTTTTCCACTTGTAGTTAACAGAGCAAAACAATCTAATTGAAAGCCCACTCTGCAAACGTGCACCGAGCTCTGCCTCCCTTTTTCCACCGACTCTCACCACGGCCATTACTCTTCTGCGATCTCGGCATTTCATTAGCGCCAGCTTTGTGACCCTGATATACCATCAAATACTTCAGCCTTACAGATAATGCAGCATTTACCCGCCTCGACAATTAATTCTTTTGACATCTGAGTACATTAATATTCATTACCCCATGCCACTTGTGACAAACCACCACCCCCACAAGCTGTAGATATGATCGTGAGATGCTGTATAGAAATATAGTTGTTGTTTTTTTTCTCCCCTCTCTTTTTTTAAGGGCATTGAAATGATTAATAGCCATTTGTCTGTGTGGTTATGACAGCTTGTTGTTTAAGGTCCCAGAGGTCTCTGTCTGTGTATAATGTGTTTACAATTTTCCCCAGGCTTGAGTGTAAGTTTAATGTCAGAGCTGTGTAGAATCCATTACAGATGAGTATCTCAGTTCAGGTGCAGTGGGAGGAGGTCAATGTCTGAGCCCTACCTTTGTTGTTTGGCCTTTTTATTTTTTATTTTTTTTATCTCAAGAAAACGTGCTTTTCCCTCTGGCGTGCAGCGCTATTTCGCGCTTTAAATTGTTTCAGTGTCGGTTGGCCAGTTTTTAGAGATCCCTTTCTTCCCTTAAATATAATGCAACTGAAGGATGTTTGCCTTGTGATGTTCAAAGCACAACATATATAAGTTTGAAGAACTTTCTGATGACTACCAGCTGCACACTTCTTTTCAGCTAGCGCAAAAAAAGTGTACAGCTGGCGAACATTAGTAGGACAACTCACGTCAGCGAGCCATCATCAATGCTTTCATCGTGTCTCAGTGTCGGGAACATGAGACTGTTCATGCACACTTTCTTTTGCATAGTACTGCAGTTCTCACTCTGGGGTCGGTGGGGGAAAACGGCTCATTGCAGAGATTAAGACCTCAGAAATCTGCAAACTTTGTGGCTTAACTGTATCAGCTTTTCAAATTATTTTTTTTCTTTTTGTTTGGTTTTATTACTGTTGCAACTTTTAGCACAGCAACATAAATGATATTTAGTTTAATCTTATTCAAGAGAAGGCGACCATTACAGAGATATCTGCAAAACTGACATCAAAGCAATCCAGATGGCTTTTCAGGAGGAAGTATTCCTTTAAGGTCTGAATGTCTTCACATCTATCAGCTTTTTCCACTAAAGGCTGTATGATTTTATAGAAAAATATTCAATCACCGTCACTGCATAGCTAACTTTCATAGTTACTGTAGCTTTGGAAATATTTCAGTCAGATTGAGTTATATTGGTTTGATATGCTGTGTAGCAGGGCTCTGCACTGGGATTGAGGAGGTAAATTAGAAGTCATCTTTTCATTTTCAAGAAAGAATGAATCACAGATGTGCCACTTCTAAATGACTTTCTACAGGGTCATTTTCTACTTCACAGAAAAAAAACACACTGACTTTGATGATGTTAGACAATGATGGACACAAACGCACAGCAAGGAAACAGGCTATTGTGGCTAAGGTGGTCTTCAACAAGCATACGTGATAAATATTACAAATGATCAAACTGCTCTTACTTCAAAAAGCAACTTTACAATAAAAAAAAGTCTTTTTTGTTTGTTTTTTGGAGCCAATTTGACCAAAAAAATGTCGGAGCCACAAAATTTATTTGGGCCTTATAATGAAGGTGATACAGCCTATTAAGTATGAATTAGCCTATCAACATCACTAATAGGTGTAAATAATTAAGATCATTAACCACATGAGACTACTCTGCAATGCGATATTTACTACTGAACTACTAATGTTGAAGGTAAAGCTCTTCTGTTTTCCTCAGCTGCACATCGCAATCGACCTTTAGGTCTGTAAAAACAATATTCTGCTTGTTCTGGAAACATCTCACCACATTACTTTTTTCTGTTGTTTGCTAATTTCTCATTGTGGTTCAAGCGTGAGAGTAAGTCAGCAGCATTAGCACACAACTCTGTCCAAACACACTGTTAAAGTCTCTGTTTTTCCTCCCTGGATTTTCTTTTTGTGGATTAGGAATCCACAGCTAGAGGGACTCAGGACCAGCCATTTATTTGTATACATCCATGTGATCCACCAGTGTTGAGGTATATCAAAACTAATAGAACGTGGGTAGCTATGGACATTTTAATTGACAAAATATGAAAACAATTGGTAAAATTTAGGTTACACGTTTTTACAGCTGGATAAACATGAGGCGTCATGTACAGAGATGATAAATAAAGTCAAGAGATTGGACTCACTGCACAGCAGTCTAGCATGTCTAAACTTTTGGATGCTAGTGTATAATACAAAAAATAAATAAATAATAACTTTTCCACAATCACACGAGCCGAAGACGGCTCCATAATCACAAGTTGTCTACTGATACAGTCTATTAAATCTTATTGTCGAATTAAAAGAACAACATAACTAATCAGTGTTTAAAGACAACCTCGTTTTATTTCAGTCCATTGTTTCATGTTGATTCCAGCTGTGTCTATTTTAAAATTCCAGATTGTTTATTTTACAGTTTAATTCTTCCTCAGTGACCATTACATTTCAGAAGACACGTTTCATTGTGACATTTCATCAACGGGGCTTTAGTGCTTCTGTCTGCTGCTTTACTCAGATAACTCGCATAACCGCCGCTGCCATGTTTGTCCTGAATGACTGACAGAAATGCTCAAGAGGAAAAATTGTGTTATGAAATAAAAGTGGAGACAAAAATGACAAGCAATTAAGTCGAAATGTTTGTCAAAATTACATGTTGACGAATTCATTATCTAATGTGGGATTCGTTCAAGATGACATTTAAAAATTCGATGGAAGCAAAAGATGACGGGAGATGCTTCACAACTTAACTTTGTAAACGTTATTTTCAAACATATATATCTGCTATTGTGTATTCTTAAGTAACTTCAGGGTAACCCCCTGACCGTGGCTCAGGGGGTTGGGAAGCGCATCAGTAACTGGATCGATCCCCGGGCTCTCTGTCCTGGTCGTTGTGTCCTTGGGCAAGACACTTCACCTACCGCCTACTGGTGTTGGCCAGAGGCGCCGATGGCGCGATATGGCAGCCTCGCATCTGTCAATCTGCCCCAGGGCAGCTGTGGCTACAACTGTAGCTGCCTCCACCAGTGTGTGAATATGAGAGCGAATGAATAGTGGTATTGTAAAGCACTTCCAATCCATTATTATTATTAATCACAAAAACTCTTCTGTAAAACCTGATTTCTTACAAATCCAGTTGCTTAATTGCTGAGTCCTGAATGCTCAAAGCTCCCACTAAATATGAACTTCCCACAGTTCACATGAAAAGAGTAAACAGTGAATAACTATTTAATTAAAATGTAATTCTCAGCAGCAGCCGGGGGGAAAAACACATTCAGTGCATTAAATATTTAGGAATATTAGATATAACATGTTTCCTATGTTGGTCAGAGTGCGTCGACTCTTTTGTGACATAAATACACGAGAAACTTAGATTTTTAGCTCAAAGTAAAGTTACTTAGCGCATAATATAAGTATTATAAATTTAGCCATAATTTCTGAAATGCATTTAAGATTTAATAACTACTGTCCCTTCAGATGTGTGACCTCCAAAGTCATAGCTTGACTTAGCATTACATCACATCACATCCCCTCTCTTACGGTAAATGTCGATAGACTGCAGTGTGGGTTGGCTTCAGGGAAGCTCGAGTGCAAATTGCTTCTGTTAATGGTTTGACATTTGTATAGTAGCTAAGTAACTCTGCGGGGTACGAGACAGACTGCAGCCAGGTGTGAAGCTCTTAATATAACTTAAAGACTAACACATGATGTGCACCATGTGAAATATATAAGATTAAACTGCCTGTTTGTTAATGCTCTTTTATGATACTGTTTTAGGGGATACAGAAGAAAATTGTTATCCGGCTTATTTGAGGACCCTGGATATTCCACTCATCCATTTTCTTAACCACCTATCCAATTCAAAAGCCACGAGGGGGTTGGAGCTTACGCAGACTATCATGGGGCCAAACCCTAAACAGATTCGCAGGATATTCCTCCTGAGAATTGACACAGTTTTCAAACATTGCTATATAACGTTTCACCTCAAGTATTCTTTAAAATGCCCGTATGTGGCTTAATAACAGGTTCATTTTTTGTGAGTCTACTATAATATGTGCATGTTTCAATGTGAGGAAAAACATTGCTGCATCTCTTTTTTTTTTTTTTTTTTTTTAAATTTGTAATCTTTTCCTGAAATGCTCAGTTTTAGCTGTTGTGCCCTTTTGATCTCCCTCTGCTCTCCATGAGTGCACCAACAAAATTAGGTGTTAGTTAGCTTCTACAAGGTCTACAAATGTGGTTGTAGAGCACGTGGCTGACAAAATCCTTGAGTTTATTCCAGTTTGAACTCAAATCAGACCCAGATAAAGAAGAGAATCCTGCATTCATCCTTACATTATAGATTTTACAGAGATTTCATTCAATACTATTTCTGAAATTACTTATTGTGGCCTTCAAATCTGTATTTCTTTGTGTTTATGTTGTTTAAAAAAGTATCAACTTAAATTTCATGTGACCTGGTTGAGAAGCAAAATTTAAATCAAATGTTCTTCTTCTTGTTTTTAACATGTAACATCAACGAATAATAACAAAAAAGCTAAAAGGTTCCACAATTTGTGGTTGGCCCTAAAAATTACAACTTTAACTCACCTCTGACGTGTGGGAAAGGGATTCAAATTAGTGTTGGGTTGTGGCTGAGACGTAAAGTTGAGGAAATCGCTCTGTCAAATCATCTAAGGCTCTTGGAAAAAAGCTGAACTGGACTCTTCATCTCTCATCTGAGAAGCTTCAGTTCTACAACCAAATGGTGGAGAATCCCAGGCATAAAAACCTGGTATAAATAGAAGTTCAGTCACTGTCCCTCCAAGCTCCTTAGAATACCATGAGAACCCACAGACTCTGTCAAGTAACTAAAAATGATGGGCAGTGAGGAAGCTTCTTTTTTGAGGGTATCTCAAAGTAACTGCAAGTTAGAATGCAGATGTGTGAGGCAGTGATGAGGCTAACTCTGTTTGGGAAAACCACAAAACATGTCACATGGGTGCTTTAAACTTCAGGCGTCAGGGCTGTATAAGGTTCTACATATGTATAGGTCACAATGCAAAATGCACTCCAGAAATGTGCTCCTAATTTAAATACTTTGGAACGTTGGAAGAAGACATGGTTTAAGGTTGAAATTAATCCCAGAGCAGAATAGCTCAATGTGTTTCTAATTACTCTAAAAAACTTCTATTGTTACAGTTGAAGGGGAAGACTTTCATTGGGCCAATTTTATGACATAATAATAGGCAGCTTAAGGAATATTACGCTTCAGAAGACAGAGAGGGCAGGGCTCCTCGGCAGTGCTTTCAGGTGCCAAATACGTTATCCTCCACAGGGCCAATATGGGACACAGAAGATAAAACCATTTAATATATTGTACATCTGGTTCCTGTCAGGCGCTGAAAGTTGCAGTTAGTTTGTGTTTACCTTTAAACATGTTTTAAGCAGACGAATACCACAGAGACCCAGACTCTAAACACCTGGCCAAGATGACTGGATTTAGAAAGCCACCTGGCTGCAACATGATGAATATTAAGATACACAGAGTCAGCACACAATAATGTGAACCAGAAAATTTAAATTAAAAATGGAATAAGGGCAGATGCAAAGTAGAAAGCCAGAAGAAGAAGATGCAAAAAAAGCAACAGGGTGCTTTGTACCAGGAAGTGAGGTGTAATCCAGAAATTACAGTCTAGATTCATCCATTAGAAGTGCCCAAACATCTCACATCTGTTTGTAATGTATCAGAGAGGATATTACAGCAGTGGAAAGTTATGGTGCAAGTCATTTCAGCTTTGGTTAATATATTGCAAGGTAAACAGCAGGAATACTGGTGTGCACGTAACAATGTGCCTGAGCTTGATGTTTTCTTTTTTTTTGCCAGATTACCATGTAATGATTTCCAGTTGCCCAGCACGTTGCACCAATGGAATCATCTCATGCAAATGAGCGGGCATTACATGTTTTGTCACAAAGTGTTGTTGCCTGTCAGCACTAGATAACACAAAAAGCACACTTAGGCCCTACCTCATCCCTCCCATTGCCAACCCAGGCAACACAGGGCTGATATAATCAACAGTGAGTCTATCCAGGTCCTAAAGTGATTACAAGTTGAGTGCAGCAAATCAAAAATGCCAAATAGGAAGGCTTGGAGGTTTAATGATGATTCCCAACAGAAGGGCTCCATCTACATAAAGAACAGCAACAAAGGTCTTGCGTTAGGAATAGGCAGGAAAATACAAACCTTTCCTCTCAGTGTTGTTGGGGACCTGTGAGGTGTTGATGCCCTTGGCCATCTCCTGGTTGGCGGTTTCCTTGGTGACCACTGAGCCTTTGAGCTTACTCTTCGGGGCGTCCAGGGCTTTTAGCTTCTTGGCATGTTTGGTGCCCTTGTAGTGGGCCAGGGCCTGGCTCTGTGAGAAGAACAAATAACAGGCTGTGGGAAAGTGGCTACAAAGTCTGGATGAATTATTAAAATATGAAAACTAAAAGAACACAGACTAAACATAATTAGCAGGCTCAATATCCCTTGCAGCCAATTTTAGAAAATAAGTATTAAAGCTAAATGTTTAATACACCGAGGTACCACTGGCGTTCAAAGTTATTTATGTGGTTTATGACTGACTGAATAGCTACTACCTTTCCTCCACATGTACTAGTAAAGGGAGCATTTTTGGATCAAATATTAATTTGTTGTTCCACAGCCAATGACTAGTTTATAAGGCCTGGATGTCAAATATTTTACCTATAAGAGGAATTTTGCTAAATCAGCTCATTATATCAACAATATAGTTGCTGTTGCACCTCCTGGATAGCTGCTAAAGTTGAATTTTTCTGGCTACTTCAGCTATAGCCATAAAAGTTTGCATGAAATGATCATTAAGTCTAAATATGAGGCTACTTTCTCCAAATGGGACCTGTTATGATTATTTCCAGCTCCAGATTTGTATTTGTGGAATCTACTAGAACAACTTTGCATGAGTCACAGATCAAAATGTTTTTATTTATCCTAAACGGAGCCTTGCTGCAGCCCTTTAATTCACCCTCTCTCTGAATTCAATTTCATTTCAGTTCAATTTGTTTATAAAGCACTAAATCCCAACAGTGGTCACCTCAAAGTGCTTTATATAGCAATGTAAAGACCTTACAACAATACAGAGAAATCCCCACCAATCAAACAAGCCCCTGTGAGCAAACACTTGGTGACAGGGGGAAAGAAAAACGTCAGATTAGCAGGAAGAAACAAGCTCAGGGAAGGGCAGCCATCTGCCATGAGCGGCTGGGGGTGAGGGGAGGAAGACAGGACTGAAACAAGATGTTTTAGTTCCTCTTCTCTCCCTTGGAGCCATCTTTCATTTGATTTGCTGGACTTACAAACAGAAGGTTTGAACAGCAGGTGGGTGGGGCTTCTGTGCTCACCCACACCTGTGTGCCTGATATGATCGTCCTCAGGACATCCATTTTCACTAGAGTCACAATGGGGAGGAAACCTGGGCGTTTAGATCAGCTATTTATATCTAAATCCATGCATCTACATATCTACACTATATATTTTACAACAATAATAACTTGATGTTAGTGATTAAGAAATTTTTGTGACCCATGAAGTTTAATTTATGCAGTGGCCATTTGTTTTAAAGTCTGAGCACGTAACGCCACCAAGATTCACCTTCACAACAGATTCATCAAGTCGCACAGAAGGGGGACATATGCAAAGACTTTGAGCTGCCCTTGTTTACCTCTGCGCACTTTGCCTGTGGCAGGAATGAAGGTTTTAGGACGGATCCAATTGGAATAAATAAATACGCCAAGCATGCATCCCCAGAAGACACCGGTAAGCAGTTTTATTTATGCACCGCGGTGGGGATATTTACCAAAGACTGCTGGGATAGAAAGCCCTTTCCAGGTAGTATCTCTGGATTAGCATATTGTTTCTTTCTGTCCTTTTCAGTAATTAGTGTGCAGCGGTTTGGATTATTTTTAAATGAAAGGAAAACAAGAACTCGGGATCACATAACAAAGTTCTTGTAACATGCCTTTTGGGCATTCAGTATATTACCTAAAATGGTCCGCAATATAGTGTGCAGACTGTGAACTTTGGCGAATAACATGAGAAAGTGCACTAGAGTATGTGACAAGTTAATAGGATGAGACAAGTAAAGAGGTGTCATTACACTAGGTGCATAAAGTTGCCAAGAACTCATAGTTCAGTAATTTTGTTGGCAAAGGAAATTGCTGGAGTGCTTCGAACATTCCCCCTTCATCCTAGGAACCACTTTTGGATGAAGCCTCACTTTTTCAAAGAGCGTGTGCATCTTGTTCTGGCAAGAAACCATTCATTTTAGCCCGCATTCATCACCCTCCAGGTATCAAAGACATAAGTTACCGTTTGTCATGAGACACAGCTGATATGGATGGGTGTTTAATGCAACCACAGAAATAATTCATCTTTCATTAAAGCAATGAAGTGGAAGAATTGCCTGAACTCCGAGTCTGGCGCATGCATGATTAAAACTAGAATGGAAATCATTTGTTTCCCTTTCAGGTGCTCTGCGAGGGGTGAAAACACATCAAACAAACCAGCGTTGCAGGGTTTCTTTAGGATTTAGAGAGGCTGCTGGAAACCGAAAGGTCACAGTTTAAATTCCAGTGTATCCATCAACAGCCGTGAACAATTCAGCCCCCTTGTGCATCATAAGTAAACCTCAATAAAAGTGCTGGCAAAATAAAATGGAAACTCTAAGCTTTGTTTTGCCGTGACATTAGGCTGGCATGTTGCCTGATTGTTTTGTCTACATAGAGCCTGAATAAGGTTCAGAGTCACGATGGGAAAAGTTATGACGAGAACTTTTCTGTGAAAGGTGTGCAACCATATTCATGGAAAAACCACAGCAGTAAAGGGTCAAAACACAAAGACACATCACAGTACAACTACTTTAACCAGTGTTTACACATTACACACGTTTTTCTTTTCTAAATATGTATATTTAGAAAGTACTCTTCTTATTAAATCCCTTGTTGACCCTATTAAGGGCAGCTTGAATAGCTAATTCAATAGCTAACTGAAAAGCCATCGCATTGTATTTGTATAAAAGATCTTAATTTTATTTAGTTTTGGTTTATTCTCAGACCTCAAATTAGTTTCATTTCCAGTTTCATTTTTACTCCACTGTAAAATTCCCATTTAACTTTAAATGGTGCGTCTAAACTCTAAAGGCCCAATTATCTCCTTTATTTGTTAGTGCAGTCTAAAATGTCGGTCCAGGTGACCAGAAATGTGACTTAAGATAAATGTTAATGCTCTCTGCGGCTACTAGATTTGTAGCCTAAATAAGAAACCAGTTGATAATATTTTAGAAACTTTAGAACAGTTTTAAAATTCCCCTTTGTGAGGAAAACAGACAAAAACATAACCTACATCTCAAAGATACTATAAATGTTCTTTTCATTCCCTTTTTGTGTTATATTAATTCTACTTTGATTATCTGTATGTCTATGCATTTAAAGCAATTTTAAATAAATCTTGTGAAGTAACTGTTATTTCAGCTACTGCAGTTTTTCAGTCATGTATGGGACATTTAAAAAGTTTAGCTGATTCAATTAAACATTTGTACAGAAGTTGGGAAATTCAAAGGAAAATAACCAGAATCCTTATACTGGCCACTGTCTCGCTGAAGAAGATTAGTTGGTTTTGACTTCACAATTCAATTAATTTAATATCATTTAAATAAGACTGACCCATTTCTTCCATAAACAGAAAAGCTGTTTTTGGTTATTCAGAGCAGATGAAACTTTAAATTCAGGGGAAAGTTCACAATCCAACATTAATGATTAATGTAATATTCAAATAAAATTATCTCCAAAGCCCAAAACTGATGCAATGGAGAGTAAATCTATTCATTGTATTTTTTTCATATGTAGATTTCTTTTTTAATGGAGATGGAACCATCTACCACTTTTATGTGTAGTATTAAGTTTATACACCATTTTTAGCCTGCCATAAATCTTTATGATTTGCACAGTGTGTATACGAACCTTTCTAGCCAGTAGTATCATGACGGTGCACGCTATGGAACTCAGAAAGTTTGTAGTGATGTTGTTTTAGGGGATTTTAAGTTCTTATTTTGAAAAGAGCTGAGTCTCTTACACAGTGCATGCAACCAGAAACCCACCCATTCACATTCCTGTGGATGAGTTAAGACCCCAGTAAATGACTCCAAGTCACAACAAAGAAGCACCAGTCGTTGTTTTAACCCATAACAGCCAGTGTGCGGGCCTCAGTCTGATGGGGAGCAAGGGCATGTCTCACAGCAAGAAGCCGCTCCCAAGTCTGATTCATAGTGTGACTCAAATGTGTTGCGACTTACGTCAAAACCAAATGAAAATAAACACATTCTTAAAACACATTTTCATCTGGTACCAGCCTGCAGCCAACACCTGGTTGCTGTTGAGTTATTATTAGATTTCCCTCAATAAAGTTAAATCCAACTCGATGGTTCCTGTTGCTGTAGGGTAGGGTCATAAATTTTTAAAGATTAAACTGATTTGTGAATAAATGTTTAATCCAAAGTAAAATATCTGTATGACATTCTTATGTATTATTTACTGTACTACATGTACAGGTCATCAGTAACTTTAACTACTGAAGTTAAACTTTTATTTTTGTAATAAAAAATAGGTTTATGTTAATAAATTATTCTAATACATCAGTAAATTGTGTTTCACTATTGTAGCTTGTAACTATGAAGCCGTTTTTTAAGACTAAAATAATGACTTTTTCCTTAGACACCAACTCATGTCAACCTCGGCCCTCATGATGAACAAAATGTGGCTGTTATTACTGGTCTTAATCAGGCAAAGCAAGATCAATGAAAAACAATGACACCCAGGATTATTAATATATATATGAGGGAGTCTCTTTCCAGTCATTATATATGACATACGTGAAGAAACTGTCCAAAACTGTGCGGATGCTGAGCGTGCCTTAATAAAGAGTTGAGTTGTCCCAATCAAGATGTCCAACAAGCAATCCAAAACAAATCCCTTTTTTCTTCCCAACTCTTAGAACAACTCCTGAAGCTTCTTCATTTGTTTGCTAAGCGGAAGAAGCTGCTTCATGTGTTTCCTCACCAAATCCTGGGCAGCTGCAGTTCTTGATTTCACTCCCAATGGTGCTGCAGCCAACACCATGAAGAACACTAAGAGCAGGTCCAGGAAGAACAGAGCCAGCAGGCAATGATTCTCTTGAATCACTCCACACCAGCCCAGGAGCCAAAAATCAGAGTCACGGCACCAATAAATAACTCAAGGTTTATGGTGGGGGTTCTGGGGTTGTTTTTTTGTTTTGCTTTTTTTGGTTTGAGAGATTCTTTACTCCTGATAGGGATTAACACAACCCCAGGGAGGAGACACACATCCCTTTCGTGTTGTGTCAGAAAGGACTTTGGGGGAAAAATCTCAAATGGGTTCGCTGTGGCGAACTTTGTGAATAAGGAATCGACTGAAAGTATTGATAAAGTACTGAAACGTAAAGTTGAAGTATTTTATGACGCATTGTATAAAACCACTTGAAGCCAAAGTAAGTCAGCTATTGTTTGATGAAAACAGGTGTTCACCTGTTCCACAGGTGGGTCTTGCTTTGTGTTTCTGATGTCCTTTTTCTCTGCCTGTTTCTGTCAGTGGGTGCAGTCAAGTCGAATTTGTTGTGGAAGGTTTTTAACTGAGTGATGTGACCTAAACTGAATGACAGTCTTAAAAAGAACTGCTTAAATGAGCTAAGTACTAGGAAAAGGTGCTTTAATGGTTTCTTTCTTACCTCCTTTAGCACTTTGCTTACAAAAACAATCAGCATAACTGATGAGTGGCACAAATCTAATCCTTAAATATTAATTAAAGGTGCGCTTTCTATTTAATGCCATAACTTGATGACAGGTTTTAAATTTTCACTGGCAGACTGTTAAATCAGCAGCTGAACTGTGAACATTATGCTGCTGTAACAAAATCTCCTTCTTATCAAGGCGGTTTCTTCATTGCCTTCTCTGTCTGCTGTTGTATTACTGGCCTTTAGAATTATCATGAAATTAATTTTTACCTTAGGCCAGATGGGATAAGAATAAAATGCTCTATTGGGATAATATCATACTCTCAGTTCTTGCAGATATGATGGGTCTGATGAGTCAGGATTTTGTATGTGAGAAGAAGGATTTTAAATTAAATTCTGGTTTCAATATTAAAGACCTCCGGTACTAACTAAGCCCCCCTAGTTCTAGTACTTTTGCTGCAGTGTTTTCAGAGATTGTTTAAAACAGCCAGATAAGAAGGAATTATAATAATCTACCAAAGAAGTAACAAATACATGAAATTGTTTTTCAACATCATTCTGAAGAAGAATGTTTCTAAATTTAGGAATGTTTTACAGATGAAAGAATGCATCTTTATTTGTTTAATGTAACCACCGAAAAGAATATGCTGGTCAAAAATAACTTTAAGATTCCTCATAGTGTTGCTGTGCAATGCCAAAGTAATGCCATCCGGAGTAAGCATGTGGTTGGACACCTTTCTGAGGGTTTTAGGACAAAATAGTATAAGCACTGAAGTACTGCTTATCCTTCTCTCTTTAATACATGCCTGATAGTAGTTTAACTAACTGATCTCTGTCATCTGGCGTCACTGATAAATAGAACTGGGTATCATGTGCAAAGCAATGGAAATGTAAAAACTGTCTTTTTTCATGCATCCCTAAGAGAAGGAAAAAAAAATATTGGTCCCAACACGGAACCGTGTGGAACTCCAAGAATAACATCTGTATTCAAGGGGGAGTCCCTTGAACTAGTCAGATGGATATGACTCAAAATAGTGCAACGTGTTTCCTTTAATACTGCGTCATTTAGTCTCTGTAGGAAAATGTTGTGAATAGCACTATCGAATGCTGCATTAAGGTCTATGAGGAAAAGCAGAGAGATGAGCCCACTGTCAGTGACCACAAGAAGATCATTATTTCATTATTAGTGCTGTTTTTGTTCTATGATGAGCTTTAAATCTAGACTGAAAGTCTTCAAATAAAGTAAGATATACTTTACTTATCACTGACTTGGGAAATTCTTTTGTTACAGCATTTAAAAAAATAAACACAACAAAAATATAACACGTAGCTTTAAGAAGTAGAATGATGTATGTCAGTAAATAATACAATGTTGCAAAAATATCTGAGTCAGGTAACAACTAGTCAGAAACCAAAATAAATATGATAAAGCAAACTAATCTGGGTTTAAATGACAAATATTAAGTGTATATAATTAGCTAAAAGAATTCAAGATTCTGTGCTCCGCTTTTAGTCGCCATTCTGTTTTCCACCTCACTATTTCCAATTATATTTCATTTGTTTTTTTATCAGCCTTCTGGAGTTTGTTCTCTCTGACTTTCTATAAGTTCAGTAGGCTTTGTATTAAAGCTCACTTTTTGTTAAGTAGTCTGCATTTGGGTCTTCATTTTGGTAAATTATAATTGCTTTCCTTTTTCCTGAAGCCACGTAATAGTATTTTTTCAGGCATTATCGCTGCTTGTTATTCAAATTACAGAAAAATATGGAAGGGGGAAAAAAGAACAGGCTTGAGATTATTAAGCAAGGTCTCCGGAGAGGAAATTATTTCTCTTTTCCACAAAATAATGCCAATACAACTAATAACACAATAATGATGAAAACACTATTAAAGTGGTGACAATTCATGTTGCCAGAGCAGTGAATTAAAATGTCACTGATAGCTCAGAGGCTGCGTTACTGATAGTTTTTTAAAACTTGTTTTGCCATTAAAGCCTTAATTAATTGTCATCATGAGCACAAGGAACATTAAGCTGAGTTTTAATTCATACGCTGTGCAAAGGGTTTTGGTGGATTTGCAATAACTTGCAAAAAAAAAAAAAGTAAAAGCAATAAGTAGGTGTTCCAGATTTCCTGTTTTTGTCTTCTTCTGCTATGATGGGAATATTATTTTTATTCACTGACGTGATATTTTAAAAAAAAACAAATCTACCAGTTCACTCACATCTTTTCACCAATATTATTTTTGTTGTGCACGTGCATGATACAATGTCAAATAAAAAACAGTCCAAACTGTAGAGTTGTCTTTGTCTGCATTTATTAGAGCTAGCACAGCTGCAGCTTTACATCAATCTGAGAGAGGGCAATTCAATCTCATCTCCTGCCGAACTGCTTATGGAAATATTATTACTGTTGTGTTGCACCTAAAGAGACCACAGTGTTTATTCCAACATGAGACCGACATGTTAACTTGTCATAATAATAACATCAACGCCAGGGTTTGTCAGTATGAATTTTGAAGAAAACAGTAGCTACACAGGGTGGACTGAAAAGCCTTGTCCTTCATACTCAGAAAGAAAAAGAAGATGCCATAATTTTTTAAACCCTGGGATATCACACATTTTCAGACAGCCTCTTAATGAATGCATTTATAGTGTTGCTTCGGGTTACAAAGAAAAACGCTAAGATCAAAACACAAATACAAAGCCTGACTCATCATCACAGCTGGACATTCATGGCATGGAGTGGGTGTGAATGTTGGAGTGTTGTTTTCTGAAAGTGACAGATGATGGGCGACACAGGCTGACCATACAACACGCAGTGCAGACTGAACAACAGAGAGAGCATCCTTCTTAACCCTCTGTTATAAAATACCAAAAGCACAAACCCAAATAGACTTATTGGAACAGCCAGTGCTGAGTAAAAAATCCCAATCAGTGCCACTCACAGATTTAAAGAATGAAAATGCACTTGATTTGGGAACAGCATATTTTTGGATAGAGTCCAGTGGTGATGCTTAATTTTCTGCATCCAACTGACACATTATCAGTTAAAAATCATTTTCAGTATGCCTCATAAACCTGGGAAAAGTAGTGAAGTAATAACACGATAAAACATCAGGTTTGTTCTTTAGAATTGTGAAAGCTGTATTCTGTATACGAGATCAGGGTCGAAAAACAATCTTCTGTTTACTTAAAAGTAGGCAACACAGAATCACTGTGTTGTCTGTGAAAAACGGAGAGAAAATAGCTCCAGAAGTGGAAAATAAGAGTGACCTCCACAGCGTGACTATTTAATTATGCTTTAGGACATAAACACTAGGAAACAATGGGCTCATCAGCATTTCCTAGCCTTTTTTTTTCCATGTACTGATTTTATGGAATATGGATATACATGAACACACATCAGCACACACCTTTCTTGCAGGTTATGTCTTTGTGCTTGTTTCCTAGGTTATATATTGGCAACCTGTCCAGACAACAACCCCCCAGAACCCTGAGATAGATACACTGTTAAGAAAATAAATCAGTGGATGCGTGAATGAATGTCCAAAAATGTTTTTTCCCCTCACCAAGGCCTTCACCAGGTTAAAGAAAGGATTCCTTGTCCAGTCAAATAAATCATTCACAACCTTTACTTCAGTCAGGACCACTTTAAGAAGATTGTGGTTTCCATCATGTGGAAAGCTGGAGGTGAGGACAGCAGCACAGAACACAGCAGAGTACTGACAAAGTCACGGTTCACAGCAACAGGGTTCGGGGTTTGAATCCTGCCTGGGGCCTGTCTGTGTGGAGTTTGCATGTTCTCCCTGTGTCTCTGTGGGTACTCTGGCTTCCTCCCACAGTCCAAAGACATGCATGTGGTTAACTGGTGATTTAAAATTGGCTACAAGCAGGTGGACTGCTTGATTTCCTTGTCTCTCATTTTTTTAAGGCTTCAAGGAGGCAAGCTTGATGTATCTTTCGTATTACATACGTGAAGCTCTCATTTAAAAAAAACACCCACCCTTATTCAAATGTTGCTCAATGTTTTTATTTGACCGTTGAGACATAAAAGTTCTCAGATCATCAATTCATATGATGTTGGGGCCCAATAAGTGAATTCACTCTGGTTTCTATGTAGGTCTGTTCCTCAGTGACTCCTGCTTTTATCTGAGCTCCCAAACACAAAAAAGTCAGCCCTGGTTGCAAGGCAGGCAGGCAATGAGCGAGACAAGAACCTAATAATTATTAAAACAGGCCATCCTCAGAGCTTGACAAATAACATTTGTCGTGTGGTCAGACAGATTTGGGTAACCTAAATGGAACAAATTAATCAAAACAAGAAAGTAAATTGTACTGTGCACACAACAGCATTCGTGCACTGTGTAGTAAAACAAGGTCGTGACATACATAAAGTGTTTATTTCTCCTTAGTGCAAATAGCAGGATTTATAGATGTGAGAACAGGGGTGTGCGTGTGCGTGTAGCTGTTCTGTAACAGCCTGCACATCATCATTTGCACATCACTGAAAAAGGTAAACAACGTGGAAGATCATCATGTGTAATGTTACTGCACTTTGGCATGACACTTCTCAGGCCAGAGGCTGCAGACTTATCAACATGTGTTCTTCAGATGGCTGCAGGAATTTAATGAAGTAAAGGAGAGCGGTTTTCATTAAGCAGCAGTGGACAACAAATACTAAAATACCAGCGATTCTCTCTTCATTACCTTATTTGATTAAACCTCCCACCCCTTTGTTCCCTCCCTTTGCACTTGGCACTAAAATCCTGCACAGGTTGGCAAAGCAATTTTCAGTGGAATTTTTTTCTGCTTATGTAAACACCATCATCATGTGAATTAATAATCAGCAGCTTCTCTGTGTGTGTTTGGCTCACATTCTTTCTTGCTTGCTCTCTCTGTATCACACACACAAAACACTAACTAATGTCACTCATGATCATTTTGGTCTCAGCCTCTCCTGACATGCTTACTGTGACGTGTACATTTGTTCCTTTGTGTTTCAAGAAAGAATATTGAGAAAGAAAACCTATTAGCTTGTAAAAGGGCTAAAACGTTAACTGGATAAAATCCACAAAAACAAAAGTCAAGGTAAATAAATGAAGGACTTATTTGAAATGCAGTCGATGTAAACTGGAAATAAAGTGCTTCTTGTGATGGAGCAGATGAGACTATCTGGTGACTCACTCGCACTTAACAAATTGCAGACTTGAGGCATGTTTATGACCCTAACTCATAAACATGACTGCAAAGTAAAGCAGAAAGATCTTAAAATCCATTAAAGCTGAGAAGGTTTTTTTCTTTTTAAGATCTCAGGCCATTAACTGGTTTTTAACTCGACTGTCTTCCGTCCTCAGAATGTTTCAGTATTGAGTATGAAGGACAGGTCGAGCTTCTCTCCCTGCATCATCTCACATTTATGATAAACGATCACTGGAGCAAATTAAAACAATTCCCTGTTGTATCCTTGAATAAAATAGAAGAAAACAGCTCCTGAGTTCATTTTCAACCCCCTCTCTCTCACAGTGCTACCTGTCCACTGACAGCTGAACACAGGCTCTATTTCTCTAATGAAGCTTTAAATTAGCAGCTGATGGATAGTAAATATATACTAAGGCAGATTTCCCCATGTAAAACATAATAATCTCATTCTGAGTAATCACCTACCCATTCAGTGTTTGAAAAGAATTGATTACTCATTTAATCATGGAGCCACCACACTGCTATTTGGGGATACAGCTGATTTAACGGCGTGCAGCAGGAGCCGTGATTTTCCTTTTAAATTTTTTGATTACTTTGAAAATGGTATGGAAATCAGGTGCAGGAAGAAATGAAACCCATCTGCCTGTCCGTCATTTAAATTTAGCGAGCTAATAGCATTGCCATGCATTTCATTACAGCATATTAGAGCGAGCACATATAATCTAATGAAGGCAAAAATACATTCGGTTTGGAACATATGATATATATTACTGAAACTCAGTGTGATGATGACAAATATAAGGACAAGAAATCCTATCATACTGAAGCTGTTATGAGCTTTGCAGAGCGAAAGAGAGCTACACGGCATTCTGAAACTCCTCAACGTGTCGAGACACTTACGTTTTGTATCCAATCTCTCCAGATGATGTGGAAACACAAATTTAATGATTACCCGTTTTAAAAAGGGTTGTTCCTATCCATGTTTCTAATTTTGTGTTGATATTTTTTGGACCACAAAAACTTTGCATGAATCACTTTAAATCATGTACGTTACTTCATCCTCTGTCCATTAAAGCTCTTTTATTTCACTTTAAAACAACTTTACTGTGACTGGCCATAATAAAGATGTTATTAAGATCCAAAAACAGAAAACAGTTAGAAACCATTACCACCACTGTAGCCGTATATAGTTAGATCCATAATTAGATATTAATGCAATTTTTGTAATTTTCCCTCTGTACACCACCACACAAAATACTCAAGATATGATTAAAGTGCCGATTTTAAACTTTAATACAAGAGTTTTATCAAAAGTATTGAATTAACTGTTTCATAGGCTCAAAAGTAAAAAGCTTATTTCTATGAGTTCTAAAGATATGTTGATGTGAGTGAAGGACGCCATAACTGTGCTGAAAAACCAAAATAAACTATCAGAGAGTCAGCAAAAACTTTCAAAATAACCAAATCAACAATCTGGTACATTGTAAAAAGAAGGAATGCACCGTCCTGCTCAGCAACCCGGCCACAACAATCCAGTTCAGCAACATCAGAAGCCTGCAGAAAACAACAACTCTGAATAATCACAAAATCCTTTCTAGAACACTTTCAAGCAGGTCGAGTTATCATTGTCGATGTCTACAATTAAAAGATGTCTTCATCAGTGTAATCACAGAGAGTTTACAACAAGGTGAAAGCCAGTGGTTGCACTCAAGAGCAAGGAGATTAAACTGTCAGAAAACGCTAAAAAGAGCGGCACGCTTCTCAAACCAAGATTGACTCGTGCGAGAATGATGGGAAGAGAAATGCATGAAGAAACGCCAGCCTGGTCTCATAACCAAAATCTGTCCATAAAATGAACACAATTCTCTGTTAAATAAGGTTTCAACTTATGATAGCGATCATGAACTCATTAGGAAATGTTCTTGAGGCAATAATCAAGTGTTGCCCTTTAATGTTGGATTCACTTTTTAGATCTATGTGCAGTCTATGGGCCAGACTTACAAACATGTTACCCCAGTACAAACTGGGTTTTGGTGTAAAAAAGAAATGGTCGGTATTTACAAAAAACCCACAGTGACAAGGTTGTGTGTCTGAGGTGAGAGATCATTTTTGCAATGATCTTGTGGAAAATGTAGGGAGGAGAATATTTAAATCAAGCGTTGAGACTGATGTTTGCACCCATTTTATTGATGAGAGCACTGATATTTAAGGCATGTCTACTGCGAATATCCATGACAGTTTTATCTGTACATGTTCTGTTTCATAGGTGAGCTCTATGCTTTTTTCTTTTTTGTTTGGTACACAAATTGTTTTCTCTCCTTCTCTTCCTCACTATTTCTCACCTCTCTCACAACAAGGTAGTGAGGCTTTTAATTGTGTTTTTCAGTGGATAAATGGAGACTCTCCTGGGGTGTGAAGAGGACATTTCCTCCACCAGGTGTGCCGTGGATTCCAGCAAGTTTTCCCCACACAGGAGACAAGCCTGACAGGAATTATTATCAGGATTTAATCACAGGAAGTCAGCTGCAGTTTTAGCTGCTGAACTGTAGGTCAAACATGATCCAGAAGAGTGTCAGGTGGCTCTGACTCAAGTGTGTCGATTTTGAATATGAATATACTTTATAAAAAATTATAGGTTACATTTTCTTTTTCTTATCTAACTGTTGTTGTTGTGGGCGGTACACCCTATTTCAGCTGATATAGGGCAAAAATCACACACTATTCTATGAGATTTAGAAATATTCCATAAACACTTTAAATTCATGCTCTCCATAGAGCCAAAGATGATGCACTGATGCAGGCTGTTTGTAAAGCAACGACGTGGTGTAGATGGAGCTTTTTTCTGGGTTTTTTTGCAGAATTAAAGCCCGGCTCAGAAAAATCAAAGGCACCCATCTGGTAACACTGGACTATGATTTACAAAATACAGTGGGGCAAAAAAGTATTTAGTCAGCCACCGATTGTGCAAGTTCCCCCACTTAAAATGATGACAGAGATCAATAATTTGCACCAGAGGTACACTTCAACTGTGAGAGACAGAATGTGAAAAAAAAAAACATGAATCCACATGGTAGGATTTGTAAAGAATTTATTCGTAAATTAGGGTGGAAAATAAGTATTTGGTCAATAACAAAAATACAACTCAATACTTTGTAACATAACCTTTGTTGGCAATAACAGAGGTCAAACGTTTACTATAGGTCTTTACCAGGTTTGCACACACAGTAGCTGGTATTTTGGCCCATTCCTCCATGCAGATCTTCTCGAGAGCAGTGATGTTTTGGGGCTGTCGCCGAGCAACACGGACTTTCAACTCCCGCCACAGATTTTCTATGGGGTTGAGGTCTGGAGACTGGCTAGGCCACTCCAGGACTTTCAAATGCTTCTTACGGAGCCACTCCTTTGTTGCCCGGGCGGTGTGTTTTGGATCATTGTCATGTTGGAAGACCCAGCCTCGTTTCATCTTCAAAGTTCTCACTGATGGAAGGAGGTTTTGGCTCAAAATCTCACGATACATGGCCCCATTCATTCTGTCCTTAACACGGATCAGTCGTCCTGTCCCCTTGGCAGAAAAACAGCCCCATAGCATGATGTTTTCACCCCCATGCTTCACAGTAGGTATGGTGTTCTTGGGATGCAACTCAGTATTCTTCTTCCTCCAAACACGACAAGTTGAGTTTATACCAAAAAGTTCTACTTTGGTTTCATCTGACCACATGACATTCTCCCAATCCTCTGCTGTATCATCCATGTGCTCTCTGGCAAACTTCAGACGGGCCTGGACATGCACTGGCTTCAGCAGCGGAACACGTCTGGCACTGCGGGATTTGATTCCCTGCCGTTGTAGTGTGTTACTGATGGTGACCTTTGTTACTTTGGTCCCAGCTCTCTGCAGGTCATTCACCAGGTCCCCCCGTGTGGTTCTGGGATCTTTGCTCACCGTTCTCATGATCATTTTGACCCCACGGGATGAGATCTTGCGTGGAGCCCCAGATCGAGGGAGATTATCAGTGGTCTTGTATGTCTTCCATTTTCTGATGATTGCTCCCACAGTTGATTTTTTTCACACCAAGCTGCTTGCCTATTGTAGATTCACTCTTCCCAGTCTGGTGCAGGTCTACAATACTTTTCCTGGTGTCCTTCGAAAGCTCTTTGGTCTTGGCCATGGCGGAGTTTGGAGTCTGACTGTTTGAGGCTGTGGACAGGTGTCTTTTATACAGATGATGAGTTCAAACAGGTGCCATTCATACAGGTAACGAGTGGGGGACAGAAAAGCTTCTTACAGAAGACGTTACAGGTCTGTGAGAGCCAGAGATTTTCCTTGTTTGAGGTGACCAAATACTTATTTTCCACCCTAATTTACGAATTAATTCTTTACAAATCCTACCATGTGGATTCATGGATTTTTTTTTCACATTCTGTCTCTCACAGTTGAAGTGTACCTCTGGTGCAAATTACTGACCTCTGTCATCATTTTAGGTGGGGGAACTTGCACAATCGGTGGCTGACTAAATACTTTTTTGCCCCACTGTAAATGCCATGTTGTAGAAAAAAATAATACTTGCAACTCTAAACTCATCCTGGTAGGCATTAATTAAGAGTCAGTTTATCATAGACAATCTGGGCTCCATCTGCAAACCAAGATGAAACCTCCAGGGCTGAAAAATGAAGAAACATGGAAGCAGAAAAAAAAGCAGTTCCTCTTGGTGCCACTCGGGGATGACTTCAGAAGACCCCATAGAGCTGTATGTTAAAATGCAACTGAAATATTTACAGCCTGGTTAGGGCAGTGATGGGCAGTTGTCGCCACCTGGTAAGTCTCATCTACACTAACTGGACTCACTGACATGGACCTTTCCACCATGTTCGTCCTATTGATGCAATTAATATTGGCTGTTGTGCAGTACCCACCATACAAAAAGCTTGTATTTTCTACTACAGAGAAAATGAGAAAGTAGAGTATGATATGAGGTGCATCTCAGTGTCAGCCATATATATTTACATTGAGCAATATACTGGGATAATCATAATTAGAGCTATTTGTATCTATTAGACATGTTTTATAAAATTTTGTATCTTTATAATATATTTTATTATTTATTATAGTTCCATTAGTTTCTGTTCTTACTGTCATGGAGCAACTGTGACCACATAATTTCCTCAGGTATTGATAAACTATTCTGATTCGGATTGGTGAGATGACCTCTTGTACTGCATTGGACCCATGCAGTTTATGCAGCTTGCTAACCCAGCGGTTCCCCACTGAAGAGCATTTAACACTGGCAGTCCCAGGCTTCTACCTTTCTACCTTTAAAACCCGCCACCAGCCAAATGGCTGGTAGGCTTTTAGCTAAGCTTTAGCTTCAGGCAAGTGGAAGCTAAATTGGCTAGTCATTCATATGTAAATTGGGTTGTTACCTGGGAATTCTGGAGGGAGGGGAGTGGGGGTGTGTGGATGAGGGGGTGGGGGAGCTGCTAAAAGCGGTGAGCTTCCTTTTGTTTCATCTTGATGCATTCTCAATCATCCAGGGAAACAAATCTCCAAAAGTCACCAACTTGGAGTGTTTCAGTTTGCCATCTTAGGGAGAAATCAACACACATGGGTGTATGTCCTTTGTTGCTGAGATTTATTGATAAAAACAGTACAAAAAATCAACCATTTGTACACATTTTTACAAATAATTATAAAAAGTGAGTGAGTACATTTCAACATTTTCAGCAATCACTCACAATCCTGGCACTGCCATGGTATCTGTAGTCTGCATTTACCACATGTGTATCTGTTGCAGTGAACACATCGCACAGTGGCATGATTGTTCTTGCAATTGTGTTTGACCTGACACATGGCTCTTTTTCCAGGGCTCGGTGTGGAGGGTTGTGTCAAAGGCAACTGTTCTTTTCTTGCCTTCTTCGCAGCTACATGAGAGTGAGCTAACTCCCTTGCAAGCTCCACCAGGAAGTCCACCCGTCTTTCCTTCGTCCCGGAGCATGCTTGATACAGCACATGTGCATTCAGTGCTGCCATGTCAATCATGTTATAAAACACGGCAACTGGCCAGCGCCGTGTTCCTCTGCGGACAGTGTACTCCCGAACCATCTGGTCCATCTGGACCATCTGGGTTTTGTGCCTCGCCCCGCGCTGAAACACAAAAACGTGCTCCCCAGGATGGAAGCTGGCTCCAGCAGGTTTGTGAGGACCTCAGAGCTCAGCTTCAGGGCCTGCAGGGGGATGTCTGATCACAGCTACAGCTGCAGTTATTATATGATATAGCTGTTTACAACTAACATTTAAACTCTCCATTCCTTCAACCTCTGCTGCCACGCTGACGGCGTATGCGGCCAAACGGAAGAAGACAGTCTATATTCTTAGCAGCATGCACGGCGTGGTTCAGACTGATAACACTACCAAAAGGAAGCCAAACACTGTCACCCTTTACAACAAAACAAAGTGTGGCGTGGATGTGATGGACCAGATGGTTCGGGAGTACACTGTCCGCAGAGGAACACGGCGCTGGCCAGTTGCCGTGTTTTATAACATGATTGACATGGCAGCACTGAATGCACATGTGCTGTATCAAGCATGCTCCGGGACGAAGGAAAGACGGGTGGACTTCCTGGTGGAGCTTGCAAGGGAGTTAGCTCACTCTCATGTAGCTGCGAAGAAGGCAAGAAAAGAACAGTTGCCTTTGACACAACCCTCCACACCGAGCCCTGGAAAAAGAGCCATGTGTCAGGTCAAACACAATTGCAAGAACAATCATGCCACTGTGCGATGTGTTCACTGCAACAGATACACATGTGGTAAATGCAGACTACAGATACCATGGCAGTGCCAGGATTGTGAGTGATTGCTGAAAATGTTGAAATGTACTCACTCACTTTTTATAATTATTTGTAAAAATGTGTACAAATGGTTGATTTTTTGTACTGTTTTTATCAATAAATCTCAGCAACAAAGGACATACACCCATGTGTGTTGATTTCTCCCTAAGATGGCAAACTGAAACACTCCAAGTTGGTGACTTTTGGAGATTTGTTTCCCTGGATGATTGAGAATGCATCAAGATGAAACAAAAGGAAGCTCACCGCTTTTAGCAGCTCCCCCACCCCCTCATCCACACACCCCCACTCCCCTCCCTCCAGAATTCCCAGGTAACAACCCAATTTACATATGAATGACTAGCCAATTTAGCTTCCACTTGCCTGAAGCTAAAGCTTAGCTAAAAGCCTACCAGCCATTTGGCTGCTCTCCGGGTTTTAAAGGTAGAAAAGCCAAATGGCTGGGCTCTGGGCCTTCCTAGTGTTAAAAGAAAGCAGGTTGTAGGCCCACCCACCCACACTGACTTCACTTTTCAGACCCTAAGATCAAGGCCATCTTTTTATATGCAGTCTATAATGATTTAATAATAAGTACGCAGTGGCTCGTAAGGTTATTAGAATGCAGAGTTCCTGTCATTCTGTCCTGTTTCATTCATTTACATCACAAAGATATTTTTTATATCATCCTTTTGTCTTGTTCACAGCTAAAACCA
Source organism: Astatotilapia calliptera (assembly GCF_964374335.1). Lineage (NCBI taxonomy): Eukaryota > Metazoa > Chordata > Actinopteri > Cichliformes > Cichlidae > Astatotilapia > Astatotilapia calliptera. The sequence goes on along the minus strand of NC_137432.1, from coordinate 34,420,613 downwards.
AACCCTAACAGAGCACGACATGCACACACATTTAATGCACTGCTAAATCGCTCTTTGACTGTCCCCACGCAGTGAATGAAGAAAATTCCACCTTTTCTCTTTAAAACTTCTATGTTACCCTTTAATCTTACCCTTTAGCCACAGTGACAGTATGTGTTACCGTGTGCAATAGAATACCTTCAACTTCAACAGAGCATTAAGACAGTATGGCTGACAGCAGGGCAGGAAGAGTTTTAAACTTTCTCCTGTGCAGGTTGTGATGTGATGCCATTTTTCTCATGTCTTTCTTTTTCTTTTCAGTGTTCATCTCTTGCAGGAGTACTTGTGACTTTTGAACTTTCTTTCCTCTTCAGAAGAAAACTTCCTCACCTGTGAGTTGAACCTCAGTTGGCAAACGCTGCAGGAGACGTGCTTCCTCTTGGCGGTGGGAGGGAGTCCGAGGGTGTGATGGAGGACGGCTTTCTGCACCGGGTCCATCTGGAGGATGGAGAAAGACACACAGAGAGAGGATAATTAAAACGGTGCTAAAGCCGACCTGTAAATCAGCTTCATTCCGCTCGCTCGCTTGACTGTGAAAAGAAAACAGGCTGCCTGGGGCTTTCTAGAAAGCCAGACATCCATCTTTCCCTTCAACAGGTGATTTCTGGCTCAAACATTAAAACTGAATTAATGGTCTATTTGCTTACTTTAGGCATACGCCACCACTCTTTACTAATCTTACAGTAATGGCTTTTGGCAAACTCCCTCAAGGGAACAGTTACAGGACACCTGTGGCTTTTTTTATACTATTTTTAACAGCATGTTCTCACCTGAAAGCACATTAAATTTAACTTGCTAGAAGGTGAGCGAGATCTTTCCTATGCCTACCAAATCTCAGATAATATACTGTTGTTGAATGGCCACTTGAGCTTGGCTCCAAATTCAAGCCAATCTCTGTAGACGACCATAACATGCAGAACTTAACAGCAAAAATAAACACAGTGGCTGTGTAGTGGTTAACACATTTGCCTAACAATCAAAGGGTCCCAGGTTTGATTCTGGGAAGAGACACAAATACCTTTAGTGCTGCCTCAGGAAGGACATCTGTTAAAAAAAATCTGCCAAATCAAATGTGGAACTACCTGCTGAGGTGATCGCTTGAGAATAAAGGAGCTAACACCAGAAATAAACATGTTCACAGTAGATTTGCGACCTGTCCAGGGTATATCCTGCCTCGTGCCCTACAACAGCTGGGATAGGCTCCAGCTTCCAACATTGCTGCTGCTTTCTCTACTTTCCATGTACCATACACATGTGAAAGAGACCAGAAAAAAGCAAATTGCTCTTTCACTTTCAGCTCAACTCATTAAACCCCAAAAGCACTGTAAAAACAAAGCAGTGTGTGTTACTCTCTGGATATTGGAAATGCAGCTGCTTTATTGTGAACTGCAATTCTTTAGTGTGTAGGCATAAGTGATATCAAGCTGTGCACAGATAATAACTGTTAGCACGATCAATTCTTTGTTCATTTGACAGAAGACAGAATACCAGTGCCCAAACCCCACAAATATGAGCAAATGCCCTTCAGCTGCACACCGACTGCACTTTAGAACTTGCACAGCTTCGTGTTGCTTGTCTGTTTGGTGTGTGTGTGCCTCCCTCTGTGTGCTGACAGAGCTTTGGGGAATGAACAAACACATCTGCCTCTCTCATGAAAAAGTCTGAATAGGCACCACTTGGCTGGGGAAAGTGGAAAGGTGCCGGCTCCGCGTGGGAGGATTAACTAACACACCTCGACAATTGTGCTGCAGAAGGTGGGCACAGTGATGTTTTACTGTCGCTTTCTGTGGAAGCTGTTCAGCTGAACTGAAGCATTACTTTAAAAGTATTTGTGTGCAGAGGTAGAAAAAGAAGCTTGATGCATTTTTTATTGTGATTAGAAAAAAAAGAAAAAGACGAACAGCGGTGCCACAAAGTGGAACCAGGCAGTTGTCTTTTTTAAAAAATTCAAATCTTTGGTCATCTTTAAAAAGTTTTACCTCTTATTGGTCTATACTGACAATGATTACTGACATTTTGATCTTCACCCACGTCAGCCATGGGCAGGCAGCAGGAGTCAGACAAACAACTTGAAAAGGACTAAAACAGGAAGGGCAGTAATTGTGTGCAGGTGACAGCAATGACTGGAACGTTACAGCAGCTTGGCAGCAACAATCTGGAAAAGACCGGCTAAAAACTGTGTCTCTGCTGGGACTCAACGAATGCCTAGTGGGTGGGCAGAGTAGCCGCAAGGTCAGCTGTTCTCAAGAGGAGGTAAACTCTCTGAGGGCAACTTGAGTATAGCTGACGTAAGACAGGCAATGGAAAATTCCAGGGAAGACACAGGAAAAGTGGGAGAAGAAAACTGCTGAACAAAAGAGCGGAGGAGGAGTTCAGACATCATCCTGACAGAAATCCTGCTCTGATGATAGAGATCCCTCCAGGAACCTAGACACATGATGAGCAGGTTCACACTGACCTAATGGTGAAGCAAATATTCTGGAGCAGAGTAAAGCACTTTGGAGCAGTGAATTACACTTCTGATTTCTAACGTAGTTCACTTGAATTATTTCCTATTGATTAAAACCCAAGACAATGTCTGGGAAGCACGATTTGTTGAAGCTTAGCCAGAGGCAACAGGCTCAGAGCAGAATCAGATGTGCTGCTTTAATGAAAGACTATTGTAATGGGAGTTTGGTGCTTTTAGTATAGTTTTATAAAGTCACCAAAACCACAACAGAGAAATGAAAAAACAAGTTTATACCCTAGAATTGTATGTTAAAAGATATGCCCTTTAAGTAAACTGTGAGGTCATGATCTAAAGTTTTTCCTGGAAGAGAAAAGAACTGCAGTGAGTGACTGCAAATGCACAACAGCAAGCACGACTGGGCTGTCAACAGCGAAGAGAATGAATCTGTGTTTCCTTATTTGACAGAAATCTTATCAGAAATGCTGTTTTTGTTCATTTGAAATGCAAATATTTGCATTATCCTAGAGGAAAAGCAAACTCAGTCACCAAAAGTTAAGAATAAGAATATGAAAACTGCAGTGGATTTTCCTTTGGCTCTAACTTACACGTCTTACAGATTTGTCCTGTCTGTATGCAGGACAAATCTGTAAGTATTGGGGAGACCAAGACTACGGACATAGAAATGTCAGGACTATCATGAAGCCTAATGCAAGAAGTGCTTCACAATTGCCATCTTGGTGGAGATCATTGTAATACTGAAAAGTACCGCTTATTACCCACTGTATGGCAAACAGAAGCAATATTCAAAGCAGTCACATTACTGTAACTGTATCTACTTGCATAGCTTTAAAATATTTAGCCTACAGACTGTCAAATTTGTTTAGATGCTGAGCAGGCTGAGCATTCAAGGCAAAAATCTCTATTTTTCCATAAGATTTAACAACTATTCTAGTCATGACTAGATTTTAATTCTATTATGAAGTTAATAATATGTTTGACTCAAATGCCCTGATGACGTGTTACACTGTAACGAGCGTGTATTCTAGAGAACATCAGTATTAGATGGGGTAATTACTGGTTCTCTTGTTCAGTGTGTCTTTTGCTGCGTCTCCCTCCCCCTTACCCCCAACCGCTCAGCCTGGTTCTCCCAGACGGTTCTTCCTGTTAACAGGGAGTTTTTCCTTGCCACTGTTGCCAAGTGCTTGCTCATAGGGAGTCATGTGCGGGTCATGTGCTCATTGGAGGTTTCTCTGTATTACAGCAGGGTTTTTAACTTAGTAGTATAAAGCACAGATGACCAGATGACCGCAAGATAAAAGAAAGGTTTAAACACAACCATCTAAAGTTTAGGTAGTAAATTAAAAGAAAACTGCAGACCCAGGTCTTACATCAAAATCCATTTTGATTGCAGAGTACGTGTAATAACACATGCTTGCTTTTACTTGGTCAGCCCTGCCTTTGTAAATATAGTTTGTATTGTTTGTATTTTCATGAAATGTTTGTCTCAAATAGAGTTGAAATCGCTTATTATTGTCGCTTTGGCAATCAAAGTCCTGCAATAATAATACAAGAAGAATTGTACCAGTTGAGCTGTCACAGAAATGAGGGTGTCTCTGACAAATTACTCACTATTGTTCACAGACAATCAGCAGTATCACAAAATAATCCTCAATCCACTGTAGCAATCATCAGTGAGGGGTGCAACTGTGTTTCATTATTACCATGATCAGACTCTGCAGTTTACCGTTATTGTCTTTGAACATCCTGTTTTGGGTTAATGTGATTTTTTGATTAACTTACACTGCCCTTATTTACTTAATTTCAAACCAGGGGCACTCTAACTGTACACTATTAAATATCAGGGAATCAAAATTAGGGACAAGGTGGTAAACACAGGGGAACAGTTAGGATAGAGCCAAAAGGAAAGTGAATAATGGACTTTAAAAGTTCCCACACTTTCCCTGTTTCAGGCTTGTGTGTATTTACAGAGCGTCCATAAAGGGTTTGAAACATTTACTGTTGCCTAAAGATGAATGTGACACTTTTAGTGTGTTTGGTTGTTTAAAAGTGCTTCCAGACTGGCTGGAAAACAAAATGCAAACAGTCTAAGGTGCGAGATACCTAGGCAAAGTTGCTTTTCTTGTGTGGAAAAATACTTACATTTACATTGAAGTGTGCAGCTATTCTGAGTTTCACGACTTCTGATTATTCCGTGACAGAAGCAGAGAAGAGGGCAGACTAATAAAAGCTTTTCCATCTCCACCAGTATTCTCAGCAGGTAGAACGACCTAACACGCCTACTCAACAGATGGGAAACTGGAATATGTTATCAGCTTTAATGAAGAGTGTACTGACAGAAAATAAAAAGAAAATTAAATGTTAGAAACACAAAGGCAGTTCTAACATTTCTGATATCAATAAAGAAACTCTTTAACATCCTGCAGCTACACAGCCCAGTCTACACTGGCCACTTCCATACATACATCTATTCAGCTGTATGTATTGAAGCACAATGAAGCACAGTGTGGCTGATCAGCCACATGGTTTGAACTGGAAGAAAGGGGAGTCAAGTAACTTGAACATGGATGGATGGAATGGTTGCCGACGCCAGACTGGCTGGCCTAACTATTTCCAAAAAAGCAGATCTACTGGGATTTTCCTGCGCAACAATCTGTAGAAAAACTGAAAAAGAGAAAATATCCTATGTCAGGTCTCTTGGTGAAAATGCCTTGTTGATGTCAGAGGTCAGAGAATAGCCTGACAGCTTCAAGCTGACTGGAAGCTAACAGTAACTCACATAATGACTCATTACAACCAAGGTATGAAATCCAAACAACTTGAACCTCGAAACAGATGAGCTACAGCAGCAGGTGGCCGGTTAGAGGGAGGTCTGGGCTTTTATGCTTAGGCTGCTGCCCCCGTGACCTGACCCCAGATAAGCGGAGGAAGATGGATGGATGGATGGATGGATGGATAGTTGCCATGATGTTATTACAACAGTTTTGTAAGGATTTCTGAGCATTTTTTCTAGACGTCGAGTCTAAAACTAGTTCCTAAATGAAAATGGGATCATTTACATAATGTCTGTCTGACGTCCACAACGGAGTTTGTAGCTAGGACAAGTCTGTGTAACTTATATTTTTCTATAAAAAGGTATTCCATCATGAGGCATCCTTGAACCTGTGATTCTGCAAACCAGTATGGGGATCAATATATCAGCATATAACAAGTATATTGTTAACATGGGACAGACAGACGAACGCTGTCATAGACTAATAAAGGAAACATTCAAAAACACAGGTGCAAATGGTCACAAGTGAACATCGTATTAAAAACCAAATTTTAATGAATTTGCTTCCATTATTGCAATAATATCAATATTTATTGATTTATAAGAGAGGGTCTGACTCAACTACTGTTGTAAGTAGAATTAACATTAACATCTACAGTGCAGTGTTTGCAAACAGTCTTGACTGGGAAGAAAATGTCAACGTTTCAAGCATGTTTGCTGAAGTGCATTAGTCGTGTAGGCAATGTCAAGCAGGTAAAAGAAAATAATGGCCGCTTTTTTAACCGAAATGCACTCAGTATTACGCAGTGAAATGTGAAGCCTGGCGAAGATCAGCCTGGAAACATTAAAACACTGTCTCTGCACTGCATTAACAGAGAAGGGACTCTCCTCAGCCTTTGCCCTGACACACTTTGTTGCTGAATTGGACAGAAAGACAGAGTTATGCAACTGTCTACCTTTGTACTGTAAATCTTGCCCAAGTTATTTGGAAAGAGAGAAGAGGATGACACACGGATCTGGCGAGGCTCTCTGGCTCAGGAAACTCTACAGCAGAGAACCACACTCGCTGCAGCCTGCTGGGAAAGTGGAGCCTGTGCTGTGGAAAGCTAACGCCAGTTAAAAACATCTGGGCCATAAGAGAATGGGTGACCTCTTACTAGAAACACGCACTGGGCGAGAAACATGTTATTCCTCTTTCATTCTGGCGCAGATGCTGTGAAATGAATCCGCAGTGACGAGGCCACAAAAAGTAGCATAATCAGTGAAGATTTTTGTAGCTATTCGTGGAAATATCATTAATCATCGGGCATAACGTGGTGAAAAGGAGACTCAGGACTCTCTATCTGAATTTATTCTTCTGTGCTGTTCTTGGCTGGGCTGTTAATTTATCAACAATTCTCCATCGAAAACCCCCCCGCCACTGCGCACGTATCTTTTTAAGAAATCCCCCTGTCATGTATCATTTAATTCCTCCCCACGCCGATGTGTACGGGGCTCGTCTGCAGAGAGCAGCTGCAATGCCAGAGCTATGTTATTCCTTTGCTCCCTTCAACCACCCACGGAGCCACCCTCACACTCCACATGGACCACGCCTGCCAGAGACTGAAATGTTGCCAGAGCAAATGTACCACGACCCACATATAATCCACTTGCAAAGCACAAACACCCACACACCAAAGGCATATCACAGGCAGACTCCCATTCTGAAGCCTGCAGCAGTGTGCAGTGCACCATCTCCAGCTGCAGCAAATTCAGTGTCATCTTTCAAATCACTTCCTAAAGCTCTAATATGCAGTTTTTCCTCAGCTGGTCGAGTTCCAGCACCAAAACCTGTCAATCATCCTGATGAGCTGTCTGCCTCGAAACAGCCTCTCGCCCCGGGCTGAGGTAACCGTAAAGCCACCACAGCCGATCAGTGAGCAGATGGCGAGCACAACCAATCTGCAATTAGAGAAAAAGAAATGTTTGCGGTGCTTTTTGAATAGGTCTTGCAGTCACGTAAACATCCCTAACAGGGTTGATAACGCAAATTTAGGTGAATGTTGCAGGTTTAAGATTGCAAGCCTAATGTGAGATTAAACACGTCTATATTTAAGTTTAAGAAAAGCCTTTTCTGTTTCTTTCTCCTGTTTACAAAAAAAAGTAAATGTATTTTTCTTCCCCCCGGCGTTCTGTCTGTTGGTGTCTCCTTTCATTCCTCGGACTGTGTTTGATTTCTACTGATGTCTTTGTGTCAGGGGAGACGTCGGCAGAGTGTCGACAGCGAGGGAGAATAAGCAGGTCATTTGCTGGATGCTATCTGACAGCCCACAGAAGGCCTGTCCATCTCAAAGTTCAGCACAGCATCCGACGCTGACGCTACCCTACTCAGCGCTGCCGGATAATGTGACAGGACATGACAGTGATGAGCTGAGATGGCGGTCGACACTAGCTGACGTTTACAGCGGACGGCTGGTAAAAGGGTCAGAAACACACACTGAGTGCTGTCTTTTCTAGCTTTGCAAGGATTCAAATCCCATTACTCGCCGATATGGGTTTGTGTGTGACAGCAGTTAGTGCCAGTCAAATAGGCTGGATTTGAAATACACACACAGAGCATCACATAATCAATTATTTGACATTTCGGATTAATTTGTCCCTCTGAGTTGTTTTCAGGGAGATTATAATCACTTTGAAGCAGCAGTATGTCACATTTTTACTGATCTACACCATAAAATGGCTGCAATGTAACTGCAGGAGGCTGGTAAGTCAATACCAATAACTTACTGGCCCAGCAGGGAGATTCTTATACTTAATGTAATGTTTTTGTCACTGTTCTCTGTGAGCAACAGCATTTGTATATGTACCTTTATGTTGGATTAGAATCCTCACAATTGAGATAAATGAGTGTTTTGCATTTGTATGTTTTCATCTTTATTATGTCAAGACAGTTGAGAATTGGCATTGTTTTTACATGTGGTTCATTGCTCCCACCTGTGTCTTGATATTCAGTCAGTCCTCCATTTGCATGTAGCCCTGTCTGTCTGTGTTCACTTATATAAAAAGGGATGTTTTGCAGGTCATGTGACTTGCATACAAAATGATCCCTATGAGTTCCACCGATTCAGATGTTGATGATGTTGATAAAATGATTAAAAATATTTAAAGAACATAGAAATTTAACAGTAAAATGCAACACTGTTGCAAATAAAACAGAAGTTTAATGCTGCAGAAAATCATTAATCTGGTGAGTAGCTGCACAGAGCAATAAAATTAAGATTTTAGTTTATTTTTTTCTTTTCTTTTTTTTTTTTTTTAGCTCTGAATGCTCCTACTTGTTTCTGAGGTCTTTGCTGCACATTACAGCTCTGAAGTGACCAATCATTTAAAATGCACACTTTAAATTTTATATTACTCTACAGTGCTTTTCCTCTCACGTGCGCTCACTGTCCTCTGCTTTGTCTGCAGCGACTGTGTTGCTTCAGTCTCTGTTCCAATTTTGTTTTTAATCTCTTGATTTTTCTCCATAATATAGTTTCATCTTCCTCTGCACAATTACCCACTTTGTTGCCAGTACACTTCTCAATAACTGTGACTGATCAGGTGCTCCCAACAACATCGCATTAGTGTGAATGCAGAGGGGAAACCCTGGTTTAACTTAGTGAGTGGATAACTAACTCTATGTCACCGCTAATCCTGATCTCCACTGTTAGAGTAACTAAAAATTACCTGGAGTACAAGTACCAGCTGTATAAAATACAGAAATATGTGGAATAGATAGACTGCTAATAGGAAGTGCAGAGGAATGAGAGAAATACAAAACATAATGACCTTAAAGAAATCACATATGAACAATAGAAATAATAAAATAAAAGTATATCGAAACATATGAAACAAATGAAGGAAAAAGATGAGCAAAAATGCTAAAAGCTGTATTCTAACTCCATAAACCGCAGCTAAATTCCAAGAAGCTTATTTTGTTCATCTGGACTGAGGGTTTTCAAAATGCTACGTCCAGATGAACAGAATCAACTTTTTGGGATTTTCTTACCTGGACGATTGAGCATGCATCAATACATCGAACAGCCAAAATATAAGGCCAGTGTCTCCAGGTGTAGTGCACAGAGGCGCTCTTTAAGAGAGCAGCTCGCTGTAGCTCAATGATGAGAAGCCTCAGCAAGGGCAGAGAACAAACTGGTAATTACATTAAGAAGTCCACAGTGCCTCACAGCCTAACTGCACCTGTGTGACTCAGTTTAGTAGATTTGTTGCTGGAGGTGAGTCTTTCCCATTGTGTGTGTGTGTGTGTGTGCACAATTGTATTCATGGGTGTGTGTGAGAGAGGAGTACTCACAACCACAGAAAACTGAAGGCTGTGAGTGGTGGTCACTTTACTTTAGTCAGCCATAAAGTGTGCAGATAAGCTGAGGCTGCAGTAAAGAAGTTACTGAAAGGGAAGAGAGCCGTTATAAACAGGACCGTGGCTCCCAGCTGCACCTGATTGTTTACCATAACATTATGTGAACATAATGTGATCATTTCTTTTATTTTAATTTGCATGATTATCATTAGTTTGGGTATAATACAATACCCCATTACAAATAACAAACACACACAGAGCACATATAAACAAAAAGTTTTTTTCTTTCCACATTTTTTCTGTGAAACTGATACTTTGTTAACACAAACGTATGTTTGTAAGCTTTATTTCAGATGTGTTGCAGTTCTGGCTGATTTACACCAGTAGAGCACGTCTCTATTTTGCTTTATCATCTTGTAAGCAAAAAACAAAATGCTGGTTTACTATGCAGTATAACTCAGACCTTTTCATTATGCATGTGGATGTATATACATAATTTATGTGAGCAAACAAATTACAGATTGCGGCTTAGAGGTTCTTATAGGTGGAAATCTGCTCTCTGTGCACAGAACTGGAAGCAGCATTCCTGGTTTTCAAATCCACCGACTCTGGACAGAAAAAGAATCGACTATTCTGACATTACAGGCTCAATACTCCATACGTGAAGATTTTGGATTTAGTGCGTAATATTAAAATACCTGATTATGGCTTGGAAAACATCACTGTCCTAGAAACTGGAGCTCAACAGACAGGACTGGATCTGAATCTGCACTGTCCCAAGTTTTTGTGGTTAATGCTTTATTTGGTTTTTTTTTTAAAAGAACACACATCATGTATTAACACATGAGGATTGTTAAATCTTAATAGCTATAGTTTGATGTTATTGCTATTTTCACTATATTTGTAGCAGTTGTAGATGTGGATTCTTTAAAGTGATTTATATGCATATTCTTTAAGCAGCAAGATAGCACATAACTGCCCAATCCCACATACACAGTGCATACATAACAGAGGACAGGAGCTCTATGCACACAGTGTGCTGTATTTTAAATATGTTTATATGTTTAACATGGTGTTTAAACATGATACAGAGAGGGAGAGAGAATGACTGGTTAATGAGGTCTAAATGCTCTGTTCACCATCATTCAACTTGCTTACTATTCACTAAAGTGGAATGAATGACCTGTCAAACCTAATTCTTTTCTCTATGTGTCTCCCAATTACATCCAGCACCTGACCCAGTCCGTTACTTCATCATCAGACAACACTGTAAGTTACTGCGACACAGAAAGGACTCCACTCCAGGCACTCATAAAAAAAAAAATCAAAACAAAACAAAACAAAGGTTAAGCACCTAAAAATAATCTTGTTTGGTAAATTAATTAGAATGTGTAAATAGACAAATTAAGTGGTATAACTTTTCTTTATCTTCCAGTCATTTCTCATGCACGGGCATGCCCATTATCATTAGGTATGCATATGGTAAATAGAAATGTGGTGAAGAAAGGACATGCTTTGCACAGAAAATGAATAAGCAATTAAATGTGAGTGACTGGAGACAAAAATATATATTTTTTTATTTTATTATTTTTTATTATTAAAATGGAACACTAAAGAGACACGATAACCTTTTACTATATGTTTTGAAAACATAAAATGTATAAATATAGCAATTGCTGAGAAGGAGCAGAAAACGTTGCTCACACAGCTAATGGGTAACAGACGGCCAAACCTGCAGAAGAAACTCCACCAACCTAAGCAAGCTAGCTGACAAAATAGTCCAGTAGCTTCTCACTCCAAAACAGAGCAATAGACAATGAGACTTTAGACCATTACACACCAAACATGTTTCTTTTTTGAGGAAAAAATTGTCCTCAAAAACAAACTGAAAAAGTTGAAGATTAAGCCATGATCAGCTGCTCCTCATGTTTCTAAACAAGAAAATTTAAGAAATTGAGAATCTGGGTTCATCCTATTCTCAAAGGAAAACAGCAGCAGGGAGAATTTCATGGTTTAATCCAGGCAGAGAAATCATTTGCTCGGAGCAGCATCTATGCGTGTTTAGTGCCATTGCGCGTTTTGAGGTATGGGCCGGCTTGTTGCCAAATGCAGTAATCTGATTGGTCAGATCTCATTATTTAGGTGCAATACATCGGAAAAATTGAGCATGGTGGAAAAAAACGTATATCCCCAAAGTTTGATTCTGTTCATCTGGACGTAACGTTTTCAGTGGGAGAAACGTTTCGTCACTCATCCAAGTAACTTCGTCCACAATCTTATAAACAGTACATTTGCATAATGACCGAAATTAGCACCACTGAAGGAACAATGGGCTGGCAGGTCAGTTCCTTCATCATTAATATGCAAATTCTCATGACCATTGATCAACAACCACTGACCAATGGCCATGAGTACCATTCACAGAGTTGGGGAATGGCTGCAATCACAGCATTTTACGTGTCTGGTAAGTAAAGGACTTTGCACCAATGTACGCACAAGCCAGGCCACACTGCAGACCTGCAGTACTGTTTGTACTGACCAGAGCCGGCTTGTGTTTTCTCCCAAATAATACAGACACTTGGTTTGGACACATGGACACATGGACAAAATGGACGATATTTGACCCCACCTGATTCACAAACTCCTCCATGCGTCTAAGTATAATCAGCCATTCCAAACTAAAGTCATCCCTTACTTGCCTTTCATCAAATAACATCTGTGTTACTATAGATCTGTGCCTACTGGCTGGTGGTCATTCGTTTAATAAGCTACTGTTTGCATAAGTTTACATGGCTCCCTACAGAGACTGACTTTGGCAGTTTGACTTTGTCCAGTGTTACCGTAGTGTTTCTGTTAAAGATGTCACTTGCCCACTGCACTATGTTCCATTAACTTCCCCGACTTGTTAAATGAAGTAAAAAGAGCACTATTAAAATGATCTTATTTATAATTTAATAACAAAAAAGCAGAGAGTTTTGCATGCTTTCATTCTTTAGATTAAAGTTATCTTTGTTCCTCCCAATTATCTGGAAGGCCGGGTGGCTGTAATGTTTCTGCCCGCATGTTTCTGCTGTACACATGCTCCATTTACTTATGTGAAGTCTAATGAATATAATGACTCCAACTGTAGATAGATAAAAGGGGGGGGGGGGGGGGGGAGAACAATTTAATTGTTGAGGGCTTCACTGAGCAGGAAAATTCACACTTTGAATAATATTCATAAAAGCCACGTTCTGCCTTGATACTCTTTGTACATATTCTGATGGGATTAAACGGGTTACTAAAAATCTATTTGACCTTGTTAAAACTTTAAGCTTCCCCCTTTAAAGCCTTTGGGGAAAGTCTGTTTCCACTTGATGATTATATTTGTTTACCTGCTTTTCATTTGAGTGGAGGCTCTTCAGACGGTAAAATCTCAACAAAGTGACTAAAATCTAATTTTCCACATTTGTTCTGCAAGTCAAATTGATTAAAATGGATTAACAGAAGTACAAGTAACTAAAAGTTCACTTCTTCCAATGAACTCATCACAGTTTTTAAAGCAAAGTTCCTTATTGATGGGATTTAAGCAGTGCAATTATGGAAAAGAAAGGCTCTTTGTGAGTGGATGAGTTTTACACTGAAGACCGAGCACTGCACTCTCTTTGGTTTCACTCTCCAAGACATATTGTTGCTTTTTCTTTGTTTTTGCTTGAACATATCTCCACCTTCCATTACTTCAGCTTTTTTCTCCATTTTTCGCTAACCCTGAACCTCGTTTTTTTCTGCACTCTTTTTCTTCCTCCCTGCATTTTCTTTGCAGTTCTCTCTGACAGACATGGTGTTATTCAGCAGGTATGCATGTTCCCTTCACATTTTCCCATTGCTCTTCCCCACTGACCCCTCTCAAACCACTGGCCACCTTCAGGATGAAATATTGAACTGGGCAAGCTCTCAGCAGGCATTTGGCAGCCTCACACTCCCTCGTGAGTCCAGGTGAGGTGAAATATAAAAATGTAACACCATAACCACTTCTGCGCCAAGTCCTCCCACAGCCTTCAGCCATTACATCCCATTCAGTATTATCACAGTGTTTTAGATTTCGTCTCTTGTGGCTATTTAAAGTAATTATGTTTGAATTTGTTTTTATTAGAGCTTTATTTGTATTTCTCAACAAGCCGACGAGCTTCCCTGTCTTTTAAATCAAAGCTTTTAAAAACGATTTCCATGTAAACAATATAAGTGCGATTTATTTTTTTTCTAATTTTTGGGCAACATTATGAGAAAACAAAAACCTTATTTTCTGTGCAGGTTCTGCAGGATCAATACTTAATCTTGGTCCTTGAATCAATGCAGGTCCTACTTTCATCTGCACATGACTTTTTAAACCTATAATCTTTCTGCACTGAGCTTTACGGGTCAAACAATTAGATGGGCTAACATGTTGGCATTTTGATTGTTCACAGGTTTGAGTTTTTGTAGAAAAATATTAAATGCTCCAACGTACTTTCAAGAAATACTCATGGCATGGCTCCACCTCTTCTTTAAGCTTTGTTGTACTGCCTTTAACTACGTGTCTACAAATATCATAATTTCTTTGCACAGAAGCCTCCACTGTAGCCAGATTTAATTTAATTGCATGTTTAGTATACTACAAAAAATATATTGTGATTGTGTTTATCATTGATTGTCAGCTGATGGATTTTAGCTCAAATCACTGAAACGTCATATAGGGCTACTAGATTGACTGCAGACCTTTTTTTAAGAAGACCAGACAAATTCCAAAATTGTCTTCTTTTAAATCTTTTTCACCAGTTTTTGTTTTTTTACCATTAGACACAAACACACCTGTATCATGATTAAAATTCTGGATTTAATAGCAATGGCATCTCAGACAGCCAATGTGAAGAAAACTACAAACATATAATGTTCAATATTTATCACTGAGATATATTTATTCAGTACCACCACAGTACCGATATGTAAATATGAAACATCTGTTAAAATATGTGGGCAGGGCTAGCTGCCATTTCAGTTTTGGAGCCTGACTAACACTGCACTGTATTTTGGGGCTGAAAGCGAGACCAAAAATCTTTAAATACACATTCATCACATATAATACTGAACGGACACATATATGTATATAAGGAAAGGTTTCATTCTCAAAGAACAGTGAACTGTCTACAAGCTAGTAAGCAGCTTACATGAAGATACCACTGACTCTGCACTGTCCTCAGCTGTGGTGCTTCTTTAGCACATTTGCTTCAGAGCTGACAGTATCATAAACAGTTAGAGACACCCTTCAACAAACTATGTTACTATTCAGTTCAAGTCAATTTTATTTATGTAGACCAGATTCACAACAACGATCACCTCAAAGCACTTCCTACTACTACTAAGTGACCCTAATAAAAAAGCAAAAGCACAGACTTTATAGTCGGCGTGACATGACTCTCGGTTTATGTACGCACATTTTAAAGTCTTGAGTTTCGCATTTTCTCTGTCGACGTCGTTTTATAAACCCTACATGTAAATGTGTCTTTTTTTTGAGTAAAGCTGTAAATTTTAGGGGAATACAATTTCAGTCCAGATGCAATTTTTAAATAAAAAAATGAAAACCTTATTGCTCCATATCAGCTAACATATATGCTAATACTGAAAAGCCAACGATGGAAAATTATTGTCCAGAATCATCAGCTATGGATATACCAGATATGCTTTATTGAAAAAGTGTTGCATTAAGACTGTCACTGAAAAAACTGTATGAAGACGAAGTAGAATAAGTGTGTACTCAAAAACTGCATGTATTTACCTTGTAATATGCATCTTATTAAGCTAAAGAAAAGTGCAGCGTCAGGACAATGAAAGTCTTTTTTGCATATAAATGACCAAACTGGAACTGCTGTTCGATTGTGTTTTTGCTAAATTCCCTCGCAGGCTAATTTCTAATCCGTCATTCTGTCAAACTGCTTCAGCTACTCCCACAGAATGAAGGGGAGTGTCTCACTCGACAGCGTTCAATAAAATCTAAGATTAAACGATTTATCTTCTCATAATATTCCACCATGAATATCAAACAAGGCGGATTCTGTGGTAATGAGAGAGGAGCCCGAGGAGCGTGGCCATCTATTGGATTTCCAAAATCGATGCCCTCCAATATAAAAATACATGAGCCACCTGCAGACACTGAATCTTAACAACGCAACAAATGCGCCGTATTCCCTGTAACTCCTCAAAGGGCCTGTAGGGATTTAACTTTCTAATCCTACGCTCATCGATGTTGGTATTCTTTAGCGTTGCTTAATGCTGGGAACATTTGCTGAGCAAGCATGCTCTTTATCAAAGCCTCCCTGCTTCTCATTTATCCAGGTCTACATGTTATCTGTTACACTAAAGCCTGGTGCTATTAAATATGAACTGTGTTCGCTCAGAAGTTGAAATTTGGGGGCCTCCCCTGTGGTTGTGTGTTCTTCTCAAACTGCACACAATGTCAGCTGAGTATTGTATTTTCCCAGGCAAAGCAGGAATTTAAACCACTGAGTGTCTCAGCCCAGTTTCTTTAACTCCACAGCGACTGCCACCCTCTGATAGGAGCTTTGCAGTATGAATGATTTATTGTTGGCCCTTGTTTGAGTTCTCTGGGTCCGCAAGGGACACATTTTTGTGAGCTCACGGAGAGAAAAACAGTACTCAAAATTTATGTATGAGAACGGAGGGGAACTATCGCTACATACGAACAGGGTGTGTTCGAAGACCTCCTGTTGTTGGCACGAGGCTGTGCGAGCCGCAGGCTCCCTCATCAAAATTATGATTTAGTCCTGGGAGTCCGTCACACTCGTAAATCCCCAGTCAACCTTGTCTGCGTGCAAAAAAAGACACCGCTGAACTCTCCCTCTGGAACTCGTGTGCTTTTCATTAAAGGAACGATGGTGTTGCAGGTGCAAACTGTTCCCACTAGCGCTCCAGCTGGTTCTACTTTGACGATGAAACACGGTAAAGCACGAAGCTAACGCTAACACACACTGTGGAGGAGATTACTAAGGGACGGATGTTTGAATGACTGAATCTGAGAGGGTGTTCAGTTCTTGGAAACTGAAAAACAGCTGTCTTTAAGAGCAGCAGCACTTGATTTACCAACGGTGTGTTTGCAGTGTTTGAATTAATAACGTTTCAATGATGCAAACACTTCTGTGAGGCAGAATCTCTGGTTAAGTTTGAGCTCAGAGAGCAAAGAAAAAAACTCAAGTTTTCTGGCTAATTAACATCAGATTTAGGTCTGCAGGGAGAATCACTGTTAACGTGAGAGAGAATAATACTGTGACACAAATGCTCTTCCTTATAAGCTGATAAAATTCAATCGTTTGGTATTTTCCACATTTAATACAGCTGTGCTGAATCAGTCATCCACTGCAGGTCAGTGGTGTCAAATCTTTTTAGATCGAAAGGAGCAGGTTGCACTGAGAGCTGTGAGAAGTTAAACCAATTATGTATCTATTTGAATATTTTGAATAAGAGTAAATTTAAAAATATCATATTCGATAAGCAAACGATAAAACACAGAACTACCTACATAAAGAGTTGAAATATTTTAAAAAAGTCTTCAAATCAAATAAGTTATTGATATAAATTATTTAGCCAGCTTACTGTGATGAAAAAAAAAGTTTTACTTTTTGTTATCTACAAAAATCCAGTTGTTGTTCCTCAGTAGTATTTTCCCCAGTGACACCATTAGTTCCTGTCAGTTTTCATTTTATAATGTCACCGCTAAAAATAGCTCACGCTGTGAAGAGGAACCCCAGCAGATGAGTGGGCCATAGTCACTATGGCAACTTGATCTGATAATGTGAAAAACGTGGCTGCAGGTATCGATAGTAAGACATCGCCAGTCGATTCATAAAGTTCATGTACTTTTTTTTCACTTTGCCACAGATTTCAGTTGCTGTTACTGCCAAATTATTCTGAAAACTTTAAAGGAGGAAAAAAAGATGATCAGTGCCAAATTTGACGAAGCTCTGGCTGTGTTTAAAGTATTTATGGTTTCAGACTAAGTGCAACAGAGTGGCCATATAAATCTTGTCCATATGAGAGGCTGTCAGGCCCAATCTGGATTTCCTAAGATAACAGTAGACAAAAAATCCCAGTGGACAACTGTTCTAGATCTAGACTGAACTAGATAGATGTAGACATTATGACATCCCCCACTGGTTAGTTAACTGTAAAGACTTAAACTGCGTGTTTTGGCTTTCTTGACATAAGGGGTAAATCTGACACTGCATGCTCATACAGCAGTGACTTTATAATCATAACAAAGGAATGCCTTAAATCTTCATTATTCTTTTTGACTCTAATCAGGATCAAAAAAGGACCAAAATAATTTTAAAAAATGAAATTTATCTTGCAGTGAGTAAGACAAGAGTCCATAAAGTGACAGAGAAAGGGAGCCAAAGAGTCTTTTTATTTTGGGGGAAGATCAAAAATGTCAGTTATAGACTTCATTCAGTACCACCTGAATTCCCCACCAGTTTCACCAAGCCACTCATACAGTGAAGTGCATGAAACCTGGTGAAAAGTATCAGGACTTTCACCAATCAGTGACACAAAACTCAAAGTGGTGGTGTAGTGGTTAGGATTGCTGCCTTATAGCAAGAGGGTCTGGGATTGAGCCCTTAGTGGGGCCTGCATATTATCCCTGTAGCCCCTCTGGGTGCTCCAGCTTCCTCCCACAATCATAATGTTAGGTTAATCGGTGGTTTTAAATTGTCAGTGGATGTCAGATTGCTTATATGATCATTTATTTTATATATGAATCAGTTAAGCACTGGGTAAACATTCTTTCTGCTGATTATAACAGTCTAATTCTGTAAAATGAAATTCTTTGACTTCAGCTGCTTTTTGTCTTTGGTGTAGTTGGGTGGTTGTGTGCCTATAGTTTAGCCATTAACTGAACCATAGCATGGTCACATAGTTAAGACAGTAAATTTTAATGCAGCTTAGTTAGTTGAAGCTAATCATGATTAAATTTTAACTACATCCCCCCGAGTCAAGAAGAGGGTTGTGTAACACATTGCTGCAATAATGATCCAAAACTGTAAGCATTCCCGCCTCCCAAAACAGCTGTGTCAGCATCGTGATAATCTGGTCTAGATTTGTGGTCATGCGTGCAATAACTAGAAATACAGACTTTGGAAAGGACTGCGGCATTTTCAGGTGCTTTTGTTGCACAAACATGAGTTCTTTTAAAACTAGTCAGGCAGTTTCAATGAACCTCAAATCCTTACATGTCTATTGCTTTTACTGTTGTTTACGGAAAGCCAGATACTCTCTGTGACTAACTTCCTCTAAAATCCAAATCAGAAACACATTCTGCCTTTCTTAACTGTTACATACGGTCTTGAATTCTCAAATTGAGTAGTATTCCTGCTTTTTAAGATGACCAGATGGGCAGTTAAAGTTGACATATTTTTGTTATCACCTCAAAGAGCCCAGGCACATGGCACCACCATCAAATCAGAAACAGATTGTACCCGTCTTCCATTTCCATTTATATCCTGAACTCTAAAACACAGGAGGAGAAACTGTCCTTCTTCTCAAACCCTGGCATTCAGTTGTTAAACAGTTGATACTTCCCAGAATTTAAACACTCGGAATTTAAACACTCGGATGAGCGTTGAGAGCTGTTAGGCCGACTGTAGTGTACAGTATGAGCAGGTCACTCAGACAACGAGGAGACGCTGCACTATAGCATCAGCTCTCCTGGGAAGCTGGCACTAAACACCTCCATAAAAAATCATCTTGAGCTCTTTGCATTCCACCAGAGAGAGCTGTGAGCTGGCAGCTACCCAAAAAGAGTGAAATATTATCGTGGGAGAACACATCGAGACAAGCTCTGCCAACATAAAGCTTCCACTCAGTTCAGGGGGTTAAAAAGCCCCAGAGCACGAGCTAAATGATAAGGACCGCTGTGCCACGCATTAAACAGATATGCACTCCACTCTGCTCCAGGTGTGACTGGCTGGAAGGCAGCGCCTGGCACTGTGGTGGTCCGCTCACTCTTTCTACCTTTGATCATTCGCTGTTGTTTTGCGGCCTTGCATGCTTCCCCCAGGAATACAATTTATAGAGTCCATTAGATGTTTATAGGACATGTATAAATCAAATGAGAGTCTGCAAAGCAGGCTTAACTCACCCTTTGTTCTTTTTATTTTTTATCACCATACAAAGCCTGCTTTGAACAATCGTTTGTCATTTATGAGGCAACAATTTTAATGAAAGTTGCAGAGTTGGAGTGGATGCTGGATCTTTAAGTGCGTTTTATCCCTACAATTCCTTTTTTTTTTTTGTTTTAGAGTCCTGTATAGAACAATACCACATTTAGATTAGGGTAGATTATAACCTAACCCTTATAATCTAACCTAAGAAATAACATAGTTGTTATTTTTTAAATTATTTGTATCTCAAAGCAGAACATTGTTGTTAAATGGCTCAGGGAGAGCATAAGTAGCTGTAAACACCACAATATTATGACCTTTGAAGTTGTTCTAGCTAAGGCTTCTTTGCAGA
Organism: Astatotilapia calliptera; assembly: GCF_964374335.1. Taxonomy (NCBI): domain Eukaryota; kingdom Metazoa; phylum Chordata; class Actinopteri; order Cichliformes; family Cichlidae; genus Astatotilapia; species Astatotilapia calliptera. The sequence continues at coordinate 34,400,456 of NC_137432.1, read as the reverse complement.
TGTGCACATGGACATCACCTGTACTTGTTCTTATACCACTGAAGGAGTTTCTGTTCCAACAAATCAAGAGTAAAATTCTCATTCTGTGTAAGTTCGGGGTCCTTGGTGAAATTGCAGGCAGACGCTTTTTCAATGTCAGATGCTTTGTGCACATCACAAGGTTTCTTTTGCCAGTATTAGTAGAGAGAAAGCTTTAAACTGTCTTAAACATTCTTCCCTAATATGTATATCTGCACAGGATTGTTTTTTAATGACATTGTCTGTGCAGCTGCTCCACAATCATCAGTTAAAAAGAGTAAATTAACACCAGGCTGAAATACAGTTTTGCTGCTGGTTGTCATTACATGTGTTCAGAAGTTTTTTACAGTCTACAGATGCACCCAGCAGTGATGTCAAAGGTTTCTGGAGTGCACCTGTACAACACTGCAGCAAGGTGAAAAGGTCAGCAAAGATGGAGATTATGAATAAGCTGATAAAATGCAATTTGGAAATCTAAAATATGTGCAGAGATTTGGAGCTCGGGCCGGTTTGGAAGTCTTCCACTTGTCAGTCACCAAAAAACTATACAGAAAATAAAGAGGACTTTTGCCCAAATAAACAAAAGAACTCCTCCAGCTTTACTGCTACTGTGTTATGTGCTTTGTCAAAGAGCACATTTCCATTACAGTCACTGATGCTAACATTGACTTAGCGAGGGTAGGTACACATTGAAATGGACTGTGATGTTGTCTTGAATGCAGACGGAGGCCGGTGTGTCACTGCAGCTGCAGGACTACAAAGCAATTTCCCAGCGTGCAGATCTGTGCCCAGAATCGATAAATCACATTCCTGATTACTCTGCAGGGGGAAATAGAGTTTGTATTGTTTCTCCAAGACAAATGTACGCTCCAGGCAAGATAGATCTTATTTCCAGAGCCAAAGAAAGACAACCTAAATGCACACACACTGGCACACACACACCACCTCTTCGGCAGGGCCTTCCACTCTGTTAAACCGAAAACTGCTTCTCCCCCTTTCACTTTTCTCTTTCATTACGCTCCAAAACTCTCCCGTTTCTGTCACGCGCTCCCTCCTTTTCCCCCCTTTTCTTCTCTGGTTTGCTCCATTTCTTTCAAGGTAGCAATTTCAATAACTTCTCCGTGATTGAATCAATTGAAAGTTGCAGAGCAATTCCAAAAACTTCTTCAAAGCTGTTTGCAAACTGGCCTTTTTGCTGAAAAGGAACTGTGTGTTATCTTCAACACATTTCTGTGTGTGTGTGTCAAGTTTTGTGAGGTGTCAGCTGTAACAAACAAACATAACAAGTGTACATTTGTGGAGCAAAAAAATGTGTTTGTTTTTTCAATTTGGGTGACATTTCTAAAGTTTCATATCAGTAAGAATGGTTGATATATTTCAGTGACAATTGGATGCAATGAAATTCTAAAGTGTAGCTTTATTCTATTAAAAAAACACAGAGGTGCCAAGAATCCTCCCAAAGTCGTTTTCCTCCTTTTAATCTGGGCCACGGTGAGCATGGTGGTAGAGTACTTAGGACTGTGGCCTCACAGTGAGATGATTCTGACTTCAGTGCTTCTGGCGGGTTAGGGTCTTTCTGTGTGGAGTTTGCATGTTCTGTTATTTCCTCCTACTGTACACAGACATGCACCAATGACTTTGGGTTCCCAAGCATGGATGGACTGATGGATTTTGGACCAAGTCTTACCACTGGTAAGGATCAGACAAAAGACAAACTGGATCATTCACATAACATCCTGAGTAGTAACTACACTCAACAAAAATATAAACGCAACACCTTTGTTACTGCTCCCATTCCCCATGGGATGGACGTAGAGACCTAAAATTCATTCCAGATACACAATATAACCATCCCTCCCAAACAGTGGTCACAAATCAGTCCAAATGTGTGGTAGTGGGCACATCTGCTATATTGAGATAATCCATCCCACCTCACAGGTGTGCCACATCAGGATGCTGATCTGACATGAGTAGTGCACAGGTGTACCTCAGACTGCCCACAACAAAAGGCCACCCTGGAATGTGCAGTTTTTTGCGCTATTGGGGGTCTGGGGACCCAGAACCGGTCAGTATCTGGTGTGACCACCATTTGCCTCATGCAGTGCAACACATCGTCGCATGGAGTCTATCAGATTGTCAATTGTGGCCTGTGGAATGTTGGTCCACTCCACTTCAATGGCTGTGCGAGGTTGTTGGATATTCGTGGGAACTGGTACACGCTGTCGTATACGCCGGTCAAGCACATCCCGAACATGCTCAATGGGTGACATGTTCGGTGAGTATGCTGGCCATGCAAGAACTGGGACATTCTCAGCTGCCATCTGCCCTGAACAATGTGAACCATGATTCATCCGTGAAGCGCACACCTCTCCAACGTGCCAGACGCCATCGAATGTGAGCATTTGCCCACACAAGTCTGTTACGGCGACGAGCTGGAGTCAGGTCAAGACCCCGATGAGGACGACGGGCATGCAGTTGAGCGTCCCTGAGACGGTTTCTGACAGTTTGTGCAGAAATTGTTTGGTTGTGCAAACCAATTGTTCCAGCAGCTGTCTGGGTGGCTGGTCTCAGACGATCTTGGACGTGAACCTGCTGGATGTGGAGGTCCTGGGCTGGTGTGGTTACACGAGGTCTGCGGTTGTGAGGCCGGTTGGATGTGCTGCCATATTCTCTGAAACGCCTGTGGAGACGGCTTATGGTTGAGAAATGAACATTCAATGCACGGGTGACAGATCTGGTTGACATTCCTGCTGTCAGCATGCCAATTGCACGCTCCCTCATTGCTTGTGGCATCTGTGGCATTTTGCTGTGAGACAAAACTGCACATTCCAGGGTGGCCTTTTGTTGTGGGCAGTCTGAGGTACACCTGTGCACTACTCATGATGTCAGATCAGCATCCTGATGTGGCACACCTGTGAGGTGGGACGGATTATCTCAATATAGCAGATGTGCCCACTACCACACATTTGGACTGATTTGTGACCACTGTTTGGGAGGGATGGTTATATTGTGTATCTGGAATGAATTTTAGGTCTCTACGTCCATCCCATGGGGAATGGGAGCAGTAACAAATGTGTTGCGTTTATATTTTTGTTGAGTGTACAAACTACACTGCTCAAAAAAGACAATGGGATGAAATCCTTGGAGCCTACACTGGTGCAGTGGATCCTAGGATCCTCCTAATGCATGACAATGTGTGGCCTCATGTGGCGAGAGTATGCAGGCAGTTCCTGGAGGATGAAAGAATTGATATCACTGACTGTCGCCCACGTCTTCCCTGACCTAAATCCGATAGAACACCTCTGGGACGTTGTGTTTCAGTCCATCTGACGCCGCCAGGTTGCACCTCAGAGTGTCCAGGAGCTCAAGGATGCTCTGGTCCCGATCTGGGAGGAGATTCCCCAGGACACCATCTGTCATCTCATTATGAGAATATCAGACACACACAAGTATGTAGGGACCATATGAACTGCTGAATACCATTTTGAGTAGGATGGACTAGTCTGCTGCATATTCTTTTCACTTTCTTTTAAATTCAGCCCTCTGATTGTTAATAATTTTCATTTCCATCAACCAGTGTGGCGTCCTTTCATTCCTTACACATTATCCAAACCATATCAGTATAGATATCAAGCATGATATGTTCCCCATTAATATCTGATGTTTTCAAAGTGTTCCTTTATTTTTTTGGAGCGTGTAATGACAATGCACTAGCTAAAACCTCAAAGAGTGACTGCATCTTTCACAATTTTGTCTGCAGACAGGCAGACAGAAACACCTCTCAGACTATTCAAAACCATCTCTTTGTTAGGTACGGTATAGTAGGGGGTCTGCAGAACCACATTTTTTAAAACACACACATGTACATACAGGCACAGACATCGACAGCCCCATGAAGGTAAAACAATTTTGTTATATAGCAAGAAAACTCTCATGATAGAAAGAAAAGCGAATCTTCACTGTGAAATGCATCAATATACTGAACAATTAAATAATCTCACACGCGATTGTATTCAGAATAATCTTGGATATATTTGAATTATCATGCTGTATTAATAATTGCAGCAAAACTTGTATATTTCAAGAGCAAAATCAATAAAGAACTCTACTACTTGTGCGCATTTTTTGCAGTTTTTGGATAATCAAGTAAATCACATCTGTATAGAATAAATGAAAAAATCCATATGCAAAATCAGTAATATGTATTAATTGTTGTTGCAACTTTGCTCACAATGGTACAAATATTCAAAAAAATAGCAGCTTTACCCAAGTGGGAATAGTATAGTAAAATATTATGTAAGGTGCCGTATATTACACCATAACAACATTCTCATTTTCACCCTTTTCTGAACTACTAACATCACTGTGTGTGTCTTAAAGCTCCTTATGAACCGGAAAACTTGCCCTAATAGAATTTCTCCCCCGTGCGTTTCTGAGCACATGTAGTTGCATGCATGAAGTCTTCTTCTATGGCTTGAAGCCACATATTTCCTGTTACATTTTATTGTATCAAGGCGCCCCACTGGGGGAAAAGAAAGTAGACGAGAGAGAGAAAACAAACGCTGTTTCTTCCCCTCTGGCTAAGGACTTCCTGAATGTGTCACTCATCCCAGAACAAGAATATACAAAGCCCCAACTAGAGACTTTGGTATTATTCCCTCTGCATGCAGGTGTGGACATGCAAACACTTACACAATTTCTTTTTTTTACTCTATCGCAATCCATCCAATAATACAAATCCTACCAAGAATGAGTGTGCTCCTACTGCTGCAGTGCGTTAATGGAAGAACTGTCATCATCACCTATAGGATCATGTCGCTTTTTTTTTCTTTTTTTTTTTTGAAAAGGGGAGCTTAAATGTTTATTGAGCCCCGGTGGCACATAAGAAGATCTGACCTCATCTGGGCAGATATAAAGCGTCTGCTTTCAGTAGGAGTACAGATGGAAACTAGCTTCAGCTTGATCCGTAACTCACTAAATCTGCTCCACCGAATCAAACAGCTGTTTGGTTTCTGTGCACAATTAAAATCAGAGCTCCTCTAATAATCTGCTTGAGTGAAGACATATCGTACATGTGCAGAAGGGGGAAAGCAACTTCTTAGTTAATCCTAACAAAGTTGCTTATGTAATTTACTTCTTTTTAAATTTCCACTTGTGCAGCTTAGTACTTAAAGTCTACAACTTTAGGCGGAAATGTTGTATTTGTACTCCTAATTTCACAGTAAACACAAGAAAATTAAAGGCAAGCATCATACAAAAGTGTTTGTGCTTTTAGAAACTACTTGAATTCAGAATTTTCCTTCTTCTTCTTCTTCGATATTTTCAGCACTGTTTGTATAAGTTGAAAAATATCTCTTCCCACTCAGCACACCACCTGCTGTGTGACACATAAAGAAATCTGATCAGACCTGTGAGCTGGCAAACAGGCTCCTTTGTTGCACCTTTGAATCCAAACTTACACCGGTGCTGAAAGCGCTACAAAGGGATTGTATAGGCAGAACAACAGCATGCAGAACAGTATATGCATGAACTTTCTACTTGTTCTCGAACTTTTAAAAGCGCACCACATTCTTCTGGTGATTAAGAAATCAGGAGCTCAGAGCAAAGTCTGAAAGAACATGAGACATGGAGGGAAACAAAAGCTCGCAAAAGAAAAGAAGAAGGTTGAAAGACTGAGATGGTGTGTGTTAGTGTGTCTGTGCGACAGAGTGCAAGAGGTGATTACTTTGTGTTAATCTAGTATCAGCTTTCCACCATTTGGAGGCTTCCCAGTGTATTACTCATTATCTGCAGACAAGTCTGTTAAATACAGATTAGACAGCGCGAGTAAAGGGACACAGTATTCCTGAACTTTCTCATGAAACTCTCCTTGCAGAAACAATCTGTCTTCCCATGGGTTATCTGGGCTTTTCTCTGTAATGTCCCACTTTTTTCACCCTTCATGTTTTTTTTCCTCACTCTTATCCAGCTGTGCTCCATATTTCAGCCCTTTTCGTTTGAGCACATTTTGAATTGAGCTATCCCGGTGTTTCAAAAGGGCAGCAAGGAGAAAAAAGAAAAGAAAGAAATTAGGATAGGTTATCTATTTGAGTTTTTTTTTTCTTCCAGAAGTCAATGTATTTTTGTGATGACCTTGTTGATTTGAGCTGGTGAGGCCACATTTTTTTTCTCATAATTACTTTCTACTTTCAAAAAGAAAAATCAATAGATCCATACGGGTGTACACATCCTGCTACAGTAAGTGCACATCGGGTGAGTGCTCCATTTAGAAGGTGGCTCCTCACAGGTCACAAATCTAATAAGGTCTGTGCAGCCACATGCTATCACTGCATTCCAGAAAGCTGTTTACTACTGTTACTGTTTAAAAGGATGAGCTGTAAAGGAAAAGTATTAACAGATAAATATAGAGAATAGGTATACAGCAAAACAATCACTGAAGAAATTAGAAAGTGCTTTGAGTACCTGGGCATAAATTATATATTGTGTTTAGGTTTTGATGTGCTTCAGTTTGTCAAAACTAAACCTACAATCGCAACAAAAAACATTACTGATGAATAACGATCCTAAACCCAGAGATAATCAGTTTAACATCATAATAGAATTTCAAATTATGACTTGTTTTCAGGATTTCTGCTTGAAAATTGACTTCAGAACCAATATATTGTTGAAATGGTTGTTCTTGCATTTTCTTATGTTGATGTAATAATAATTCAGATAAGAATTATTCCTAGCAGATAGTAGGAAGTCTGTACACAAGCTTCTAGATTCATTGTCATAAAACAAGAGGCTACATAATTCCTTTCACATCAGGAGCCTGTGTTTTACTTTCAAACTAAGTGAAAGACAGGCTGGTTTAAAGGCACAGTACGTAATTTCTGCCTCTGGGGCTCTTTCAATCAGAAGTATGGGCGACAACATAAGCTATTTTTGTGACAAAGGAGAGACATTACCAAAGGATTATATTCCTTTTTGAATTTAACTGAAATGAATGTATTCACTGTGTAATTTAAAAAATGTATATACTGTATATTCTGTGTATTTATTATTTCACTCTTATTGCCTGTTCTTATTGTCCTTATCTTCAATGTTATGCTGCTCTGTTGTTTGTTAATTGCCCCTTGGGGATAAATTAAGTCTTCTGATTCTGATTCATTTTCACTGTACACAGTACAATGAGATTCAATGTGCAACTTCTCCAAAGAGCCACGTGTGGATACAGACCCTTACTCCAGGTCTGGGACAGATTTGTTTCTGAGGTGTACATGCAGGCAGCAGAAATAGTGACCACCTGTCACTATCTGTGGTTGAGGTAGGCAGTGCTTTGTAGGAATCTGTAATATTTTTGTATTTGCTAAGCGTGTTTGATCCCCTGGTGAGGTTTTGCAACTGGTGGGAAAAAACGTACGACCAAGGCTCAACAACTGATATAGTGGAAGTCCATGTAAGTCTGTGCTAGCTTAGCATTAGCTTGAGTGAGAATGTAGATAAGAACAGAAAACTCCCTCAGGAAGTAAAATCGCCTGTATCTGGGAATTACGTATACCAAATCTGGGGAGCAGTAAGTTCCTATAGTGACTTGGTTTGTGTAGTACTCAGTATTTAAATAAACGTAGAGCCCCCTTCCATTGCTCTTGCCAGAGTTCGCTGTTGTATCAGCTAGTTTGCGCCACAACTCCATGGAGCTACTGAGACAAAATAACATGTTTTTGTAACAGTCGGCATTGCTTTGCCATCCATTCATCCATTTTCCTCCACTTTTTTCAATTTAGAGTCATGAGGTACATTTTGTGTCTGCAGTATATAGTTTGTAGGGATGTGTCACCCTGGCAACTGGGAAACCACAGCTTTACAAGGAAGTGGAAACTACTGTGTTTTAACTTTGTTATCTGGTGTTAAAAGTACATTGGTTCACCCCACCAGCAACCCTCCAGCTTCCAAATCTAGATTTTCTTTCCTACTTTTTAGAAAACATTAATGTCATGTACAGTACTGTGCTGTCATGTCTTTATATTTTGCCTCCAAGCAGCTTGCAATAGTTCTCCAGGCTCTCTGAAGGTCTTTCAAAGTTTATCTTTGGACATTAGTGGCTTCATTCTTTATTTTAACATCTCTTCGTATCTGTCCTTAATAAAATTTGTGGAACAGGTACAGGACAAACGACGTGGCAGGACTAAAAACACATCTACAGCAGATGAACTGTATGTGAAAGTCACATCTTTAAGAAATCGTAAAGAATCCAGCAAAGACCCGACAAGGACCCGGGAGGTGCTTCTGGCCCTGCAGCTGATCCATCTGCTGCTCACCAAAGCATCATCAGAAAGTGTTTCAGAAGAAGGATGGCTGTCAAGAAGCTGTTTTTTAAGAAAAGAAATGGGGAGAAAAGGTTGAGGTATGCTAAGTTACACAAGAACTGGGCCAAAAATCTGTGGCAACAGATCTTATAGAATGATGAATCAAATTTTTCATTCAAGTCATCAACAGCAAGTGTCTATAGCATCTGTAAAACATGGTGAAGGGCCTGTCATGGTTTGGAAATCTTGCCAAAACTGACTGAATTATGAACATTAAAAAAGTATCAACAATGCAATACCATCTGGAAAGTATTTGGCAATAGCTTCATTTTTCAGCATGACAATGATCCCAAACACACTGTCAGTGAAGTAAAAGCATACCTAGACAGAAAAGCACACAATGGAAGACTATCAGTCATGGACTGGCCTCCCCAGAGCCCGGACATCAATATTATTGAAGAAGCGTGGGATCATCTTGCCAAAATAAAAGAACAAAAGGCAGCTAATGCTAAAGAAGGGTTTTGGAATGATCTTCAAGAAGCCTGGAGAACTATTTTTGAAGACGTCTTAAAGAAATTACAACATAGCCACAGAGTTCAGGCTTTGTTGAAGAGTAAAGGATGTTATACCAAATATTGACTCGTTAAAATTCTACAAACTCTGTTTTTGATTTATTCATAGTGCTGTTCATGGACTCAAAATAGTACACGTGAGACTGGACAGATGAAAAATCACATTCGGCTACATGAAAATAAGGATGGAAAATAGATTATAGGTTGTGAGCAAGGTTATTATCGTTAACGAAAACTAACGAAAACTAACGAAATAATGAAAACTAGAAGTGAAAAAACATTTTCGGTAATGGAAATAAAAATAAAAACAAAAAAAGGAAAACTAACTAAAACTGTAATGAGTGTTCACAAAACTAACTAAAATTAACTGAATTTATAGCAAAAATGTGTTTAGTTTTCGTTGATGTGTGCGTGTCATACAATAGTCAAGGGTGAAAATGAAGTTTAGTTTCCAGATTTTTTTCTTGATGTCTCATTATGCCAGCAGGTGGCAAGTGCGTTAGTCGAGTCGTCTGTGTTGCTGCTCCGTCCACGCGCAGAATCGTGTCAGGAAAAGTCGGGAGAAAGCGCCAGAGTCCAATTTGGGATTACTTTGAATATGATTGTGTTTTGGATAAAGCAAGTGTCTTGTAGTGGAAAGAGACAAATTATGAGGGACATTTCTAAAGGGAAAAAAATCCCACAAACCTTAAAGTGCACTTGAAAAGCTCACACAAGAAGGCTAACCTAGCTTACCTTGAGAAGGTAAGGGAGCACACTCAACCCTCATCCCCAGAAAACAGAAGCTAACCCCAGGCAAGGCAGCGTGATGCATCCCAAGACAACAGGACGGGGACATCTACATAACTGTGTGAGTCAATTGCCTTCAAAAAGTTTATCAATTCACTTGAACCAAAATTACGAACACCCGGTGCTGTAAGAGTTAATAGTCTTATTGGGGCCAAGATATACATTTTATAGTTGCCTGGTATCATTGGTTGTTCATCTGCCTTTATTTATTTATTTATTTAAAGAACCCATAGGTGGGAATGTGAGTTGTCTGTCTCTGCGTGTTAGCCCTGCGACAGACAGGCGACCTGTCCAGGGTGCAGGGTATGGTAGCTGGAATAGCAACATACCCAAGGATAAGCAGAAGAGCATGACTGATATGATGAAACTGGGATTTTGTTACACTTAATTATTGCAAACAAAACTAAAACTATAACTGAAACTAATCAAAACTAAACTGAAACTAAGGATTTTCAAAAAAATAAAAACTAAACTAAACTAGCAAACAATTGGTAAAAACTAATTAAAACTGATATAAAATTGAAAATCTGAAGTCAAAACTAAATAAAAATAAAAACTAATGAAAATTGCAAAACTATTAAAACCCTGGTTGTGAGTGTTTGACAAACTGCCATGAGGCTGCATTGTGGGATCTGAACTGTTTTTTTTGTTTTTGTTTTTTTACCACTTATGCAATAAAAACCGTATTTGACTCAAGTAGAAATCATGTTCACAGAAGAGGTGCTCGATTTAAATTTTAATTATTTGTGATTTTGTCATAAACTCAGGTTATATCGTTCCTATTAACTTATGCATTAAGTCCACTACATGCATACATATCTACGTAACAATTTGTGGTATTTCAGTTGTGTTGCAACCCACCACTGTTATCTGGCTTCGAAATAATGCTGCAAACTATACAGTGAATAAAAGTACAGATTTATCTTGTTTTCATCACTGTTGAAAGCATTTCTTGGAAAAGAGGTACAGTATACAAGTCTACAAGTATATAACATTGGTCAAAAATGTTAGATGCTTTGAAGTTTTAGAAGCTTTCAAAGGGGTGTTATGGATGTAGCCAGCACTGATTAAGAACAACAAAGAAAGAATGTGAGCCAAACACAGTGAAAAATGGACAATGTGAAAAACAATTGGAAACACTTTGAGTGTAAAGTCTTAATATTTTCTCTGAAGTTTTCTGCGAGTGATTCTGTAAGAAGTTACTAATTAGAGAGAAATTTCATGTTTGTCTGCTTCTAAACAAATTTAACAGTTTTTGATGTTCAGCTGACCAGCTGCGCATTGACTCTCGATCTGACAGCAATTACTCACAAATACAAGTCTGAAAAAGTAACCTCTCAACACTGCGTCTGTTTTCCTATAATTAATAGCGAACTACACAGTTCTTTCCAGGAAACATCTTGGTGATTATCAGCAAACTATTTGGACAAAGACACATAAAATGAAGCCAAATTATTTGCAACATTTCTGCAGCCGGACCTTTGCTACCATTATGAGTGCATCTTGAAGCATGCTTGTGCAGGCTCACTGTGCTCTAAGAAATACTTAAGAAGCCATATTTTTAAAAGAAACAATGGCTGGTTTTGAAGACACATTTTGGATTGTGCCATTTTACACTGCTTGGATGCACACTAGTTTTCAGCATTTTCTACAGTAAGCTACATCGTCGTCTGCGTCTGGATTAAAAATAAAAACAGATGTGAATGTTAACAAGGAGATGAGCTGTCCTCTGCAGACAAATTCTTCCAAGAGAAGTAACCTCCTCTGTTTTTATGAGTTTTGAACTTGGAGCTTAAAGGCAGAGCTGTCTATAAATCACATAAAGATAAAACAGATTAGGTTAACTCTTAGCAGAGTAAGTGCACAATAATCACAATAATCACACATACAGAAATGCAGAAACACATTAGTGGAGCACTGAGAAAAGACAAAATGTGTGGTTCTATAATAGATATACAACGAAATGGTTGGAGATCAACGTAAATGGCTTCTATCTAAATGTTTGCATAATAAAGCATTTATTAATCCATAGACAGACATAGGCCTTTTCAGAGAAGTGTCAGCCACATTATACATACTCCTTCCCTTTCAAACTCACATTTAAGCTTTGAAAGAATCATCCTAATTAAATGGTTTATGTGCAACTGTGTGAAAGAGTGTTTGATAAAAAGACGTGGAAAAAAAGGTTGAAGCTTATTGCCTCAAAGCTAAAAGCTCCTCATTGTATCTTTTTGAAGCAGTAATAACAGCTTAAACAAACATGCTGACAAATATGGCAAAAACACAACTGAAATACAAAATCTGTCTCTGCTGCTGAGATCACAGAGGGTGTCCTTCACTGTGACCTTAGCAGGAGTCAAAGAGAATCTGAAAACCAGCAAGCCGATCACATGACACAAGGAGATAAGGATGACACTCACTGTGTTGAATCCTGGAAAGAGGCTGACCGCTGAGGCTGTATCCAAAGGAATAGGTAGAAACTGCTTCATGGCCAGCGAGGTCTGGACAGCAGGCAGGGTGGGACGCACCAATGCAGGCATGAGGCCATTTTGACATGTGTTACCTGCAGGAGGGAGAGCAAAGGCAACATGATGAACTACAGACAGCAACAGGGCAAGATGCACAAGCCGAAATCTGGAAGCGTACATTTAAATTAATCTTCAGTGCTTGTTTTATTCAGGTCTACGACATCATGATGCCCCTGCTTTCGGTTTGTACAAATCATTTAATCTACCACTTAAGCACCTCAGCCACCACAACTGCCAAGGCAAGACATTCCTGACATTGGCTCCAGAGCGTACAGTGAAAATTGATTGAACTTAAATTAATGCCAGAAGTAAAAAAGTATTTTTGGCAGCTTGTGAAATACATTGTAATTCATCTTTTTTTTTTTTTTTTTTTTTTTTTTCCGCCTGTCCCATTTGGTTCTTTAGCCATCAGAATTGTTGTCTGAAGACCAACAAGGATACCCAATGGATTTACTTTGCCAAATGGATCATCGTGGCATTGCCGTATTGGTCCATTTGGTCGATCTTTGTTTTTATTATTTATTATATTTTATTTTCAGATGTTACAGACGGGACAGACATGAGTGAGAGATAGGAAAGGGAGAAAGAAAGAGGAAGGAAAGGAAAAACAGAAGGGGAGAGGGACAGTGAGAAAGGGGGGGAGAAAAAAAATAAAAATCTCCTGGATCACCTGTTGAGAGAAGAATAGAAAACAAGCAAAAAAAGACAAAAAAAACAAAAAACAAAGCAACATACTAAACACAACACCATCGCATTAATCTAGCTAAGTGTAAACAGCAGTAAATACTAAATATTCAATGTTGTTGTGCAGCACGCAGGACAGATGTGCTTCGAAGTAGCAGCCAAGAAAGGTGTAATTTGGGTCTACGAGCAGTGAACACCCGTGTGCATACCTGTGTGGATCAGCATGCTTGTATTCCAAAGGTTTCTCCATGTAACGATCTGCTAGGGAGTGTGGGGGGGCCACAGCCCCGTCCTCCAGGGTGTGAAGCAGGTATGGAGGAGATCAAAACTCCAGACATCCAGAGGCCCCCAGAACACAAGAAACCATGGAAGACCAACAGAGGGGCAGTCGCGCCACTGTTCCAGTAAGAGCTGAGGAGAGTCCCAGATGAGGGTTCACTCAGCAGCCGCGGAGCAGAAGCCAGGGGGAGTTGCAGTGACGCGCCCGTGAGCTCCGCCGGCCGCCAGCTGTGCCTGAGTGACCCCACCCCCCGAAGGGGCCCGAGCGAGCCCCAGGCTCCAGGCTCCGATAAGCGGCCGCCAAGGAGTGAGCCGGTGTGTACCTGGACGCCCACCCCCAGACACAAAGAACCACCAACGCACCGACACCTGAGGGAGTCCGCCACCGGCAGGGGAAGTGGTGGTAGGTGGAGATAGGCCTCCAAACCTTGGAGGGCCTGAGGTGTCCCCAGAGAGGTGGCGTCTGATACCCAACCTGACATATAGACACAGACATACAGGCACACACAGACACAAACATCCATTCCCCCCCCCATGCTCTCATATGCACTTACTCCACACTCAACCAACGTGGAGACAGACATAAAGAGACGCTGTACACACGATCACACTCCCCAAGCGTACTCTACAAACCGGGTCTAGGTACCCTTGCTCCTGGAGGGGGGAACTGCACCCAGACCCAGGTGGTGTTACCCTTTTCCCTGCGGTGGGGAGAGGCAGACCACCCCGACTCCGTAGCAGCAGGGAGGCCCCACACTCCAGACCGCAGTCGGACGGCCAACTCCACCTAGCCCTCCCGCTCCAGCAGGCCGCAGAGAATGGGGGTGGGAGAAGACTCCAAACCTCCCTCCACCCGCTCATTGTAGTGTTGATGCATGTGTGTTCTAAGGTGCAATTAAAACCCAGGAGGGCATGGAGCTACCTGCCAAGGAGCAGCAGGTAAGCGCATAGTCCCTCCTGATAGCCCTCAATGTCTAAGTGCATTTAAAATTGAGAGGTGGGCAACGACGCCAGGGGTGAGGTGTACACCCTGATGGTAATTTGGACTCCGTGATTGTGCCCACCCCCAAGATCCTATATGTATGTGTAATGAGAGTGTGAATAATGTGAATGTCTAAGTTGTGGGATAAAATTGAGGCAGAGGCAGCCAGAAGGGGACAGAGGGGGGGGGGGGGGGGGGGTAGCCTCCTCTGCACCCTGGTGACATACCCCTACTCCAAGGCCCTGCGTGTGTGGGTGGTTGTGGTGGAGCGGGAAGAGAGAGGCAGCTGGAGATGGGGAGGGAAGGAAGGGAGGGGCAGGTAATTCATCTGATGGCATGGAAATCCCCCCAAATCTCCACTTGGGTTGGTTTTAATGTTTTAAAGCTGGAAAAACCTTGATGCCCTTTGGGGGATTTCCATTATTTCAAAGTAATTTTTTTCATCATTATCTAGCAATGGTTTTATTATTGTAGTGCAAACTCATTGTAATCTAATTTCCTCTCTCCAGTTTTGAGGATTTTTACATTTTAACACTGAACTGTGATTACATTGTTTCAACTTCAGGTCCAATTGCAACCTTCTTTTGGAACTTTTAATCACATCTCAACTGAAGAAGACTATGAAAGTCTTCTGCTGTTCTGTGCTGCTGTTCTGGGCTTTAACCTCCGGGGGAAAAATGAAGACAGTCCAAAAGTTCTAAACAGTGCGGTTCTTCTGATGGCTATTGAGGCAAAAGATGTTTTGAGCCTGATACTCTATAACCTATTTTCCACTAGCATGTAATGGACTCGACTTGACTCAACTTACCCTTGGTTTATAGGGTTTTCCATTAGGTTGTACTACCTGGTACCAGGTACTTTTTAGTACCCTTTTGGCAGCGTTTCCAAGTGAGCTGATTTGAGCCAAAAATCAACAGACTGCCACTAATTCTCCAGGGAGTGACAACACTGGATGGGGTCATGAGAGGAACTCCTTCACAAGAATCATTTTTGAAAACTGTCACTAACTGAAAAGGCTACACACAAATAAAAACTGTGGTCCAGCGATGAGGTGTAGAAACTTTTGTGTTTGGTGGCTAACGACAGAATCCAGAGAGAGCTAGACAGAACGACCGAAACGAGAAAGTGTACCAGGAGTTCGTAGGAAAGTTTGTTTTTAGAACTTATCCATCTAAATGCTGATAAACTTTAAAGTTAGGGCTGTGGCTGTTCCTGTTGTTTGGTTGCTCAACACAGAGATCTGTAACCAACGCCTGGGAATGATGATGACTTACAGTAGAACTCCACCTTCTCATCTAAATATGGTATCGTCTAGGTAAAGAAATCCAACATCGCTGTTGGATTTCATATATTGTCAATAGTGAAGACTGAACAATTTTTTAAAGAAAAACAAACGAATAAGATTTACAATTTCATTCTTTGGCAGGGCGTGGTTTGTTGCACGGCTGCCGGGGAGGCTGACACACCGGAGCTCCATCAGCTCACCACGCCTCCCTTGTATAAAACGTGCAGGGACCTGAGGTTGGGGTTGTTGTTGTTGTTGTTGTGTGTGGACGCAGCTGAAAAGCTGTGGCCATGTGTTAGAGGAACAGCAACCAGAATAAAAAAAGAACGAACTATGTGAGGTCTGTCATTCTTGCCACACATTCAGTTTTAAATATATACATCATCCTTCTCTGTATCACTTTGTTTTAAATCTTAAGTCAGCATTTTTCTTTTTCTTCAGCCAAAGCTAATGAAACTGTTACTACATGTCCCAGCCGTTTTTGCACAAGAGGGGTCATGCTCCCTGGATGCTTGCTCAATGAGCCACTAAATAGTTTAACGTCATATAACTGACAAGTACTCGCCATGCCCTACAGCCTCTTCTACAATTGCACCTGACTGGATGAATACATCTGATAGACTTTCTGCTCCTGAAATTCAAACTTAAACAAACACCATGGCTGTTTCACAGATTTTCTTTGTCACTGCAAAGAAAGTGTTCTTGAAAACCTTCAACATGAGAAATAATCCATGCTGATCATGAAGTTATGTAGTTCTCAGAGGCAAGTCAAGAAGTTTAAACCTCAACATTATGCAACTCGTTGCTCTATTGTTCAGAAATAAAATGCAGCTGCACCACAATTGCTCAGCTAGTTGCACAGATAATAAACTCAACGTGGAAATGATGGATCCTGTGGAAACTCACCATTAGGTATATGGCTGTTGATTTCAGAGTCAAGAACTCACCTCCATGATCAATATCATATCGACAATTCGCCAATAACCATTACAAGTTATATCATTATGGAAGGGTTCATTCTAACTGTTTTACTTACTCTAATCTTGCAAGTGCAGTCATTAATGTGCGTTACTACACGGTTAAGAGAACACTCTGTGAGTTGTTTCAGTGTTTCACTTTACTCATTCAGGTTGCAGTCTTGTGAATTCCCTGAATTCATTTCCTTCTTGTAATCACAATAAGACCAAAACTGTCTACCGAGAGCAAGCTTTATATGCAGATAACCGCCGTGTGATTCTGCAATGATGTTTATCTCTTCAAAACAGATGTTCTCGTTCTGAAATCGTCACCACAAATAGCTGACGTGGAATGACTGCAGCGAGCGCAATGTTTCAATCAGTCAATGGCAAGTGAGGTCTGGCCCACACATCTCTAGGAAAAACAAAAGTAAATATTTCATTTTTATTGTCATGTGAGCGCGCCACGCCAGCAGAGTGCTTTTAAAACCACCAATTAGAAACAGCACAGGACTGATTTCAGTACAGCCAGGACCGAACGAAAAAGACCAGAAAAAACGGTCACAAGCTTCCAAAACATTAGGAATTAAAGAAGCTATTCCGTAAAGCTATAATGAAAACCAGAGGGATGATTTTTTTTAAATCACTGCACATTTAACAACAGTGGAACTCCGGGCCAGCATGGCTCTAAAGCGCTGGCAGATACGATATCAAACCACTGTCTTGAGACAAATAAAAACAAGTTTTGCCACGTTTCAGTCCCCAGGCAGTGGTTAGGGGTAAATAAAAAGCAAAAGTCATAAAGATGAGAGGAGAAGAGGGGGAAAAAAAACCCACAATTTGTCCCCCCTTCTCCCATTCTGTCTTCTGTCTTTTCCCTCCAGTTGCCGGAGCGCTGCCATCTGTTGGAAAAAAGAGCACATGCTGTCTCTCATGTGGAGGCACGTCCTAGTCCCAACTTTAACAAAGCATGTCCTTCTGTAGGGATCATTCAACCGTGCCATCTCTCAACATGCCGGCCTGACGTTAGCCTGCAGGCTCGCTTCACCTCTCTCTCAGCCAAAATCCGCCATTCATCAGCTCGACGCGCACAGTCAAAACAGCCCGCTCAAAGACACCGGGAATGATGTGTCAGATTAGTCTGCAGTGAGATGAGGAGTGACAAACTGCATTTTTTTGATAGGGTCACATTTGGTTTGCTGAGTGATAGGATATGAAATCTGACTTCCCACCATTGTTGAAGTCTGAGATTTTTTATATACAAGTAACTGATTTGTTCCATCACTGAACAGGAAATCGCAATAAAGTTGTGTTATTTTATTGACACAGTTACTAGTGGGAAAAAAATAGCAATTTTATTTCGAGACACATAAAACATCTCCATTACAAGCCTTTCGTAAGTGGTCACTTTTAGAGTGTTTTATAGCTCAAGATTTTTGAATTATTAGTACTTAATTAAGAGTAACAGCTTTAATATTTTGAACTGTAGCTTTATGCACTATTGTGAAATTAAATCAGTGGCACTGCCTTCTATTACTCGACCTTAAATGTTGAAGGGGAAAAAAATGACTGAAATGGATAAAAGCGAAATACTTTCAAAGGTGAGTAACTGTACTTAGCTTTCTTTCCACCATTCGAGATAGAATCTGTTGCTTATAAATAAAGCATCTTTAATCCACACTATTCACATGCCTCACAATAAAAACAATATTTATTTTTCATGCAGTATTTTTCAGTCTCTTTAGTTTTCTTAAATTCTGTTTTATTTTTTGCCAACAACCTCTAGTATTCTACTGGTTTTTATTATCATTATTACCCCTCTCCTCAGCCTCAACTGGTTGACCAGATTCAGTTCAATTCAATTCAGTTTTATTTTTATAAATCACAACAGTCTCCTCAATACTTTTTAAATTGTAAAGAGTAAAAAAAAAGTAAAAGAGAGAAACCCCGACAATTAAACAACTCTCTGTGAACAAGCACCAGAGGTGTGGACTCGAGTCACATGACTTGGACTCGAGTCAGACTCGAGTCATTAATTTTATGACTTTAGACTTGACTTGAAAAAATGTTGTAAGACTTGTGACTTGACTTGGACTTTTACACCAATGACTTGGGACTTGAATTGGACTTGAACCGGTTTACTTGAAAAGACTTGATATTTTACCCCAAATATAAAATTTAACATGCATATTATATAGAGATTGAAAATGTGACGTCATTCACGGGTAGAACCGCAAAGGATTCTGGGAACTCGTGGCAAGCGGTACTAGCGCATGCAGGCTTTCAATTAAAATCAGTTACACAGCGATAAAAAGAAACACAAAAATGTCAAGAAGCTGTTGTATTATTAACTGCAATAGCCGGTCGCATGACAGCCACGGGAAGCCGACGGGTAAAGAGATCGGTTGTTATCGGATTACGTCGTTGAAGAGAAATTGTTCAAGCCATGTTTCCGAAGTAACAAAGAGGCAACGGATGGCCTGGATTGCAGTCATTCAAAGACCAAATATCCGGTTGTTCAGTGATGACGCGACGAATCCTACTTCCGGGTCTAAAGTAGTCTGCGTTTAATATGGCTTTTGTGTTGTTAACATGTTTAATTTTATGTATTTTCTTCTATTTGATCTCAAAAAGCTCCTAAAACAGTCAGTGATCCCTGTTGACCTCCCTCGGCTTTTATTACCGCTAATCATTTATTTAAGCTCAGTTTTTAAAACCTTAGGATGTAACTACAGCCCAGCCCATGCAGCAGTATATGAATGACTAATCTCGTATTGTGGATGGATTATCTCAGTTGTTCTCCTGGCTGAAGTTTGGTCCTTTTACAGCATCCTGCCATGCGATTACATTTGTTTCTGACCACTGAGAACACTCACGTTAACTTTTATCGAGTGGGAAAAAAGTTAGCTTGTTTATATTATGCTAACATAGCTGTGTCGCTAGCGGTCACGTAGCACATCATCATATACCAGCTAGCCCAACTTCAGTAACCCTACAAACGTCGCTGCTGTTTAGTTTTCTGTCTTCATTTATGCTGGAAGTGATAGCAGAGCTGTACGTTTTAATTTGTTTCCAAAACCCCGCAGTCAGGACATGCTATATTGTATTTAGATAGAAGCTAGCGAGCTAACTCCCTGCTAACTTCTAACTCCGTTAAATGTCATAAATTCCGTTTTCATGGATGCCTGGATGTTAAACTCAATTGTTACACCTGGTAGAGCAGAACGCTGATCATTTTATTAAAGATGAAAGACTTTAGACAGTTTTTCAACTCTCAGTAATGCCATAGTGATCGTTTGATATATGGACCTGCAGCGGAGTTTAGACCCAGACACGGCTAGTGACGTCAGACTGAACAACCGGATAACGTCCCAGAACCCTCCAGCTCACAGGTTAGTCTGCTCCAAGCATTTACACAAAGGTCAGTGTTTTGTAGTAGTTAATACGTCATTTTCACAACATAATTAGTGATATAGGTTACAAGCAAGTCTGGCGCTGAACAGAAATGGTCGCGCTATGCTCCTTTGTTTATTGTGCATAAATAGTGAATTGTCCTGACACAATATTGCGTTTCGCTTCTGTTATTATGGTACATTGACAAAAACATATACTTTTATTCACAGGATAAAACAGTTGTTTTGTATCACTAATTGCCCAGTGCGATTACAGCATACAGTATTATTGTCACTGCTACATTTCTGTGATGCTACCAGAAATTATTTCCACTGCTAATTAATTACCATTGAGCTCAAAGGTCCTATTAATAAACGGTTAAGGAATGTGTATTTATGAAGACGATTTGTGAGACTGGTAAACTTATGATACGTACGATGGTCTTTACTTTCTACACGGTGCATTTCAAGGTCCTGCACCCATCCGTCGGTAAACTGTACCTGGGCTTGTTGCAGTGACCGGAAGTTACTAAACTTCATGAGTGTATGCACTCACTCCAAGAAGCGTATAATTATAAATATGCATATAAATATGCTACGATGAGATAGCTGACTTCATCTAACTAGCAAATGTTTTCCAGGCTACGTTGGTGATGCAGTTTTTTTTTTTAAATGATATTTTTAAAAAAATATCATTTATTTATGTATGATATTTTTGTCATGCGATTTTAAAGCCGGTCCTACAACCGCATCCAAGAATAACATGCAGCTTATCTCAGAACTGTCGGTGAAAATTATTCTTGGAGCTAGGTTTAATTGAGCTGCATTTTAAAGAGGTGCAATTTCACAATTTGTGTATATTTTCTAAGTTCACTATTTTGTCATGTGTTGAGAAAAACACAGATTTAAAATTACATGGTCTAATATTTACATTTAGCATATAACTGCAACATGCTTTTTTTCGTTTTTTTTTTAAAGACTCGAAAGGACTTGAAATTCAAAATTTCAGACTTGTGACTTTACTTGGACTTTTACACCAGTGACTTGAGACTCGACTCTGACTTGCCTGACATTACTTGAGACTTGACTTGAGACTTGAAGATAAAGACTTGAGACTTACTTGAGACTTGCAAAACAATGACTTGGTCCCACCTCTGACAAGCACTTGGCGACAATGGGAAGGAAAAACTCCCTTTTAACAGGAAGAAACCTCCAGTAGAACCAGGCTCACGGAGGGGCGGCCATCTCATCATCCCCAATGGGTCGTGACAAATGGCTGCCCCTTTTCTTCCTGTTAAAAGGGAGTTTTTCCTTCCCACTGTCGCCAAGTGCTCGGATATAGGGGGTAGCTGGAATTTTCTCTGTATTACTGTGGGGTGTTTACCTTACAGATAAAAAGTCTTGAGGTAATGGGTATTCTGGGCCAAGCTAACCGCGCTAACATGTTGACGCTGTGCAGCCTCACGCACGGAGCGAGCCGCGGTAACTCGCTAACTGAGATTTGCCGCGTTAATGCAGTTATGGCGTTAATGTCATTTTAACGAGGTTAACGCTGACAGCACTAGTTTTGGAACTATATTAATAAAACTGAATTATTATTGTTAGTAGAAGTAGTAAAGACATCTAAAGGCATTTAAAGGCACTTTTTGGGTGTCAGCTTGTTGTTATTTGAAAACACGAGTGAGGGGTTTGACTATAAAATCAAGGGCATTTGATATTCAGTCACCTAAAAGAATATACTGATTCTTACATCATAGACCCTCTTCATAACTGCTGGGGTCACTGCCTGCTGGAAATGAGGAACAATACGGGTCCATCCATGGCTAGTCTATAACTTAACATTGCAGTGCTTTCAGCTAAATACTGACATCAGGGTCCAAACCATTTAATTTAATTTGTGTAAGATTCACAATTTCCCTTTAGCATGCTAACATATAGGCAAGTATTCATTTTTCTGGACTTTCACTTATTGTGTAGGATTCCGTTTCCAAATCTGGGATTCAGATATTTTGGAAATATAAACTCTCTCAGCTTCTTCACCTGACATCCATCTGGTTCACATCAGTAATAATCACACTTCACTTCACCTGTTTGTTGTTGTTTTAGCAACTTTGTCACAAGATTTCGTCACTTTTTCATACACCTTTGGCAGATCACGTCTTTTCAAACAAGGCCTAGCAACAGCTTTAAAGCTGCACATCATCATGCTCTACGGGCACAGTAACGATGCGCTCTCGCTCTCTCCCCGTCTGATGTGCTCATGGGGTGGAGCGAGTGACAGAGAGCAGCGGTGCACAGAGGGAGACATAAAAAATAGAGACCTCCTGCTGCTCTCAGAGAGCTCACTTTACATGTAAATGTAAAACGTCTTTAGCGTGTGTGTATGGTGATTTTAGAGAATCAGACATGAGTACTTGTCCCGCTGTCGAATATCTGTCAATTTTACAGGAACTGATGCAATTATTCTGAGATATTTCTCACTCTGGTGCAATATGAACAGTAACAGGATCACCAAGGTCACTGGACAAATTCCCTGGGTTTTTTTGTGCAAAAATTCATGCCAATAAATTAAATAAACTTTTTATCTGGTCCACAGCATTGGATTGGTTTCCAGCCTTAATTCCACACATATTGTATGGCTAATAATCTAAAGAGCTCTGAGAGTAAAGAATTAAGGTCTTCCATAATTTCCTAAGCCTGAGGTGTAAAAAGGTAAAAGGTAATGCAACAACCACCAGCAAAAGGTCACCATAAAAGGCAACAAGGAAAGTAAACTTTGACCCCAGCTACTGAGCACCATACTCCTTTCATGATACTTTAACACAGTGACAGAAAAGGTCAGGTACAGGAGGCTGTAAAAGCACAAATGGGATACATGTTTCATACATGTCAGAGAACTTCTGTGTGCCTGACTTAGTGACTGAGTAAATCCAGGTGACGGTGTCATCTACTTTGCATCAAGTCTCTCTCCGGAGCCACTCTGAAAGGTCATCGGGTCACATTATATTGAATACTGAAAAACCTGCAAGTCAGAAATGACGAACTTTGCCGGGCCTAGTCGTCTATTTTCCTTTCAGGAGTATCTGCTGAAATCATCACAACTAAAGTAAACAAGCAAAAGCCAAACAAATAGAACAGTAAAGATCACTGGAACAAGAAGCCTGGTTATGTGTCAGGACAGTGGCCTCCAAACAATCTCTCTGGTACTGATCTGTTTACATAGTGCGGAAAGTGCTGGAGCTGAATGAAGACCTCTCTGTGAGCTTCTCGTGCAGGCAATGGCACCAAGTATGCGAGAGCTAAATGTAAGATTTATGAGTTGTTGAGGTTGCAAAATGTTTGTTTATGAAATGTAACCGCAAATTTGTACTTGATGCCACACAGAAAACTGCAAAGAGAGCTTACTGTCTCCCTCTGCAAAATGTGAAACCAATGAAATCAATCAAATAAAATATGAAATAAGATGCAATCGTTGCTTAAATGAAGTCTCAGCAAAGATCTGATAATAGGCTTCATTTACAGTGTTTCTGTGCAATTTTGCTTTAATTAGACCAATACTACTTTCTTTATTTGTACCCAACTATTGGTGCGCTGGATTTTTGATTTTGCGATATTAAAATGGAAACGTTTAGCTTTCTCAGCTTGTCCACCTGACATCGCTCTCGCTCTCAGCAGTGACCGTCACGCTTCAGTTCACTTGATTGTTGTTAATTTAGTATCCCTATCACTAGATTTAGCCGCTGTTCATCCTTTGCCACTTCTTGCTCTCTCAGTGTTGCTTCAACATCTGGCGCCGGGGGAGTGGCAGCCTGTTACAGCAGCTCCTGCTTATTACTGAGATTTTTTTTATTCCTATGCTTTATTATTTATTTATTCTGGTCTATGGGACAAATAACGGCTATCTTATCTTATGCATGAGAGATCATTTTACATGTGAATGCAGCTGAAATCACAGTACAGCCATTGGACTTGGATTTTTTTCCAGAAAAACTGAATCCAAGAACTACGCTCTTTTCTAATTTGTATTTTAAATTAACTGTATGTAAATGGATAAGTATCACTTACTGTAGAGTGATAATCTCATAGAGATTTGGCACTTGACCCTGCTTCCTCGAGCTCAACAAAGTGTTCATTGTTTTTGCCCAATGCTTTACTGTTTGGATTCACTGGGTCTCATCAAATCATTTCCAGCCACAACAGACAGTTCTGTTCACCACAGAAGGCCGTGATAAACACACTCGATGCTGCCCAGTGCCAAAATCCAAGCAGACAAAGTCAGCAATTTGTACGGGAACATAACAATTAAAAAACCCAAAGATTTCGCTGAAGAGTAGGCGGTGCCCAAAGCTGAGCTAAAAGAAAAATATTAGCACAGCTGTCATTTTTTCCCCACATCATGAGAGCAATCCAATGCTAATGATGCTCTGTGTCTGCAGGACATGCAAACACATCAGCATAATGCAACTTGATAACATTTTAATGTCAGCTGAAGGCATGCTTTAGGGCTTATTTTATTAAAACATAATTCCAATGAATCAAATTAGGCACAATCGAGCTGATACGCATTCAACCTCGGGCTTTTGAAGAAGCTTTTTTGCCCGCTTGGCCCACAAGCGTAAGGATGTAGAGCTGAGATGAGATCTGACTTCTGGAAACAAGATCGGAATAGATTCAAGTTTTCACCCACCGGCCTTTGCTTATCCATTCCTTTTGAGACCATGTTGCTGCACACACAGTATGAGATGTTAAGAGCAGCTCATTGAACGAGATGTGTGTGTTTGTGTGGTTACTGTATCGTACTGTGCTTCAGACTCTGACTGTCCTCTGCATTGCCCTTCCTGAAGGATTTGCGTATCTGGGGCTCAAGCTTTTTTTACTCCTGCGGCACTATGTCGAGAGAGGGAGAGAGTAAAAATGATGTCTGGAGGACGCCGACTGGCATTAATAATGAATCATCTCGTGCTCGCTCTCCTCCACCTTCTGCCTCCTCTTACTGTCCTGAACCTGGCAGTTCCTCCGATAAGATCTGCCCAGAGAGACCAAGAGCCAGCGCTGCCAGAGAGTCTCAAAATAACAAGCTTGCTCTCGCGCGGCCATCTAGTTCTCTCAGCAAATATAAATCCAATTATTAGATAAATCTGAATTCCCCTAAAAACTCATTCATATGCTGATGACGTTCCAGATGTGATTAACACTTTTGTGTTTTTGCGGAGTTTCCTGATTGTATTCTGCGACCCTTAACATGCTGTGAGATCAGCAATACCCTTCAAGCACGCAGCATAAACTCATTTCACCCCCATTAAAATGAACAAAGTGAGTACAAAGGGTAGATTTAGAACATTCTTACTTTTTGAAAGCTACACGTTCACCCATTTTCCAATTAACCTTTACAGGATAAACTCTCTACTCTTGAAATTTCATAAATCTCAGCGGCGTGTGGCATAAATCTGGCTTCCAGCTACATAACACATGCTACCTCTAGTCCCTTCAGATTAGCATACTGTAGTTGTCATGAGTTTAGCCCACTGATAAACACAGCTGTCTATGAATTGGCTCCAACAATCACTTCCCATGCACTCTGTAATCTGAGGTTAACCAAAAAGATGTTTATGTGAGGCTAAACGCCGACCACAGTGGCAAACACACCGGCTAGATATCTTCTGGGCCTCTGACTCAACAGCGCTAATAGCTTGTATGATTGCAGCCCACACTCAGCACCTATTACCCCACTCAGAGTTCATTTACTGATTGTGATGTATGAGAGATTAGCATTTGTTTCTGCTCTGTTTATTTTTATTCCTACACTACTGGAATCTTGTTTCGAAGAGGTCAGCATAAGTCACTTGATATTAATCACCTCAATGGAAAACAAGCTCCAGTTAAAACTGCAGCAATGCAGAGCGAGAGTACAAACAGCATTATTAATCTTTTAAGAGATACCATCCATTTTCTCCATACAGTGCACTCAGGATTGCGTTCATAAATGCTAAACTGATGCACACCCAGTATGCAGTGACCTTTACCCTTTCATTTGTTTTACACTGAGCAGTGGCGATGAGGTGCCTCTTAGTATTCCACCTGATGAGAATGAAAAGAAAACAAGCGTGACCTTCTGACGAAACCTCTGAGTTCTTCTTGGTGTTTTCACTTTCACTTCTTATGATTTTGGGTTAAACGGGCCCAAACTTGAAACCCACTCATCCAGCCCGACCAGCACTACCTTTATTTTTTCTTCGCTATCCAGCAGTTTCACACCTGACCGACATCGACTGTGGATCTCAAAGAGCTCAAGCTGTCTCTACACCTGACAGCTTATTCATTTATAAGCTTCCAGCTCTCCTTTCCTCCCTCCCTCCCTCCTCCTCCTCCTCTGTGTATGGCATAACAAGAGAAAATCCTTCTGATGCTTACAAGCCACGGTCTGTAACTTCAGATCGCTTTAATCCCTTGAATAGAGAAAAGTATTTCATTTAACAAATCGCCCCCTTAGAACTCCGGATCCCTGTGTAATTATTCCTCCGATGTGACTGTAAGCCAGCCGTGAGAAGAGCACTTGACTTGAAGTCGCTCGCGCATTAAGTCTTCTGAAGCCTCCTTCAGTCTTCTCCATAAAAACTAATGGAAGGGGCCTTTCGTCAATTTCTTTAACTAACCTACACTGAATATCAAGTTGCGCCCAAGCCAGGAGACTCCAGTCTTATTTAGATTCCTCCAGAGTGTCAGCTGGTTAAACATCCACAATGAAATCCAAAGCTTGGATTCTCAGCCACCCAGGATTGAGTCCAATAAACTCATACATGAGCTTTAGGAAGGCGTTTACCTGATGAGCAGGTTCATTCAACATTTTTAGGAGCTCTCCGTGAGCAACTTCACGCTTCCAGCGAGCAGCTCCCCTAGCCGCCTTTTTTTAGTTTCCAGAACAAGTAACAGGCAGGTTGTAACATATTTACATTTTGGAGAGGAGAAAATGTGCACTTTCACTCTGCATTTGACTGTGATAAAGCAGCGAAAACACACACGCAGACAAAAAGAGGTCTCTTAGGTTTGTAACTTCACGCTCTTTTCCTGCAAAGGAAACCTGTGCTTTTACTCCCATGCTTTTAAAGGAAGGACTTTGCACTGATTCTCACACACGATGAGGAGGTGCTCTGTGTAAACACTCCACAACCACACATAAATATAGACACTCACCAAAGAACATGCTGCTCTCCATAGCTCCTCAGGCTCGGGGGTTTGCTGTATTTCCTCTCTGGTGCCCTGCCAGTGTGTGTGTGTCCATGGACAGCAGCCTGGGCATGTCTCATACACTCCTCAGGGGTGTGTGTGTGTCCGCATGTGTGTTCAATCCAACAGCAGCGTCAGTGGCCAGTCTGCATGCTGCACTCTGCACGCCGCTGCTGTCTGTGGACCTCCGTATCTGCCTCTCTCTCCCTCTCTCCTCGTACTGGTCCTCCCTTGCCTCTTTCGTCCCCTCCCCTCCTCTTTAGCGCTTCCCTTCCCTCCTCCTCCTCCTCTTATCTTCCTCCTCCTTCTCCTCTCTGGCCCCTCCACGAGCTAAATCCCTGCTCTTCTTTCTTTTCTCTCTCCGAGGTGTGTATCTGCATTTTCCAGCAACAGCTTCTTCTCCACAAATGCCTCTTTCGCTCTCTGTAGTTGTCTCATCTTTGTCTTATGTGTCAACCAAGCCTCTCCCTCTCCTGCGCTTTCTCACTTCTGGTTTCCCCCGCTGTCACTGCTTTATTTGATCGTATTCTCCTTTCCATGCTTCCATCTCCAGCTCGCTCCATTTACTTTTACTTTACTCTGACTTTTCCCATCTTTCTCTTTTGTCTTTCTCTTCATATCTCTCTCAGTGTTTCCACCTCTTTTAATGTCTTTGCCCCTTGTTTTTTGTTTTCTTTCCCTTTCTTGTTGCTTTTCTTCACATTTTGTCTTTTATCAACATCTTTTTCTTACACCGCACATTTGCATGCATACGAAAAACTTGGGAGAAATCAGGTTATGAAGGAGATTTAGCAACACGGAAGCAGACAAAAATGTCAGGCATCAAACTTCTCGATAAGCATTTCATGGAAGCGTTTCAGGCACTCAAGCATTAAGAACAAACTTTGCAATATGAACTAAATTGTGGCAGTCAAATTTCATTAGACCAACAGTATTTTTTTGTCATGTAAACAACAGTAAAATGCATGGGAAATATTTCAGTCAAGGCAGAATTAAAGCTCTGCAGAACATTTTAGTATCGTTTAGCTCATGTTTTGGCTTTTTTCCCATCTTTTTCTTATTATCTTTGGTTTCTTTGCCCTGCTGGTGAACAAATTAACTCCACAGCAGAGCAAGACGAGCCAAGTGCAAACTCTTTTCTGTATTTTGAAAGATACCAACATATACATGAATACAAATTGTGTAAAAACAACCACAAAACATTCAGTATATAAACCATTTTAAGATACCAATATCACAGCCAGTGGGATTTTCCATAGTGTCCTGGACGGAGCGCCCACTTACATTTTTTTTCTAGAATAAAGATAAAGTAATTTTATAATTCTTGATGTGTAAGTACAATCATGTAAGTTAAAAAAACACTTTCTCTAAATGAGAGTGCAGGTGTGCATGAAACGTCATACACACTGCACCTGCTGCACGATGGCATGTGCATGGACTCACACCAGTCACTACAACAATGTCAATACTTTATATAGAGCGATGCAAGAAGTAGTTACTTGTGCATTATGATATCGAACATAACATGAAGACATATAAAGCTTATGTTCAACAGACAACTGAAAAAAATACTAATTAATATCCAAGTTTTAGGACTCATTTCTGCAACTCTATAAAGATGTGGTAGTTTCCTACTTTGTTTTTTAATCTATTAATCATGAAACCATGGTGACCTATTGAAGTGCTGATTTGATTTTAACACTATTTCATTGTTTTTGGAGTCATAAGTCATTACATTTAATGGGAAGATGGAGTGCTAAGTTATCAGATAACATTAATAGCCTTCATTAGCAAGCTGCATCCATAAACTGTGTGGGTGCATGCCACAAAGACAGACATCTGCTAATTAGTAATAAGCAACATGCAAATGAAATGCTTTTATGTGACTCACCAAGACTGATGCACAGCCATCTTGGGCAAGCTGTTAAGAGCACAGCAGGACATAATATTAATTATTAAAATTGCTTCAAAAGGCACCAACACACACAACAAACAAAAAAAACTCCTGGATCGAGAGTCCAGTTCGCAGATCCAGGTTAGCTGTGCTTAACCCCGGAGAACCAATGGGGTCAGAGCCGACCCCATTGGTTTTCTAGGGAAACCATGGGGTCAAATTTGACCCCATGGGTTCTCCAGGGTTAAGTTTAGCAGGCAGCTAACTGCTACAGCCAGTATTAGGGTTAGCTTCCACTCAAAGCAGCCAAACACCTAACAATGCAAACTTTAATTCTTTATGCAGTTTAAAGAGGTGAGGTATAAAATAAACATACCCAGAACAGTTCAATAGCAAGATAAAATCTTGCTATTGAAATAAAACAGCTTTTGTACCAGTAACAACATTTTGTTTTTCTGCTGTAAAGTCGATAATTATAATATTGACATCTATCAAGAAGGATTCATTTTTGGAGCCAAACTCAATGGCAAGAGTTGTTTTAAACTTTATTGCCCAGTCATTGAGGTTGACACATGATCTAAAAGCACACACATATCAGCACTCAAGAGTTAAAATGTACCAGACTTTTTGGAAATTTTGTAAAATAACAACAACAACAACAAAATTTGCTGGTGGGGGCAATTGTGGCTCAAGAGTTGGGAGTTCGCCTTGTAATCGGAAGGTTGCCGGTTTGAGCCCCGGCTTGGACGGTCTCGGTCGTTGTGTCCTTGGGCAAGACGCTTCACCCGTTGCCTACTGGTGGTGGTCAGAGGGCCCGGTGGCGCCAGTGTCCGGCAGCCTCGCCTCTGTCAGTGCGCCCCAGGGTGGCTGTGGCTACAATGTAGCTTGCCATCACCAGTGTGTGAATGGGTGGATGACAGGTTGTGTAAAGCGCTTTGGGGTCCTTAGGGACTAGAAAAGCACTATACAAATACAGGCCATTTACCATTTTAAATATCCAGAGATTTTTCTCTGGGTTTTAGTTGCCTCATATCTGTCTAATGTTAAATAGGCCATTGTGTGCTAACATGTTTACCATGGCAACTTAATGAGGTGATAACATGTTGATGCTATGTTTACAGCTTGTTTGTTTTGACCCGCGAGTGAAAGAATGAATTAATGCAGGATTACCAGGATAAAAATGTTTGGCTGATGTAAAGCAGCAAAAAACATTATTTATTCTGACTTCCATTAACGTCAGACCTTATCAAATCAAAGACAGTGGGAAGGGATTTCTTTCTCTCACACTGACTGGCTCAGCAGTGCTCATTGCTGCCATGGGTGGCTAATTTATTTTAATCACAAGCTGAGTGCACTGCGCTTTTTTTCACTTCTTGTTTTTTCTCTCCAAGTTCCAAGGAAGATTAGCTACCACCTGGAGAGTTTGTATTTTTGTAACTGTTAGGATTCTCAGCACCTCCCATGTGCTGTGTTTATTTTAAGTTTGAATTTTCATTTAAAAAGGATATGAGGCGTTGCAGTAACGTAGGTAGACAGGCCATTAGTTAAAAACACACATGCATGCAGCAGGTCAGTAATTAGATTTTTTCCATATCCTTAGATCTATTGTTTTCTTTTTTTGGATGATTTGGACTAATGGTACAGAAAGCTCAAAAGTAGTGCTTTCAGTTTTCAATTTTACAAACAGCTAAGATTCAAAGACTTCACTTTGTATCTATTTCAGCATTATTATTCACATGGAGCATATATGATTTTGAAACATTTTGCCTTGCTTCTAATGATGTCTCCACTCTGAAGTCCCAAAAGTCTGATTTCCTGACTTCCTAGTATTCTGCATATATGTCACACTTAGGTGTTTATGATCGTCAAACAAATATTAGACAAAGATAATCTGAGTAAATGTACAATGGAATTTTTAAACGATGATTTCGGTGTTTAAGGGATAAAGGTTATCCAAACATACCTGGTAATCGCCCCTCTTGCTAAATCATGAATTAACTGTTATTTACCACATTTTTTTGTGATTACTGGCAGACCTGTTGAATCAAGAAATCACTTAACTACAACCAACATCATGCCATGAGCCAAAGAAACACTGGAGAAACAAACATCTATGACATTAACTACAGGGAGTGCAGAATTATTAGGCAAATTAGTATTTTGTCCACATCATCCTCTTCATGCATGTTGTCTTACTCCAAGCTGTATAGGCCCGAAAGTCTACTACCAATTAAGCATATTAGGTGATGTGCATCTCTGTAATGAGAAGGGGTGTGGTCTAATGACATCAACACCCTATATCAGGTGTGCATAATTATTAGGCAACTTCCTTTCCTTTGGCAAAATGGGTCAAAAGAAGGACTTGACAGGCTCAGAAAAGTCTAAAATAGTGAGATATCTTGCAGGAATGCAAAATTGCAAAGCTTCTGAAGCGTGATCATCGAACAATCAAGCGTTTCATTCAAAATAGTCAACAGGGTCGCAAGAAGCGTGTGGAAAAACCAAGGCGCAAAATAACTGCCCATGAACTGAGAAAAGTCAAGCGTGCAGCTGCCAAGATGCCACTTGCCACCAGTTTGGCCATATTTCAGAGCTGCAACATCACTGGAGTGCCCAAAAGCACAAGGTGTGCAATACTCAGAGACATGGCCAAGGTAAGAAAGGCTGAAAGACGACCACCACTGAACAAGACACACAAGCTGAAACGTCAAGACTGGGCCAAGAAATATCTCAAGACTGGTTTTTCTAAGGTTTTATGGACTGATGAAATGAGAGTGAGTCTTGATGGGCCAGATGGATGGGCCCGTGGCTGGATTGGTAAAGGGCAGAGAGCTCCAGTCCGACTCAGACGCCAGCAAGGTGGAGGTGGAGTACTGGTTTGGGCTGGTATCATCAAAGATGAGCTTGTGGGGCCTTTTCGGGTTGAGGATGGAGTCAAGCTCAACTCCCAGTCCTACTGCCAGTTTCTGGAAGACACCTTCTTCAAGCAGTGGTACAGGAAGAAGTCTGCATCCTTCAAGAAAAACATGATTTTCATGCAGGACAATGCTCCATCACACGCGTCCAAGTACTCCACAGCGTGGCTGGCAAGAAAGGGTATAAAAGAAGAAAAACTAATGACATGGCCACCTTGTTCACCTGATCTGAACCCCATTGAGAGCCTGTGGTCCATCATCAAATGTGAGATTTACAAGGAGGGAAAACAGTACACCTCTCTGAACAGTGTCTGGGAGGCTGTGGTTGCTGCTGCACGCAATGTTGATGGTGAACAGATCAAAACACTGACAGAATCCATGGATGGCAGGCTTTTGAGTGTCCTTGCAAAGAAAGGTGGCTATATTGGTCGCTGATTTGTTTTTGTTTTGTTTTTGAATGTCAGAAATGTATATTTGTGAATGTGGAGATGTTATATTGGTTTCACTGGTAAAAATAAATAATTGAAATGGGTATATATTTGTTTTTTGTTAAGTTGCCTAATAATTATGCACAGTAATAGTCACCTGCACACACAGATATCCCCCTAAAATAGCTAAAACTAAAAACAAACTAAAAACTACTTCCAAAAACATTCATCTTTGATATTAATGAGTTTTTTGGGTTCATTGAGAACATGGTTGTTGTTCAATAATAAAATTATTCCTCAAAAATACAACTTGCCTAATAATTCTCCACTCCCTGTAACATCTAACAGTATTGAAGCTTCCCAGGAGTGACCGACCTACCAAAAGTACCCAAAGAGCACATCAGTGGCTTACCAGGAGGTCACAAAAGAACCTAGAGCAACATTAAAGAACCGCAGACTTCACATGGTTCACGTAAGGTCAGAGTTCATGATTCAACAAAAAGAAAGAGACTGGGCCAAAATTGCATCAAAATGACATCAATGGGAGAGTTTAAGGAGAAAACCACTACTGACCAAAAGCAACCTAAAGGGTCGTCTCACATTTGCCAAAAAAACATGTGGAAAATATCCTGTTGACAAGACAAAAGTTTAACTTTCCAGAAGGTTTGATTCCTGTTATATCTGGCGTAAAAGTAACACAACATTTTGGAACATCATACTACCAGTATAATATGATGGTGTGATGGTCTGGGGCTGTTTTGCTGCCTCATCACTTGAAAGACTTGCCGTGGTCAATGGAACCACAAATTCTGCTGTCTACCAAAACATCTTGAAAGAGATTGTCTGGCCATCCATTTGTGACCTCAAGCTGAAGCACACTTGGGTTCTGCAGCAGGACAATGATCCAAAACACACCAGCAAGTCCACCTTTGAATGACTTAGGAAAAACAAAATGAAGACTTTGGAGTGACCTAGTCAAAGTCCTAACCAGAATCCAATTGAGATGCTGTGGCA
The DNA here is from genome assembly GCF_964374335.1 of Astatotilapia calliptera. Taxonomy (NCBI): domain Eukaryota; kingdom Metazoa; phylum Chordata; class Actinopteri; order Cichliformes; family Cichlidae; genus Astatotilapia; species Astatotilapia calliptera. Next base: position 34,367,205 of record NC_137432.1, on the reverse strand, counting down.
TGACCTTAAACAGGTGGATCACACTCAAAAACCCTAAATTACAACTATTCTGCCAAGATAATGAGGGCCAGAATTGCTCCACAGTGGTGTTAAAGACGCATTGCCAGTTATCGCAAATGCTTGATTGCAGTCATTGCTGCAATCAAGGGTTACCCAACCAAACGTGGGTTTAGGAGACAATCACTTTTTCAAACAGAGACATGAAGGTTTGGATTTTCCTAATCATTTAGAAACTGCATTTGGTGTTTACTTGTGTTATCTTTGTTTAATATTTAAATTTGTTTGATGATTTGAAACATTTAAGCGTGCCAAACATATGAATCTATCCATTCATTCTGTTCCATGTATTCTTTTCAGGGTTGTGAGGAGGCACTGGAGCCCATCCCAGCTGTCGTAGACCATTCTCATTCTCATTCACAGATATTTAATTTCCAAGTGGGAGAAAGCCAAAGTACCCAGAGAGAACCCACATAAACACTGGGGGAACATGCAAACTCACACAGAAAGACCCTAGCCTGATGGTGGGATTGAACTCAGGATAATGTTGCTGTAAGGCAACAGTGATAACCACTGTGCTGCTCCTCAAACATATAAGAACACAGGAAAGCAGGAAGAGACAAAGACTTTTTCCCACCACTGTATTTCCTGTTATTCAGGTTTCTCTAATCACCTGCTTTAATTGCAGGCTGTTTATGTTTGTTATGTTAAAGAAATCACTGCCGTGAGGCAACAGTATCACAGTTACTTATGTGCATTGAGTAGCCAGACTGATTATTGTTTGTCTTTCTCGCTCTCCTCTTTTTCCTCTTTTGTTTTCTCTCAAATACCTACACACTCATTCCTAGAAAGTCATTCTGTTGCATTTCTCTCACTTCTCTCTTGTTTTCCTTTCACTTAGTCACTCTCTCGATTACTTTTTTCATGATTTGTCTTCTTCTTCTTCTCCCCTTCTCTCTCTCTCTCTGGCTGGTTGTAATCAGACTCAACAGGAGATAATATGAGGCTGCTGCTCTGCTGCTTTCCTCTTTACTCTCCACACACAAAAAAAAAACCCCACACAGGGTCTCTAGAAATGAAACACAGGAACAAAATAATCTATAGATTACTCTACCCACAGTCAAATATAAAAAAAGACTCACTGTGACATATAGAAGGTGCAATCAGAAAGTTCCAGGTCTCCACCTATACAATAGAAAACCTGCCGGATTTAAGTTTGTTCCCTTCAAGGTCGTCTCCTTGTGTATTGTTGGACCACTTCCAGCACTGCTGGTATTTTTAGATCTCTCACCGGACTTTGCATTGCAGCGGTACCTCTGCAGAGCACCTTAGAACTGAAATTCATTTTAGAGAAATGGCTGTAGTTGCAGGGAACCAAAAATCTACAGTTGGTCCTGAGGGGTCCTTCCAAGGCCAGATGAGATATATATATATAAAAAAAACCACCCAGCATGCTCCTGCGGGCGGTTTATCCTTCAAGCTCGGGTCCTCTACCAGAGGCCTGGGAGCTTGAGGGTCCTGCGCAGTATCTTAGCTGTTCCCAGGACTGCGCTCTTCTGGACAGAGCTCTCCGATGTTGTTCCCGGGATCTGCTGGAGCCACTCGCCTAGCTTGGGAGTCACCGCACCTAGTGCTCCGATTACCACGCGGACCACCGTCACCTTCACCCTCCACATCCTCTCAAGCTCTTCTCTGAGCCCTTGGTATTTCTCCAGCTTCTCGTGTTCCTTCTTTCAGATGTTGCTGTCATTCGGAACCGCTACATCGATCACTACGGCCGTCTTCTTCTGTTTGTCTACCACCACTATGTCCGGTTGGTTAGCCACCACCATTTTGTCCGTCTGTATCTGGAAGTCCCACAGGATCTTAGCTCGGTCATTCTCCACCACCCTTGGGGGCATCTCCCATTTTGACCTCGGGACTTCCAGATTATACTCGGCACAGATGTTCCTGTACACTATGCCGGCCACTTGGTTATGGCGTTCCATGTATGCCTTGCCTGCTAGCATCTTGCACCCTGCTGTTATGTGCTGGATTGTCTCTGGGGCATCTTTACACAGCCTGCACCTGGGGTCTTGCCTGGTGTGATAGACCCCAGCCTCTATGGATCTTGTACTAAGCTGCAGAGCGGAAAACTAAAAGTGGAAAACTAAGGCTCCTTTTGGAGGCAGACCATGACAATATTTCAAGTAAAAGTCCCTTTGAGGTCAGGGGTTGAAATTGGACTTTTTAACCCTATATTTCCACTGTTTTTGAACCCTGTTAACTTATTACATACACAAAGGACTGAAAAAGTGCATTAAAGGCCTGCTGAAAACCACAACCAAATAGTTTTACTGCTACTGCTACTCCTGCTACTTTGAATATCAGTATCAGTTTCAAACCTCCACCAATTTAAAGTCTGTGATGTAGAACAACAGAAACAAGCATCAATAATTTGACTGTTGTATCTATTTTATGATGATTCAGTTGAGAAAACTTCAAAAATTGCCTTTTGGGTAAGCTTTCAAGAGTCATATCATCATGGTGGTAGGTGGACAGTCAAAACAAGTTATATGAAATGCCTCCCTTTTATCTGCACTTTGATATCAGATTCATCATCTAGTTTTGATTTCTTAAGTGACAAAATAACCATGGTAATGTTGATGTTAATGCTGATAATTTAAATTTTGAGGGGGTTAGTTAAGAACTTTTTCAGATTTGGTTGATTTTATACTTCGGATGATCCACTTGTGAGCATCAGTTGTGTTGATGTAAGGTTTAATAGAAGCTTGTGGTTTAGGTTAAAATGTGCCCATTAAGTATGTAAAGATTATTTATTAAGCGCTTTTCACAGACAGTCACAAAAAGAGTATTAACCCCGAGCACTGAAAGGAATGCTCAATTAATATATCTATATTAACTTAAAGTTAATGAAATCCTGTTTTGACTGAGCCCATAAACTCATACGGAAAGCATTTACTGAGGTCACACATCAAGGGAGCTGAGGGTCATTTTCTCAAAGACTTCTCTACAACTGAAAGTGTTTGTACAACCCGAGGAGTCACCTCTTGGTGCCATTAGAAAGAAAAGAACTTTAAGGTTCTTCTTGGCTCCACTTTTCACACCCAGAGGCTACACCCATCTTTCACATACAGTCTGGCTTAAATGTGCCACAGAGGGGATCCGACCGAGTGTCCATACGACAAGCTGTGAGAAAGCTTGATCTTACGATTGCACAGCACCGACACCAGACACCCTGTGCTTATTTCTGAGATGCCAGCAGCTTAAATAAAACTGGAGTATCTGACCCTGTGGACCTGAGAACAGGCTCTGCTCCGTTTACTACAGCCTAACCTACAAACACTCATATGTATCATTTTTACAGCCTTTTTTCTGCAGTCCAGGTGTGCTACTGTAAGGCACACACATGCATACACACATACACAGGTGTCCAAAAGAACTGTCATCACACACAGACCAAAATATACATAAACAACATGTAGTCAAACTCCGTGTAACATTCAGTTTGGTTGAAGTTCTACTTTAGCAGCAGCATAAAAGGCCCTGTTAGGTGATGAGAAATCTCTTCTAAACAACAGTAAGTCCTGTCAAACAAAGTGTCTAGCTTTTCAAACTTTGCCTTGCATTTCTGGTGTGGTTCAAACGAAATCATCAGTGCACCCTACAGGCTGAGGGCTGGGGTAAAATTTAACATGTGATTGCTGCTTTCCATGTTTTTTGGTGTTTTCTGTTTTTTTTTTTGTTACTGTCATAAAATGTTGTAGATTTGTCTTTTGTAGGCTTTTTGTCAGCAGCCCCTCATAGGGGAAGTGGCAACAGACTGTTACACCAAAAATGAAAAACGGTTCTGAGACATCTGTTCTCAACCCAAGATTCATTTTACACCACAATGTCAACAACTTACTTTACACTGCCTCAGGCAAATTAACCTTCCACTTGTTTGTGTTAGACTACACAGATGAGCCAAGCTCATTTGGAAGCTGGGAAAAGAGAAAAAGGTTGGCGCATCTGACATCTGACTCATGGGTCCTGCTTTTACACCTGATGTCAATGTGTAAAAGAGTTAGGCAGGGCTTTCCAACACTAACAAACACGACTGTTCCCAGGCTGAGGCGAGCTTTGTGAATGAACATTGTTTGCTTTTAATTCGCTTTCTGCTGCTACTTATAGCTTTGCTGCCTGTGTTAGTGGAATAAGGTGGGACTCATCTTCCTTTTTTCTTGCTAGTGTGTAAAAATGTACATGATGCAGTTACACCTTAGTGATATCACAATGGAAGCCAGAGCTTAGTCTCACCTAATTGGAGATGTGATCTGCAAAACAACTTAATTTGCACCTCTGTTATTAGTTTCACAAGTTGCCTTAATTCTGATCTGTGAAGCATGTCAGCATTAAGAAAGAGAACTGCTGATTGCAGTTTGAGCAAACAAAATGACTCATTCATGCATGTCATAGGGCTCTGAGTAATATTTCATCATTCTTCAGATACTGTTAGCTCTTTGAGTGGCCTTTATTGTTGTTGTTGTTATCGCTCTCAAAGATATTTTGTTTTAAACTGCTTTTATTTGTTTTTAAATGTTTGTACCTCTGTACCTCTCTGAGCTTCTTCATCCATACATACCTTCCCGGTCCCTCAGGTTGGCAGACCAGCTCCTCCTGAGTGTGCCCAGGACTAATCGTAAGCTCAGAGGGGATCGGGCGTTTGCTGTGGCAGCACCAAAATTGTGGAATGAGTTGCCTTTACATGCTAGACAGGCACCTTCCTTATCTGTTTTTAAATCACGTCTTAAAACATATTTATTTACCTTGGCTTTTAGCACAGCAGGACTTGTTGACGTCTCTTAATATATTTTCTTATTAATTATATTATTTTTAATTTTAAGATATTTTATATGTAATTTAAACTGTTTCCTCTCTGTTTTATATTTGTAGCACTTTGGTCAACATTGTTGGATGTAAAGTGCATTATAAATAAAGATGCTATGCTATGCTATATTACCAATGAGTATCCTTCTATACCTGTGTACCTGCACACATACACAAATGTTCCCTCCAGCAGAAGTCACTAGAGTTTTAAGACTATTACTGATATCTGGTGATATCAGCCAATATTTTCTTTTCTTTTAGATGCAGATTTCCCCAAAATTTGTAAACAAATTTTACACATTTTTTACTTGTTTATGATGTGGCCAAATTATTTTCCTTCCACACAGGTGAGGTAAGACATGACACTAATGTAAGATGAAATTAGCAGATAATTATTGGGGGGGGGGGGAGTGTGCTTCAGTGCTTGTGCTGCTTTATTTCTCTCTATACGCTACTTTTAGTAGCGTCAGCCAATTTAACACAGGATACGTCAAGGACACCATGCTACCAGAAAATTAACACGGAAGTTACGGACAAGTTAAGCGACTCATGTTGTAACTGACGTCAGACTCCGGAGATTTTGGCGGAAAATTAAAGCGAATGGTAGTTTAGAATTGAACAAATTCCTTTAAGCTTCAGTATTACCAAATGCACTTATCAATTGTCTTATAACTAACAATATTGTCTAAATCATCTCCAACACCCGGGAGAACAATGGGGAGAGTTTAGAGGCTCTCCAAGATTACATCGATCAGTGCTTCCAGGATCTCGTAATGAAGAAGGCTCAGAGTGCATCTTCCCCGGCCAAATCTGAGACGCAGTCGTCGAAAAGATGTGGCCCGGCAGATTCCCCCGGCACAACATCACCAGCCGGCAAAGATATTGCCGACATACTGGAGTCAATTGACAAATGATTGTCCAGTTTCGATGCAAGGCTGTCCTTGGTGGAGATTCTTCACCGGGAATTTAAATCCTTGCGAGAATCCCTGGAGTTCAGCCAGCAGCAGGTGGAAATGCCCGCTGCTGAAAATGGCTCTTAGGTGACGGTTTCCTCGTGGCTGCGTGCAGCGGGGCTAGGGGAGGGTCTGTGCTGATGGATGGGGCTTACTGACCTGGTAGCCTGGCTGACCCTGGGTGGGTCCAGGACGGGCGTGGGGTTCTGGGGGTGCTCCATCTCTGGGCTGGGGCCCTGGCTGGGCCTTGGGGGCTTGGGTCCTGGTTGGTGTGTTGCCGGGGTTGTGGGCGGTGGGTGTATGGGGGCCCAGCCCTGGCGCAGGGTGCCGCCAGTGCATCGAGCCACCTGGGGGGCTCTTCAACTGGTGCACTCATACTCACGGGTATACACACGGGTGCTCACACACAAACTACACCCTTTTTGGCTGCTACCTCAAAGCAAAGTGCGCTGTCAATCTTACGTGCTGCACAATAATGTTTAATATTTAGTATTTACTGTGATATTCCCATAGATCATCATGATGTTGTTTATTATGTTGCTCTTTTTTTTCCTTCTGCTTGTTTTCTCTTTTTTCTTTCTCAACAGGTGATCCAGGTGATTGATATATGTGTTTATTCTGCTTATTTTGTTGTTTTTTGTTGTTTGCCTTTTAACACCTTTCCTCTTCCCCGCTGTTTTTCTTTCCCTCTTCCTTTCTCCCCTTTCTTTTCCCCAGTCAAGTCTGTCCCGTATTTAGCAAGTGAAAATAAAATAAAATGAACAATAAAAGGTGAATCAAATAGACCATAAAAAAAGCAGATAATTAGTGGTAAATGACAGGCAGGTAAATCATATTACTTGCCATTTAAATGCTCCAAAACACAAAAAACATATCACAGACGTGTTACAGAGTTGTTGACACCTATCAAAGTGCCCTTAACATTAAGCTTTAACAAAATCCAGATGGGAAGTTTGGTTTTTTTAAAGGCTGCAAACATGTTTTTTAGTGGTTCTAATTTGATTGACTCACTGTCAGAGACAACCTTCAGTGGTCAATCCTGGTAGCGCAGGAACCTATATTTGTGTTGTCTACATTATCCAGCTCCAGAGGTTGCTTGGTATTGACTTTATAAAATACTTTGTGACTGCTGCTACGGTAATATGTTTCACTTACTTGCCTCACTAAACTCATGTGGAAACAATTTTTTGAGCTGTAAAAACATGCCAGCAAAGACAAACTGTATATACATGTGCATGTTTGCACGCATGTGGCTGTGTGTTTGAGCATGGACTTCATACTGTATACAAGAAGCATGCTTATTTACACCTGTGCTTCCTCACAGATGTGTCGTGTTTGTATGGCTTCACAGCTAAAGTTCAAATGTTCCCTGCGGTCTGAGCAGGACCGTACCAGTGTGTACGTGTGTGACTATGCATGTCATAGTGTAAGTGTGGCTTCTTATTCCCAGACATGCTTAACCTCTGCCTGGTTTTGGCTCTGCTCTGGCACACACAGACACACAAACGCAGACTGGCCCACTGTAACGCTGCTGCTGCTGAAGGTCAGACGGCATTGACCGCTCCTGAGCTCCGGCCGCCAGTATCGACTACAAATGAGACACTTTCCTTGATCAAAGCGATATCTGCCCACACACACCCACACACACACTATCTATCCAGACAGACAGACGGTTGGTGACATCATCAGCTGCCTCTTCAAGAGTGAAAAATAAATAAATAAAAACAGAATCAAATATAATAAATGTTCTCAAGTGCTGTGAGAGATTCCTCCCTGCAGTCACTGCCTTCAGGCTCTACTGCTGCAGCCATTTTGCACAGCACATATGTTTTCAATTAATCCTGAATTCCCTTTCTCCCCGTCCGCCCCCCCACCATCTCCCTGATCCCCCTGCTGAGCCCAGTTACAGAAAATAAGTGTATTCTGTATCTGAAGCTGCTGCTCTCCCTTTCTGTTCGTCTTTGCCCTCCCCTGCCTTCTATCTTCCACCCCTTTAAGCATGTCATCCACAACCGCACGCTGGCTGTGGAGAATGTGTTTTTTAACCTTGACTCGCAGGTGTCGGTGGCAGAATGGGGCATTATTTGTCACCATAAATAGCAGTTAAGCAGCGGCAGCAGCCCTGCAGGAAAAGCCCCAGTGCGCCGCATGCGAGTGCAGCCTGGGATACTTCATTAATCTTGCTGTCAGTTCCGTGACGCTTTTCATTAGTCATAAGGGTATCTGATCAACAGGCGCACTCTCGACGTTTCAAAGCCGTCCACCAACAGCCAAGAGAGGAGTGAGGGAGAAGCTGTAGAAACAGAAAGGAGAGAAATGAGACCTCAACTGAATCAAAGGAGGACTTCTGATTGTGTTGGCCTCAAACAAATCAAAGTCTTGTGGGGAATAGACTCATGTGGCGCCACAGAGAAACCGACCGACTCTTAAATAGAAACATTTTGCCATACACTGAGTTAGTAAGTGAATATTTCGGCCAAGAGCTTAAATCCATGTGTGTGTTATTTGTTATAATTTGTTTGGGCCATTTGTTCTAAAACTCTATTTATTTTAGCAGAAACAATCCATGTCTTGAGATTTTCATGACATCAGACGTTGTTTTTGGTGCTATTTAAGGTCAGCAGTCTTTCACCGAAAGCCAGATTTGCATTTATTATATTTATTAGTTTTTTACTTTGTGCTGATGCAGGCCCTTAGTTCATCCACCATCTGAAACAAGCAGTTTTAGCTTCTGTTTGTTTAAGACCAGCTTAAAGTGCTTGGAAATACACCATATAAAATAGACCGAATTGAACATGGGGAACTTTTTTAAATCATGCTGCAATAAAAACCTAAAACGTTAACATTGGGTACACGATGTCCCAGAGTAAGCATCCTTTGATTAGGATGTGCAGGATGTTGAAATCAAGGGTCAGTGTTCTTTCTGTTTCTTGTTTTGTGAATCTCTGAATCCTCCGTGCTGACAGTCACAGTATCCACGCAGTACTCTGTAACTTCACTATCTGTTTCCAATTACTTCAATTGTTAAAAGTGTGGGGTTGGTTGTGGAGGATTTTGAAAGGCGTTGCAAGGACCCTTTGATCTTCTCTGCTGAGAAATGTGAAGGCAAAAAAAAAAAAATACATGGAATCAACAGTTTGGCAAGCGGTCGAGCATTAGAGAGTATGCAGACGCAGCATTTTCAGTCTGATTACCTGAAGCCCCATTTCTTTTCCATTTCCAATCTTACAGCAACCGTAAGTGTTGCCGCTGCAGTTTCACGTGTCATTTTATTCCTTAACTGCTGCAGGCTGACATCCATCGAAACCGTCTCTCAGAGGAGAAAAACAGCACATACCTTCGGTCAATACCTCATATAATATTGATGACATCCTCAAAAATACAATTATTCAGAGCAAAGAAGCCTTTGTGTGACTCATTGCTGTAACTGGAAGCAGTTTTGTGCTTTACTCTCATGCCAGGTTCCCTTCAAAGCATGGCCACTTGTTTTAGATGGTGTATATCAAATTCCAAAATAAAAGCTCCTCCAACTGTTTTGGTTAGCCCCTGCAGGTACGAGCAGTTGTCTCCTCGCTGTTTGCTGCTCACATAATGATGTAAAACACATGGGGAGGAAATGGTGGGAAACCAGATTCAATCCCAGCAGGCTTAGTGGGAGGGACGCAGGCCGCAATGCCTTCAGCGCACATGTCGGTGGGTTACACACAAGCCGCATTTGACATGGTGCAGTTTTATGTAGCTGTGCAGTTCATAAACCCTCTATCACAGTCATACGCTGTCAGCGTAATACTCGGTCTGCAAACTAGTGCTGGAGTCGACGTGAGCCAGAGCGTTCTCATCTGGAGTTGAGTTTCCACGAGTGCAGTCATGACATTTCTCTCCGTGAATGACTCATAATCGCTCCAAATAAAAATGAAACGCTTCAGCTTATTAATTTTTGTTTTATTTTTTTCAGCTCTCCGTTGTCATGACATTTCAGGTCGGAGCTCTCGATAGGTGTGGCGGCAAAATGGATGTTGCAGATTGTTACAACATATTGCATTACACTGACTTGTCGGGGTGGATGAGTTGACACAAATATTCATCGTGCCTTTGCTGTGTGAGAATAGGAGCTGAATCCTGACACAAATGCAAAAGTATTTTTTTACTCTGCCTTTATACCCGAGTCAGCTCGTGTGACGATAGCAGTAAATGGATAAATCATCCCCCTTTTTTTAATTAAAAATTGTCCAGTTTGTTTTGGGGCATATTTCTGTGTGTTTTTGAAATACAAAGTATGATTCCCTGCATATAATTTGTGTCTTTACATTTTTAAGTGCAGTATCTGTTATGAGAGTTCCTCCTTCCTTCACATTGTGTATTTTAGATTGAGGGTTGTCGGCCGTTAAACTGTCATTTTGAATTGTTGTATGGTTGTTGTTTGTTATCAAAGTGTGTACATTTTTAGAGAACTTAAGGAAACACAAGAAAAGCTTTAAGAAAGTTTAAAACGATACTTACTATAATTAATCTACTTTAAGAGCACAACCAACACTTAACTTCCGTATCAGTATAATAACGTTCTTTTATAATAACAATAATCAGTGACAGCGCTACACTACAGGTAAATGTCTGGGTGTTTGCATTAAATACAATGCACACTCAGTAGTTCTGAGTCATTTTTCCATTAAATGGCCCAATAATTTTAGGTATACCCAAGTTTGTCGCTTTCCACACCCATATCTCATTTAAATCTTTTCTACACAGAATACATCAACACCAAGGTTATTTATTTAAAACTAAGGCTTTTGGATGTCAGATAAAAAAATTAATTGATTGTGATTTCTTGATAATCACAAATGTGGAAATGATGCTGCAGATAGTCAGCTTAAAATATGCCAAAACATTATTGGTAGTCTGGCATTCCTCCTGGGATTTCACTCTTTCCGTGTTGGTACTCTTTTCCCATGGCCATGACTTCTTATTGCCATGCTCTGGTACTGTTCTGACTTCCAATCCATTTTCTACCCATGACTACCTTAAACTCACTACTTAACCCAGGAATTCACCGAGTGTGTCTCTGTTACATTGTGTCTTACACTCAGAGTGTCTCTGAGTGGAGCATTTAGTCAGCACTTGGTCTTGACCAAAATTACTGCCCTAATCATCTGCTGTATGCACATCAAATGTTTAATTCTTTTTCCTTTTAATCAGCTTGAGTAAAGAGTTACTTCTGAGCCTGGTCAAATCACAAGTGTGGTCTTGAGTGGGTACAATCAGCTAGGGGTGGGCGGTATAAACGTTATACAGTAGAAACGATATGGATTTGGCCAATGGTAGAGATTTTGACTATACCTCTCTACCACGATAGGGAATGTTGATGATGTCATCAACCTGTGCCCGTTTTGGTCAAAAGCTATCAAGCGGCTGCAAGCAATATCATCTGCAAATTATGCTGGGCAACAGTAATAGCGAAGAGACGAAGCACGTTTGGAATATGAGTAAAAGTCAAAAACTGCGCTTCCTACACTTCCGTACCATTGATTCATTAATGTTGAACTCTCTCGCAGCTGCTCTATTCCCATGTTGTTGCAGTATATTAATGACTAACCTCGTATTGTGGATGGATTGTCTCAGTTTTTCTCCTGACTGACATTTTGGTCTGTTTACAATTTCATTTGTCCCTAACCATCAGGAACCCTCACGCTAAATACTATCGAGGGGGGAAAAGTTAGCGTTCATCCTCCAGCTTCACTGTTTATTTTATGCTAACATATTGCTAGCAATCACGTAGCACATCATTATATACAAGCTAGTCCAACTTCAGCAACCCTAAAAATGTCGCTGCTGTTTAGTTTTCTGTCTTCATGTATGTTGGAAGTGATAGCAGAGCTGTACGTCTTATTTTTTCAGAAATCTCTCTGTCAGAACATTTATTATTACCGCACATGCTTCAAATTATACCACGATATGGATTTTAGGCCATGTCTTCCAGCCCTACAGTCAGCTTTGAATCTGGAAAAGCCACATCCAAGTCCACCTTAACATTGGTTCAAGCAAAGAAATTTAGCATTTTTCTGTTTTCAATAAATATTTAACCCTCTATTTTGGAAACAGTCCTAAAACTCTTGCCTGGATGGAGAAAACCAGCGTGGATGCTACCACTCAAATCTGACATCAGCCTTCTCATCGGGTCAACAACATCTGATAGTAGAATAGAGCTTATTCAGTGTGTCATAAAATCTCATGATCTTAATTTGTTCCCTTAATTGTTCACTCCTCTCAGGAAGACTCATGCTGTGTGTGCAGTGATGAGAAAGAAGAAAAAGAAGGTGGAATAAAATAGTTGAGCAAAAGCTCTGAATACATAAATAGAGCAGGCGGAAATAGTCTTCGCTTGGTTCTAGTTGAATGCTTTTATCAGTCTGCAGGAGACTTCTATTACACTGAATGTTTTGGTAGTGAACCCTTCATTTAAAGGCCTAATCTTCTCCAAAGATTCCTTATCATACAATATATGATTCGCCCTCCCTTGACAAGCTCCTTATCTTTGAGGAAAAAAGAAAAGAAAAAAGAAGTCTGATTTTCAAACGTTGGCAATTCATAAATGCTTGCTTTCAGAGTTAGAAATCCCCGTTAGTCAGAAACATTTTTCAGGAGCATTTATTTTATAGAATTACAATAGAAGAGAAAGTCCGGTAACCTTGATCTGAAAACATCACATAGTCCAGGCAGAAAACATCAAGGAAGTCATGCTCCAGTAATAAAACCAATTCCAGATTTATTCTGCAGCTTGGCTGTTGTGATTCCCTCCACTTCTATTTCCCTCTCTCCTTTCAATCTCCAGCTCTCTCTTTCTTTTCACTTTATCTGTCTTTACAGCTTGTAAAGCTGAACAGCCAGAAAGAGACGAGCGGAGGTATTGATCTCTGGGGGAGGGAGAACTGCTGCAGTCTAACGAACACAAATTGATGTCAAAAGCTCATCACTCGCCCAAAAGACAAGTTTGCCTCAGATAAATGTTTACCACTGTTCAAAGGGATCTCACGGAAAAGAGGAGATTAGCCAAAGTGCTTAGACAAAAGGAGGCATCAAAGTTTGAAGATTATTAAGCGGGAAGAGCTTTCTGAGCTCAATGGAGCTCACATCTAAATGTCAGCTCTGGTGTCTTCATCTCATCTTCCACTTTTCTCTTTACTTACGTCTTTAGACATAATACCGACATGCATGGTCACAATCAAGAATATCTGTAATGCGGATGCGTGCAGGTCTTTTGCCATGAAGTAACTCAGTGTCAAAGGAAAGTCAAAACAAGGGCTCTAAAATGTCTGTAAAAGCATGGCAAGTCTGAGCCTGATGTGATCTAAGACAACAGGCGTCCAAAATTAATTTTGTTCAACTGCACGTCGACCGCCATCGCCCGTCACTCCCCAAGCTACAGCAGGGATTATTCACTCTCCACTCCCCCTTTGACACGAAAGCAGGAAAAAAACGGTTTAACCCCCTACTTCTGCCAAACTCTACACGCAGGGTTCCCAGTTTTAACAGCGTCTAATTGGATACTGATGTGTTCCTGACTTCCTGGCGACCTCCTACTTCATCCAGTCTCTTTTAAAAGCCATTGCCGGTACTAAATCAACGAAAGTCGCAAAGTGTGCTTGGGATGGCGACTATCTAAACATCTGTTTTTACGAGGAACAGAAAGGGTAAACTGTTTTTTTGTTGTTTTTTTAAAAGCAAGGCCTGCTGTTTGTAACCAGTGGAGATGCAAACACATTACAAACACGGACACTGACGCAAACTGTTGCCTTAATTAAGACAAAGAGCGGGCATTAAGGGTTATTAAAGCAGGTGAGATCTCTTCTGTGGTTGTATGGAGTGAAATATTACTGGAAGGCTACGTGGCCAATCATCTGACTCTTGTTATCTTTAAAGTAGAGGAGGTATTAGCGTCGGAATGCCATTAGCTAGACACTGGAGACGGCTTTACATGCACTCATGACAAAGTGCGTTGTGGTCGTCGTGGCAGCATCAAGTCAAGCCTAATGACAATAACTTCAAAGGATTGTCTGCGACGCTGCTCTGTATCTTGCTTGATCTCCGACTGGGACTCCTTGCCCTGTTGTTGTTGGCTGTCTCAGCGCTTAATTAAAGCTGCCAGGAAGAAGGCGTTTCTGTGGGAATAAATCAGAGCCCTCGCTGAGTAATACACAGACCTGTGGCATTAAAGCCGATCTGGTGTGGCCGTATTGATTGCAGCCCGCGCGGCTCAACTGAGCCTTCAGGATGTCGGGTCAATGCAGATCTGATTTGCATCAATGTCTTATAAAACTGAGATGGAAGTTTCCCCTTAAAATCTCCAGATACATGCCTGGTGTGTCTGCTGAGTGTGTACTGAGGCTAAAGGAAATCAGAGCTGAGACAAACTAAAACTTACTTTACTGCGCTTACATCTGATTGTGTCGACAGGGCGTTCCTAAGTATCGGGAAGACATTGTGAAATTCCACTTGTTTGGTTGTTTGGCAGGTCGTGTTGTTAGCAGGCATCTCGCCAAACGACAGTTTATCCCTCTTTATGTTTCCCTGGAAAAGCTTCCTTAGCACGATCTGCTAAGTGAACTGGACAAAATTTTTGACACTCCCAACAACGTCATTGTGATGGAAATAAATTCTAAATTTTGGGTGTTTCTCTTTTTGCTCTTTTTCTCGTCTCTATACGCCACACTGTATTCATGGAGGGACACAGCTGCTTATTATTTTACGCTGAGCAGTATTAGAAACTAATTAGAGGTAACAGTAAAAACACAATGAGAACATCCTCTACCTAATTAATAATAAATGAGTAAAGGACTTAGGTTGCCAATAAATTAATGCTGGACACAGACTTATTTTCTCAGAACAAGTGTCCCATTTTTCAAACTGTGGAAATCTCATTGTGAGACAAAACCCAGTGGATATTTTCCTCACAACTAGTGCAGATCCGGGGCTTTAAAAGATCAATTTTCCTATCAAATCTGTCTTCATTAGATTCTCGAGAACCGAGAATTTCCTTGACACTAGGAATGCACGGGCCTGAGTAAGCACTTCGGGGCCTATACAAGCATGTCATACATCCATTTGCCGTGCTTAAAATGCATTTGTGATCCGATCCAAAATTTTCTTGGCTGGTCAACAAAGGCAGCCTTTATAAACCATCTGAGAAAATGTTTGCTGTATTTTCCAGCATCACTGGATTAGTGAGGCGAGAGGAGAGAAGAGGAGCTGCAGAAAATATTGCAGGAGGTCGATACTACAGCGTGCTTAGCTAACACGTCAGCGAGACCTGCTAATGAGTCATTTTTTCCTCAACAAAGGAGCTCGTGTAACAGATCTCTTTATATTCCATCAGAGAATTTGTACCGAGGTGCCCCAGAGCTCAGTGTCAAGACTGCTAAAATGTGGGTTTGTATTAGCTTTCATTCGTTGTGTAATTATTATGCTGTGAAACTGTGTAATGTCTGTTTTTCTGCTGAATCTATGATATGCCAGGAGAAATGCTTTGATTGCTTTTGCACACAAATCAGTAACTCGAGAGCCCAAACTAGCAATGAAATAATTGAATTCTTCAATTAAGAGTGTCAGGCTCCCGTAGCTGCAGTGGAAGAATGGTTTTTGTGGCTGCAATGGTCAGTTAACAATTTAAATAAAAGTTTAAGCCAGCAACACAAAATAGATTGCTAAATCAGACCTATTGTCAGTGTGCAGACAGTTTGTGGTAAGACAAGAGTGGATTCATATTTCTGAATTAAAAACACTGAACTATTTTAAACTAAAGCGTGAAAATATAAGCATATTTCATGTCAACAGCATATTACATTTTAAACTGGTTAGATTACAAACTACAGGCCTAACTATAAAACCTTTGAATTACATTAGTTTTCTGGTTTTTAAGACCAAATAGAACCGCAAAACATGCAGCTTATACTAGAGAATACTACACATGTAACACAATGAAACAAAAGCTGAGTTCCTGAAATGCTTTCTGATAAAAGACCAGAGACCAACTGTCATGAACTCCCAAGCAGGTTAAGTCATTACCTTCATGAGAACCACTGATTAGGACCTAAAAATGAGGAAGCAAAAAAGAGGCTCAGCAACCAATCCTGGAAAGAGGCTTAAGGCCATCACGCAGCACTGCAGATTCAATGTTTGCATGATCCGCTGATCCACACCTGCCACAAACAGCTAGAAATTATGTAAATGTGATATTATAAACATAGAAACATGGAGCGTAATGTCCAAAAAATCTAACTTTTATGCTTTATGTCTATCCATATTATTATTATGTTGCACTGATGAATAATCAAGCACTGTGGGATTTAATAGTTTCTACTTATATTAGTATGTGAGATGTTTTATTCATCTTTTGGTATTTCCCCCTTTCACTGTCTCGTGGTTTTAGTGTTCCAGTAATCCTTGCATACGTCATGTTATCCAGTGTCAACACATAATTAAGTGCAAAGTAACCATGGATACACAAATTGCTGATAATCAAAATTTTGATTTTGGCAAGCGATGATGCTTGGTTCTGGCAATATTTTGCATCAGGTTTTTTTTTTTTTTTTTACAGGTCTTCTTGTGTTCCGCTCATCTCTCCGCTTTTGTTTTTCCGCAGATGTTTGTGGCTAACACTTGGCTTGGCAGCATTGTTTTCACATTATCACTGGAACAGCAAGCCGAACACATTTCCCCACCACCGTGTGTTCCATAGGACCTCAATCATAAATTTAACACAATGTATAACTCAATAAAAGACATAACCTCGAGGTTATTTACAGGGAGCCTCCAACTAGTATCATCTGGGCCCATAATGCACGGAAAGAATGTGCACCTTGTCACGGGATGACACCCAAAGCCCCATAAATCCTGCTGCCGTCACTGCACCACAAGATAAATGGAACCCCCCTCCGCTCGAACTACCTGCACTCCCCACCCTCCGGTCCACTCGCAGCTACTATCAAGGTTACCCAGAGCAAGCACTTTGAGAGGGATCAGCACTCTTTATTTTCCATCATCGCAGCCCTGGGCCCTATTTCAGGAAGCCGGTTTAGTGGAAAAACTGAGTAAGTATACCCTGAGTTAACGAAAACTCTGGGTTTTCGGTTTCACAAAGCGAGTTCAGCTGAAGCCTGGGTGAGTCACTATGACGACACACGCCGTGAAGCTAACCTGCCCCCTAGCAGGTTTACTACAACTAACCCTGACTGACCCCGCCTCTTTGTCGGAAACCTGACAGCAGGAAGTGTCAGACATGGCGTGTCCCTTCCTTGAAGAGCCAGTAGATCTTGAAGCCCAAATTCTCCGCAGAGCACTCCGCCGGGAGAGAGTGATCAGAGCGCGTATGGACATCTTATCATTACCTGATGATTTCCTGTGCGAACGTTACCGTTTCTCAGCACAATCAATAAGTTATTTGCATAACATCCTCAGGCCATATATTGCGCATGTGACACATCGCGGACATGCGCTCAGTCCATTACATATTCTTTGTACCGCACTCCGTTTCTTTGCAAACGGGAGCTTTCTGTACAATATTGGTGACGCTGAGCACGTTTCCAAGGCTACCGTCTGTCGGGCAGTCAGGAATGTTACAGTAGCACTGAAACGTCTCCTGCACTCGTTTGTGGTGTTCCCCGGTCACAGACCCACAAGATTCATCAAAGAGGGATTCCACAAAATTGCAGGTATCAGGATGAACAAAACTCAATGCATGATGTGGTGATACGTGAACTACCACTCAAATGGTACATAAATTTCCAGGGTTCCCAGGCGTGATTGGCTGTATAGATGGCACCCACATCCCAATCATTGCACCCTCAGCAAATGAAGGAGACTATGTGAACAGGAAGTCCGTCCACAGCATCAATGTACAGGTACATAATTCCCTGTAGCATTTCACACCAACAAGTGATGGCATCATGGTAATGGATGCTAATATGTGTTCTCTGCACTGGGTAGATCATATGTGATGCTGCCAACATCATCACAAATGTGGAAGCCAAGTGGCCAGGCTCTGTACATGACTCACGAATCTTCCGGGAATGTACACTGAGCACCAAATTTGGACATGGTGGGTCAAAGTTACTGTGAAATATACAGAGACCAATTGCCACAGGGACGTTTGCACTGACATGTATTCTTCTGTCCTAGGAGAGTTCACTGGCCACCTGCTTGGTGATAGGGGGTACCCATGTCTACCCTATTTGCTCACCCCTTACCCTGCCCCTGAACCGGGCCCACAGCAGCATTATAATCTGGCCCATTGCAGGACACGGGGCAGAGTTGAAATGACCATCGGAATGCTCAAGGCCCGGTTCCAGTGCCTTCGTGGACTCAGGGTCACCCCAGAAAGGGCATGTGACATCATTGTGGCATGTGTGATCCTACACAACATTGCCACGATTAGAGGTGAACAGTGTCCAGCTGAACCAGACAACAGCAGTGATCCACACGATGAACATCCTGACCCACCCACGAACGTACAGGATGGAAGAGCAGTCAGAGACACCATATGCCACAACCATTTCCTGTGACCCGTCACCCCAACATGTTACATGACAAATACACAGATACTGTGGTCAACTGCCTTTATTGGTCACCCTGTATGTCCTGTACACAAAGAATAAATGCGTATATTAGTATGTTGTACAAACACTGACATGATTCGTCCATCTATGATCACTCACCCACCCTTAACTGTTGTTCCAGCAGTACAATCTCCAGCTTCGACTTTTGGATCTGCAGCTGGAGGTGCACCATTTCCATGTCGCACTTCTGTATCTTCCTGGCCAGATATGTCTTATACAGCTGCTTCACAGGGAGCTATTGCAACAAGGGACATAGCATTGGCATCCATAGTACATGCCTACTTAGGTTGGTTGTAAATCAGTGCTGAACAACCCACTGTGGAAAGGTTCGTTGTAGGAGTGGCTGGACCCTCTTCCTCTTCATTTCCAGCATCACTCTGCCGGGGACATAGTAAGTCCATGGTGTCATCATAGTACCACATTGTCGTCAGTTGTTATATTTTCCACTGTACACTGTATACCTCATAGTGTGGCTCTGTTGCGGCCTCCTCTGTAGCAGCTGTCACTGTTTCGTCATCATGTGCCTGTGGTGGAGACATTTAACAACATTGCTGTTCTACTGTTGACACATGTAGTCTGTGGAGTATTACGAGTACTCACAACTGCATGTCGGTCTGGCTCAACAGGGGGCTGCACCAGATGCAGTACACCATCACCGTCAACTGGAAGAATATGGGCTTCATACAGGTCACTCATGACTTATGTGGGCGCAAATGGCAATTACCAGACATACCAATCACCATACACTTCATTGTCAGTATGCTCTCAGAGACAACCGACACTGAGGGAAGGCAAAATCAGTAGGTGTCAGGGTGGAAACGCTTTTATGAGCTTTATGTTGCATTGAGGTTCATATGTTACACTTATTGGGAAAGGTACGGAATGTACTACTCGCTCTGTCTCTGGGAAAAGGGAGCCAGAGGTGGGACCAAGTCATTGTTTTGCAAGTCTCAAGTAAGTCTCAAGTCTTTATCCTCAAGTCTCAAGTCAAGTCTCAAGTAATGTCAGGCAAGTCAGAGTCGAGTCTCAAGTCACTGGTGTAAAAGTCCGAGTCAAGTCACAAGTCTGAAACTTTGAATTTCAAGTCCTTTCGAGTCTTTAAAAAAAAAACAACGAAAAAATAATGTTGCAGTTATATGCTAAATGTAAATATTAGACCATGTAATTTTAAAATCTGTGTTTTTCTCAACACATGACAAAATAGTGAACTTAGAAAATATACACAAATTGTGAAATTGCACCTCTATAAAATGCAGCTCAATTAAACCTAGCTCCAAGAATAATTTTCACCGACAGTTCTGAGATAAGCTGCATGTTATTCTTGGATGCGGTTGTAGGACCGGCTTTAAAATCGCATGACAAAAATATACACATTAAAAAAAACTGTATCACCAACGTAGCCTGGACAACATTTGCTAGTTAGATGAAGTCAGCTATCTCATTGTAGCATATTTATATGCATATTTATAATTATACGCTTCTTGGAGTGAGTGCATACACTCATGAAGTTTAGTAACTTCAGGTCACTGCAACAAGCCCAGGTACAGTTTACCGACGGATGGGTACAGGACCTTGAACTGCACCGTGTAGAACGAAAGACCATCGTACGTATCATAAGTTTACCAGTCTCACAAATCGTCGTCATAAATACACATTCCTTAACCGTTTATTAATAGGACCTTTGAGCTCAACGGTAATTAATTAGTAGTGGAAATAATTTCTGGTAGCATCACAGAAATGTAGCAGTGACAATAATACTGTATGCTGTAATCGTACTGGGCAATTAGTGATACAAAAAACCTGTTTTATCCTGTGAATAAAAGTATATGTTTTTGTCAATGTACCATAATAACAGAAGCGAAACGCAATATTGTGTCAGGACAATTCACTATTTATGCACAATAAATAAAGGAGCATAGCGTGACAATTTCTGTTCAGCGCCAGACTTGCTTGTAACCTATCACTAATTATGTTATGAAAATGACATAATTGGGACGTTATATTTTATATATAATATATAGAAATATAATATAATATAATGTTCTGGGACGTTATATTTTATCTTTGAATGGCTGCAATCCAGGCCATCCGTCGCGTCTTTGTTACTTCGGAAACATGGCTCGAACAATTTCTCTTCAACGACGTAATCCGATAACAACCGATCTCTTTACCCTTCGGCTTCCCGTGGCTGTCATGCGACCGGCTATTGCAGTTAATAATACAACGGCTTCTTGACATTTTTGTGTTTCTTTTTATCGCTGTATAACTGATTTTAATTGAAAGCCTGCGTGCGCTAGTACCGCTTGCCACGAGTTCCCAGAATCCTTTGCGGTTCTACCCGTGAATGACGTCACATTTTCAATCTCTATATAATATGCATGTTAGATTTTATATTTGGGGTAAAATATCAAGTCTTTTCAAGTAAACCGGTTCAAGTCCAATTCAAGTCCCAAGTCATTGGTGTAAAAGTCCAAGTCAAGTCACAAGTCTTAGAACATTTTTTCAAGTCAAGTCTAAAGTCATAAAATTAATGACTCGAGTCTGACTCGAGTCCAAGTCATGTGACTCGAGTCCACACCTCTGCAGGGAGCTCACCCTGTGGGAGGTTAACACACACACACGCATGTATGCAAAATTAAAGGACACTGCTATGCTCATAATAAAGACGTACCACTGCAGCTCGGTGTGTGTGAGTCTCTCCCTGGGCCCTCACCCGTGCAGCACGTTAACAGTTTCCAAGTGTCTCAGTGTTGTTTATTCACCTAACTGTTTGATGACTGTCATTCTCTGTCAGTAGGACAGTAACTTCACTACGACATAGTTCATTTTGGTCAAGGTGACTGTGGAGAATGGATGTATGCACGCCATGTATTGTTTTGGATTTACCCCTTATGTAGGCACTTGTGTCTTGTGGGGTTGTTGCCACAGAGGATGTCCCCGCAGAGATGCCTTCAGCCACAGGGCGCCCACTGTTTTGGCTGAGGGCCAACTGCTCAGCCTCTGTGAGTGGTGGTGGTGGAGGACCCCCACCTGTTTTTCGGGCCTCCGCTTTTTTTCTGTTGGCTGTGACGGCACACATTTGGGCATACAGAGTAGGCAAATGTGTACTTGTGATGTGCTCAGATAATTTCAATATGTGCTTACAGGTGGTATATTACTGTAGCCTCTAACTGCAATTGATTTACATAGGACACACAGACCAAGCACTATGGCTCATAATACAATTACACCTTACCTGTTTGGACTATGTTTTTATACTTCATTTTTACTTGCTGCCAGGAACGTTTGGGGCCTGTTGGGTTGCACCTGCGCTCACATCACATCACAAAATAAAATGTATAACATAATAAATAGAATGACATATGATAAAATAACGTGTTATATGGGTGGAAATCCCTCGATCAATGTTTAAATTAACACTCACGCATTGACTCTGTCAGCTATGTTTTGCCATGCATGCTCCCTTTCCTTTGCAGCTGCGGCTGTGTTACTTTTTTTCTGCATGATGTGCATGCTGTCGGCATATGCTGCCATCAGAATTTCCGCCTCGAGCGCTGTGAAATACGTCGACCGCGCCTTCTTTCCCTCCGTCTCCATGGTGACTCGCTTAATCTGTGCTCCACTGATCGGGGCTTTATGTATCCTCGTGCGCGTGCTTAACTTGGGGTTGTAGCAACTCCGCGTTGATTGAACTAATTGTTATCAGCCTTTCTGAAACGGAATATTCCGAGTTGGACAGTTCGGGGTTACTCAACCGTGAGTGTCGTTTTTCACTCTGAGTTTTCTAAACCGGCTTCCTGAAATAGGGCCCTGAGCTCCATGCAGCTGGAGCAGAAGGTGTCTCGTTTGAGAGGGAGTAGGATCAAAGCATTATGTCTGGGTGACAACTGAGGGAACTGACTCGGCTACCCTGCAGGAATCACAGAAGAAGAAAAAATATTTATTTATTCAGGTTCTACTTTAATTAATGTTGTGCCAGAGGTTAAAAACAGGCTGTTTGAGAAATCCTGTGAAATTATTCTTAAAGTCTTCGTGCTCACGCTGTGATGAAACCGAACTTCCACAGTCATGTAATTTCTGCTCTTTCCATTGTTTCATTTTATTGCGAAACAAATATTTAAAAGCGATGGGGTGACAATAAATCACCCTTCTTACTTTTATTCATTTGTTTTTCATTCCCCCGTCACACACAATATCACAGGCACAGATTTTTGTTATCCAAACACAGCTGCACCGGGAGCAGAAACAATCATTTTGGTTGGTTAAACCCCAGTAGACGGTGCCAACACACCATCAATTCCTTTTCAGAACTAAAAAAAAGCTAAATGTCGATTCATGTAAAACTGGGGTAGGCAACCTTTCTGATGATGAGTGCCATCTAAAATTTCCTCAGAAGTCGGTGTGCCATATGATTGCATTAGCAATAAATTTAATAACGCTCTATATTAACAGTTACACACTATATAGAACTACTTTAAAGGATTATATTTGTTCGCAGATGTTGGCAGCTATCAGCGAATAGTTATCAGCTATTTTGAAACCAAAAAAAAGACACTTTTTATCCATAACAAGAACAGCAAATGAACTGTATAACAGAAAATACAAATGCTATTTATGGTGTCCTCACAACAATGATAAGAAAAATAAACTGGGCCAATATGGCATGTTTGTTAATACAGAGATACACATGTTAATGTGATCTCTGGTCTCCCACTCAGAGACACAGGTTCAGATGGCTACCTGAGGACACTCATGTGAGAGAAAATCTGCTCACACAAACATGTAGAGCCAAATACTGTCAATAAGGCCTCTGAAGACAGTTAAACTTGTCAGGTAGTGATGTCCAGCAGGTGAAAATGCAAGCTCCATGAACACGCACAGCTGTGGATTCCAGCTGCATCTGTAGTTCTGCAAACATTGACCCCCACAACATTTGAAGTGTTGGAATGTGGAAATTTCAACATCGCTTGAAAAAGCTAGTAACGTCCCTCTCAAGTTATTTTTAGCCAATTACAAGTTGAATCTGGTAGTTGGGGTTGTTAGCTAAGATACTGTCATTAAGAAGAGGCACAACTAATGTGTCTATGTGAGCTGATTTGCGATGTGCACCGCTGGCCCGGCCATTTATTTTTTAATGCACCTTCTCAGATTAATTCACTGCGTGTCGTGCCCAGGGCTGGACTGGGACAAAAAAATCGGCCTGGGCATTTTGACTAGAGACCGACCCACCAGGTATTATAGGAAAAGCCATAAAGCCTTTGAACGAAAACAAACACTGTTGTAACAGTGATGTACAGTCTTGTTGGTAAATGTATGATTTCTATACATTTTACATCAGATGACAGCTTTGGTTGTAAGATTCAGATAATTATTTTTTAAAAGCTAGACATTTTAAATGAGAATAAGAAAGTATTTCTTTGTGCCCCCCTTTCCCTGTTAATGCCCTACCTGCCCTCCTGGCAAACCTTTGCTAGACCCGCTCCTGCACAGTTACCAGCTGTCAGCTACATAGAAAAGGATCCTGGTGTTATTTGTCTCTCAGAAACAGTTCATAACTTCCCTTCAACTCATTCATGTCACCTAAAAGGTAAACCTGTTTCTCCATCACCTGTTCAGCTCTGATGATTCAGTAAGGACATCTCCTGGTTACATCTTCATGTTTCCCTCTCACCAGATAACCAAACCGATATCATGACCAGCAGCTTTACAGCTGTGGCTCCAGCAAACATCAGCTGATACTAGAAATTAATATTAAATAAATTCTAACAACAGCTGATCAAGCTTAAACGTGATGCTGTTATTTAGAGCGACATCTGCTGGTTTGCTTTTTCTGGCGCAAAGTAGGAGATAAACAAACAAGAGAGAAAAGCCGATCAGCTGATCCTTGATCAGTTTCATGATTGAAGTAGCAACTGGAGAGGGAGGGGAGAGAATGAGAGAAGAAGCACCAGCTGTGGTAAATACAGATATAACTCCAGCTTTGTGTCTTTTCCATTGTAGCTGTAGTCCGGGACAAACTGAGAGGTGTGCTATCACTACAAATGGCTCCAGTGGAAAAGGGCAGAAGACGTCGTACTTGGAGTGGATGTTGACACAGCTGATGTGTCTGCTGCTGGCACAGAGTCTGATCAGGCCTCTGAGCCTCATGAAGGTATGTCAACCTGCCTCACTCTCTTCATAAAGGAGTTGGAGACCTGCAACAAGGAGCTGGATGTGCAAGCCATGCCCCTCCATATCAGGGCTCTTGACCTTCTTTGTTTCTGCCAGTTTTGATATAAGCAACATTGGTTACCCCATTTCAAGTCTGAGGTAGACTCTTATTTAAATGCATTTGAGGGCATAGCTGCTGCTTTGAGTTGACCAAAGAAGTCTGGTCCCTTTTACTTCAGTGTAAATCTGTGGGAAAGGCCCAAAATTTCTTTAGGTTTACATCTCTGAAGAATTTGTGCAAATCCAAAAAGAGCTCAAATGGACTTACAGAAGAAGTTGGCACAAGAGAAAGACCAAGTTCAAGCAATGCTAGTTGAGCAGGAGTCAGTACAGTGCTCAGGTTGACAACAGCTGACTTCTTCCCCAATACTGGGGTTGGGTAAATGGGCAGCTGAATCGATTTTTTTTTTTCCCGTCTGTGCATTTGACTTTAGACCACTCCTGGGTAGGGTTTTTTTCTTATTTGAAGTTGTTGAAGGGAGTCTTTAACTTGGATGTGTGTCTTTAAACTAGACTTTCTGTTGTGTTGGGCATGGTTCAGTGATGGTGGAAGTGTTTATGGTTAAACTGTGAGTGTCCTGAGGCCAGGAATATGTGATTCCCTTCTTACAGTCCTTCTCAAATCTTAGGAATTCATCTTTTTTGAGGTCTTTTATTTGTGCTGTTCATTCTTTAATATGTCATCTTACATCTTACTCTCTTCCTCATTTAAGTACTTTATAGTAACAGCCATTAGCGCAAAGGAGCATTTATTAGGACACTGTTTCATGTGGATATGAAAG
Source organism: Astatotilapia calliptera (assembly GCF_964374335.1). Taxonomy (NCBI): domain Eukaryota; kingdom Metazoa; phylum Chordata; class Actinopteri; order Cichliformes; family Cichlidae; genus Astatotilapia; species Astatotilapia calliptera. The sequence continues at coordinate 34,341,789 of NC_137432.1, read as the reverse complement.
CTGGATTGTCCTTACCAAAAGATCGTGGCTCGAGAATAGATAGTCCTCTTGGAATCATTTCCTTTCTGATGTGTTCCAATAAGGTAATTGCATCCCATCTGTTGCGAGGTATCTTTTGGAGTGAGAAATAGAACTTCTTCAGGTGATCCATGGTTTCATGTTTAATGTCGAAGTCAAAAAGTGGGGTAGTTCAAACTACAGAAGACAGATGGTCCTTGAATGTCATTGATTCTCATGGTCGAGAGCAAGTGCTGTTAAACTGATGTTGTTGCTCCATGGTGATTTCCAACAGTTTCCGACACAACTTCACCTTCTTCTCAGATGCATAGAGAAAGATAAAGAAATGGTCAGATGAAAACTCCAGCAACACTTGAAACACTAGGGGACAACTTCATTAACAGACCGACACGTTTCAGCTTGTGGCCTTCATCAGGCACCAAACAGTTTGTGTTTTAAAAAAGTATACTCCAGTATAATCGTCCATTCACACATAAATAGCCTGACCAATCAGCATTCAAGGGGATGATGCGTTCTGACTGGTTGAACTAAAGTTTAAATAGGCTCTGGACTGATGGATAGATGGATCCTCACTCACACCTGTGGGAAATAAACTCTTTAAATTAAAAATCTCCATTTTTATAATAAAAATGATATTATTAGCTCTTTGACTCAACTTAATGGCTTCAATGTCTATAAAGAATAAATGTGAGCTACAGTGTTTTTCATTAAAATGTTTTGCAACAGGACTGGTTAAATTATTCCTGTTAATTCAGGACGGGATGTTTCTTATATATATATGTTTTTGTTGTCCGTGTGTGTCCATGCAAGAACCAATTTAGAAGAGCCATCCTCCAAAAAAGTTTTTCTACTCTTTAGAAAAACTGAACATATTAACCAAGCTGTAATTACTCTACACTGGATTCCCAGTTGATTCTAAGACTTAAAATCCAAATTGCACAGGGACCAGAAAAGGCAGTCAAATGTTTTCTTTGAGTGATCTGAAGGACTCTGGCTTCATTAAAATCACTTTTAAACGTAATTTTTTACGGAATGGCTCTTACAAATGTTATTGTGTCTTTCATTCTTAAATTCAAATGTTGTCATACATACATACTACTATTTTAATTGACATGCAGAGTGTATTTTTAACTCAATTCCTAATGTTTGGTTATTTTGTGTTCTTGGGAAGCACTGATTTGTACTTCTGCTATACAAATAAACTTTATTACTATTAACAGTAATACGTTAACGTCAAATGTCAAAATCTTGTGCCTCACATAAAACCTTTGATGTGAGGCACACCATCATCTTCAACACAAATATATTCTGTCCTGAGAATTAAAAACCCATGTGGCTGAGTGGCATGCAGCCCAGTGGTGACATTTCCACAACTAATAGTTGTCCACTCAGCTTCTGTCAACAACCCAGAACATAATGATCAAATTATTGAAAGAAAAATGCTTGTGTCTTTGACTGTGTTGGAACTGTCCACTAGTTCACTCCACAACATCGAAGACTGACTAGGAAGTAAGTGCTGAAAGCTGTTGGTACATTTTGGACACTACTTGCAGCTATATAATTATGCGCCAGCTGATGATCATTATCTCTGTCAATAAAACAAAGTGCAGAACATTTGCACCAAATTTAGGGTCATTGAAACAGCTTTTCTTCTTCTTCTTTTTCTTCTTCTTCTTTTTTTTTCTTCCTCTCCTTATCCTTGCTACTCCCATCAGGGATCATTAGCAGATCGTCTGCCTTCATCTCACCATACCCCTTGCTTCCTCTTCTAGCACACCAGCCTTCTACAAGTCCTGCACTACATCCATGAATCATCTCTCTGTTCTCCCTCATTTCCTCCAACATGGCAGCTGCTTATTTAACATCCTTTAAATTAAATCAAAAGTATCAAATATCCTTCTTGTGTCCAAATCATCCCACCCTCCAAAGCACTTGACCTGTATTGACCTGTGTCCCTCTGATGTATTTAATTCTGATGCTATCACTCCTCCCAGTGAAAATGTTAGCATCTTTGCCTCTGCCACCTCCAGCTCGGTCCCCTGTCTTTTTGTGAGTGGCACCATTTCCAAATCATGCATCATATTAGGTCGTACTACCATCATGTGAACCTTCCCTTTCATTTTTGCTGCTATCTTTCTGTCACAAACCACCCCACTCATCTCCACCCACCCCACCCTGCCTGCACTCCTTTCCTCACCTCTCTTTGGGTGGTTGATCCAGGTTTTTAAACTCATCCACCTTCACTCTGTTACTCGCTTTTTCACTGCTAGACCTGCCCCTCTTTCATGCACACGTGTATTCTGTCTTGCTTCTGCTGTCTTCCATCTTCTCTCTAGTGCATACCTCCAGGCTCTTCCACCTGCTCCCTACTCTCACTATAGATGACAATGTCACCTGCAAACATCATAGTCCAGGGAGACTTCTGCCTAACCTCATTCGTCAGTCTACATCACTCCTACCACACACCTCACCAGTGTCTCGCTGTGCTCAGACAGGTCCTGTACCACCGTCACATACTTCTCTGTCACTCCTTCCTCATGCAGTACCATAGTTCCTCTGTTGCTATCCTATCATCTGCTTTCTCTAGATCCACAAAGACACAGTGCAGCTCCTTCTGACCTTCTCTATACTTCTCCATCAACACTATCACCTCTATTCTTAAGCTAGCTTCAGCAACTCTTTCTCACAGCTTCATGCTATGTCTCATCAACTGTGTTCCTCTGTAGCTGCTACAGCTCTGCACATCGCCCTCATTATTGAAAATCAGTACTGATACACCTCTCCATTCCTCAGGCATCCTCTCACCCTCCAAAACTGTGTTAAACAGTCTGGTCAAAAAGCCCATTTCCTCTGAGACATCTCTATACCTCCAGAAATGTGTCAGCTGCCTTTCCACTCTTCATCCTCTGTATAGCTGCTCTCACTTCCTCCTTACTAATCCTCTGCACTTCTGAATCGCTAACTATCCTCCATCTGTCCTCCTTTCTCTCTCATTTTCTTCATTCATCAGCTGCTCAAAGTATTCCCTCCACCTTCTCAGTAGACTTGCTCAGCTTGTTAGTACATTTCCATCTCTTTCCTTAACCGCTCTAACCTGCTGCATATCTTCCCAGCTCAATTTCTCTGCCTAGTCGAGTGTCCAGCCTTACATACTTTTCATTTGCCACCTCTCTCGTTGCTGTATGCCTAGTCTCTCAGTATTCACTCCTGTCTACTTTCTTCATCTTCCTATCCCACTTTTTCTTTGTTAACTTCTTCCTTTGAGTACTTTCCTCTACTTCCTCATTCCACCACCAGGTCTTCTTGTCTTCTTTCTTCTGTCCCGGTTACCACTAAATATTTTCACTTGAGCTGTATTTTCCCAGTCATCTGGTAATTCTTCCCTTCAACTCAGACTCTGTCTCAGTTCTTTCTTGAAATCTGTGCAATATTCATTGTTATTTAACTTCCACCATTTAATTCTTGGCCCTGCCTTCACTCGCTTTCTCTTCTTGATTTTCAAATTCATCCTTCAAAACTGCCATCCAATCCTTCTTTTTTTGGAAAGATGTATGTTGTTATTGACATTGGATCCATATCCACCTACACAAAAACCATGGCAACTATAGCTGTAACTGTGATATTATTGTGAATTCGCTGAACAGCTATTTTTTAAATATGAAAGTAATTACTCATCACCAACTGATAATTAATTTTATTAAGGGTAGGTAGCTGTATCCTCTGGAAGCTAAATTTGTAACCACAACTACTAAACTAAATTAATTCAATTTATTCAGTCAAGCTTTTCATTTTTTCCGTGGTTACTCACAAGTTTTACAACTCTCTGATTTCCAAAACGCCCCCAGACTGCTATTATGAAAGAGACATTGGTAAAGCTGTTGAGGGCAATACTTTGTGCAATTTTAATGCTGGAACTTCACAGCTGGTGTTATTGGTTTGTAAAATTTGTGGTTACAGTTATGTGAGAAAAGTTTTACAGCATTCAGCAGCGTGGCAGCAACTAAGCATATCAATACTGCTTCCATAGGAATTAAGGATGTAAGTCTAGCTGCCAGATTAATCAAGTCCACTTGATTAACTGATCATCAGCAACTTAACAAGTCTCAACTATCTCTATAAAAGCAGAAGTTCCGACAGTTTGCTTGTGTGGAAAATTCAGGTGTTTTAACTCAATGCTACATTCTTCCCAGGAGTGGACGCCCCAGCAAATTCAGACTGTGCAATGCTTATCTCAGGCTCCACAGGCCTCAGTTAACATGTTAAACAATAAAGTTCATGAGAGTAAAATCAGAAGCAAAATGAACATGTGTTGGTTGTTTAGGACTGCAGGAAAAAAGTAAATAGCCACAATCTTCAGTGAAATGGAGTACAGCGTGTAAATTTAGGGCCTTGCATTATAATAAAGCACAAACTAGAGGACCGCAGTAAATGTTGTCATATGGCTCCTGTTAAGCAGAGATTTTAAGCTCTGAACAGAGGTAAAGAAAAAGAATCTAGAGGACTCGAATGATTCTTTAGAAAACACAACTGTAAAGACCAACAATGACACATTTCAATATTTGTTATTATTTAGTACTTTGGACATCAAATTTACAACAGGCTGTCAACTTAGTGACGCACTACAAAAAGCTCACCGCAAGCTTTATTGACGGAAAGTTGTTCACTTCTGGCTCCGTCAACACGGCATCCTGCCAGAGCCAGCTCAGCACTACTGAGAAACTCAAAGAAGAGGAAAATTAAAAACGGCAGCACACGTAATGAGAGCAAGAGGAAATTAGCAGCAAGTTCATTAAAAATTTCAGTTGTTCAATAGACCCTAAAGTTTGTGGCTTGTATGAGTTGAGCCAACACAAAGTCCAAATAAACGGCACTTTTAGCCCCATTAAAATGTTTACTAAGATAAAAGCGCAGAGGTATGACCAAGAAGGTTTATATTACTGTTTAAAGAGGTTTCAGCCAATGAGACAATGGGATTTTCTGCCAGGGTTAGTGGCCTAATTTTTTAAAAATGATAACATTTGCCAGAAGGTAGAATTTAAAAACAAGTAATTTCAAAAGTAGGAACTGTGGCCCTTTGTTGTCCATTTAATCAAAAACTCACAAGCTGATGCTGAGCTGTGTGTAAATTCGCTATGCAACAGTTTAATCTTAAAGGAAAAAATATATTAAAAGAAGTACACTTATTTGTTTTCTGCAAGAAAAATGTAACTTGATATTGGTATTGCTGTCATATCTGAGCCTTTAATGCACAGTATGAGGCCAAACCGAACATCCTCAGGCCCTGTGGATGAAACAAACATGGTGCGTACTTTCATATGCGAAAGTCTCTTTATCCCCCATCATTTCAGATTTGAAAAACTGAAAATTGACATTTACAGCAATTTAGTGCGTAACCTCATAACAATGAGTAAGTGGCAATGATATTGTAAACATTTTAACTGCAACTTTACTAAATTACTGTCACATTAGTCGCCTACAAGGCAGATCCTCTTCAGCCAAAGTGCCACGGTTGGCAGCACTCAGAAAATGGTGCTGGCAGTGTTTTACATACAGCCTGGCCCCAGTACAGAAACATCTAAAGAGGAGCAGTTAAATATACACATGCAGAGATGTTATAAGAGAAACACATGACGACTAAAGAATCCTGAATTTAAATCTATGGAAAGATGTATTTCTTCAAGGAAGGGAAAATGCCTTTAAATCTTAATTTACAACAAAATCTGCAAACCTTAGGAGTTTGGAGGGTTGTTTTTTTTTCTTGTAGCATTTATTGGTCTATAAATTTGTTTTTTTAATCATAGTAATAACAGAACTTAAACTCGGTGTAGATGGCACTTCAAACTGCCTAGATAAGTGCCCGGAAGCATTTCAGTATGGAAGATGAAGGACCATGCTCCATTCTTTAGTAATATCAGTGTCCCACAGCTCATCTAGAAGACATGTGCTAATATATTATATCTAGTTTGCTTAATCTACTGTACACATTGTCTGTTGTACAGTGGATTATGTACTGGACTTTCATAGTCTGTGATAAGTCTCTGCTGGGTGATAGCGGCACAGAGGTAAGAAATCAGAAAACATTACATTCCAGTTCAGCTGTGTCCCTTGTGCTGCGCTGACTTAACCGACTGTCTACTGCACAACTGAGAGTGCTAAAAGTGTATAATATAGTCACATATTTATCTAACTAAAGTAACATTTATGTCAGTTATTGTATATTGTGAAATTTAAAATCCCCTAAGTTAAATAACTAAGTTAAATGTTTTTGCGATCATTTCAGCTTTTCCTTTTTAAAAATCCAATATCATTATATCTGCATTGCAAATTAAAGATCATTTACCCACGATTTAATATTGTTGCAACAAAATAAATGAATAAAAAAAATTTACACGGAGCTGTGCACTTCTAGACACCAGAAACTTACAAAGAGCTTTGCTGGGTATGACCTCATTGCATTTCATTTTTAATTTTAGATGGAGCTAATGTGAGTAGAAACTGGGGGGGAGCATACCAAAGCTTTACTGCTTTACTTTAATGTTTTCTTATTCTCCATATCCTCCTCTTGCTGTCTGCCAATTCATTCTCAGCAATAAGAAAAACACACTCTCACGCAGCTGTTCCATGCAGCATTTGGAGCATTTCATGTGTCATTTTCTTCCTATGACATATGCATTCCTGTGGTTAAGCATTCGATGGGCTCCCTGTGAACAGTTACTGGAATTTGCACATGAAAAAAAAATGTTTTTGAGGCTTTCCCATTTCATATATTCTTATGAGGCTTAGACCTCTGTTCACCTACAAAATGTTTAAATAGTCTTTGTGTGGTTGCAGGCGTGGGCGTGAGTCCAGCAGAATGATGAAACACAGATCAAGAAGAGGAGGGCCACTACAATCAAAGTAAAAATATGATGCTGTCTATAGATGCTATACATCCTGGAAACGTAGGAATTAAAGAAGCACTGTGTGTAAAAGGAGCAGTCTTTTTTCCAGTCCTTGGGGAGGCTGCAGTGTCTGTGTTATCAACAAGACATCTAGTCTGTAGAATATCATTAGTCCAAAAAGCTTAGCTGCAACGAGGAGCCCTGCTGTTTCTTGCTATCACATCATCAGAATAAGTGGTGATAGAACAAAAGAGGAATATGAGAAGAGAAAATCTCAGAGAGGGACGAAACACAGAGATGAACTCACAGAGATGTGAAGCCTGAACGAGATTTCTGCAAATCTGAGACAAAAGGAAGGGGCGAGATTTTTAAAGATCCTTTTTCCTGAGAACTGCTCTTAACAGCAGGGCCACAGTAAGGCACCATCTTATTTCACCCTCCCATAAAGTGATGGACACAGCATTTCCCTGCAGCCTTATCTCCAGCGACGCTTTAACACACAGCATGCTGCTCCAGTTCAGTATCAGCAAGCATACAACCAGAGAAATGTAACAGTGCTGCATTATCACACAAACCATAGGTAATGTGTTTAAACACTGCCGCTGCTTTTGTGTTGATTGCTTCCTGTTTTATCTGCGGAATATGCCATCAAATTCCCAGACGTCAGTTAAACTTATGCAAAGGCTTAATGCGCTCAGTTTATACACATACACAGGTCTGGTAACCCCTCACAGAAAGGAGCTGATAGCAGAGAGGCTTATTCATTTATCAGCTGAGGGAAAGTGGAAAAAAAACATGATATCAGTTTGCATAAAGATTGCAAAGCCTTATGGGAAAGCCACTCACCAAAGAGGCACATCTGTGATAATCTAAATCAAAACTTAGTGGTGCAGTCAACAAGTTTCAAGCTTGGTTCATTTTTACAGAAAGCAGATGTAAAAGTAAACTTTTGGCTCTTAACAGATTTTAAATTCTTTCTTTCTTTTTTTTTTTTTTTTAAATGACAAATCGCCATCAGGCGCAGGCTAAGAAGAGAAAAGAGAAAAAATAAAAGGCGACATGGTCTGTTTCCCATTTTTGATAAACTGCCACTCTGTTATAACACGTTGTGTTCAGGGGGCTGCATCGCATTTTCCTGATAGTGTAATGAAATCTCAAAGAACATCTCTCTGAGTTTGTTTCAAGAGTTTATTTATCAGGACGACATTGGCTCGGCAGTCTCCCACAGTTTCCCAGCACAGCCAGCACTCTGATTTCTGTTGTGCACAGAGCAGCTCTGATGGAGCTCTTATGAGGGGGCTGCTCGTTGAGGGAGTGGGAAACATTATTAATTTATTTTCCTCTAACTACATTTTCCCAGTCAGTCCGGGAACTGGTGACTCTCCAATCATAAGCCTGATCTTTAACCTCTGCAGACGGCTCAGTTCTTCTGTACGTGTGCTGAATTGCATTTAACGCGAAATAGCCCATTAACATTTTTAGCTCAGCTTGTATTTTTGCAGTATCCTCCCCCTGGGGCTACATACTTATACAACGCAAGAAAAAATCTGTGAAAAATAGAGTGTGCTCACCTCCTTCTGCTAATAAAATATATTTAGCATTTAGATATTAATAATTAAATTGATTAACCCACTATGATTAATATCAAATGGTGATGGTTTCATTATACTGTAAATGAGTTCTCTGGTCTTTAATTAATGACGCTGTTGAACTTTTTTGTCATATATCTTTAGTTTTGTGGAAGCCAAAAACTGCCATTCACACACACACACACTCTCGTTTTTATATCTTAGTGAGGACATCTCATTGACATAATGCTTTCCCTAACCCTAACCATCAATAATGAATGCCTAATCCTCACCTTCAGCCAAAACTTTAACCTAACCGTAACCCTGACACTAAAACCACATTGTGAGCCTCAAAAATGCCTTCAAGCTTGTAGGAAGAGGCATTTTGTCCCCATAATGACTGTTGGTCTCCACAAGTTTACTAGCATGTCAATTTTCTGTCCTCACAAAGATGTCTAAAGATGTACACAGACACATACTCAGTTATATAAATAGTCTACTGAAGAAGTTATAAATACAAGAAAAATAGCGATATGTTTAATTTCTTTATAAACATGATGTAATAAATATTTTGTTTTGTTTTTAAACTACGTGTATTAATGCCCTAGTGTTTTCATCTCAAATTAATTTTTTTTAATGCAATTTTTTAATACAAAAAATATTAGTGCTGTGAGCGTTAATCTTGTTAAAAGGACGTTAACGCCACAACCACATTAACCACAAATCTCAGTGAGTTAATACGGATTGCCCTGTGCATGGGGCTGGACGCTAATGCGTTAACGAGCTAACTGTGCTAATGCTTTAACGAGCTTAATGAGCCAAACGAGCTAACGCATTAACGAGCTAATGCATGAACGAGCTAATGCATGGGGCTGCACGTTGACACCGTGCAGCCCCATGCACAGGGCGATCCGCGCTAACAGAGATTTGCCGCGCTAATGCGGTTATGGCATAAATGTCATTTTAACTAGTTTAACACTGAGCGCACTAAAAAATATATATTGACAAATACAAATAGCAACAGTGACCAATTTCAAAACATTATATGTGCACTCACCTTCTGTAATTATGCAAAAAAAAAAAGTAAATAGATGACTGAATTAGCTAAATTAGCAAATTTCTGCTGTAAGCCTGGTGTCTAATAAATAAGTAGCCAAATAAACCTGACCCCATAATACACTTTAAATGAAAGGCCCATGTTTGCATAAAGAAAAACAAAGAAAAGAAAATGGGAAATGGTGAAAGGGTGATTGTTCAGACATTAAAAAATACAGGCTTTTAAAATGAGTGAATCAATTAAAAAAAATACAAACAAAAAATAAAAGGTAATGCATAAAGAGAGAAATAAAGACAGAAAATCTATTCATATTGCATCTTTTAAAATTTTTAGTACCCACATGAAGCTTGTTTTATGCCTTTTTTCTTACTCTGTGTGTTTATGGATTGAGGATTTTGGCAGGTTAGGTTCTCCGTACTTCTCAACCCCAGACTTTAGGCAGGACAATGGGCTCATTTCACAACATTGCTTCAGCGCTTACACACAGTGTAGACATGCTGTATTGCCTGCTGAGGAGGATTTTGAAAAGACAATACAGGAAAGTAGACAGCCCAATCCATTACAAGGCCTCTAGAATTACATTTTCCTGAGATACAGTGGAGCTTTGGGAGATTCAATACACCGTGTTCCTGGGGATGGAAACAGTTTGGCCCAGGTTGGCTAATTCTCAGAGACTATGTACTTACTCACAGCAAAAACAGTTCAATACACAAAAGGAGGATTTTGTGATAAACAGAGGGAATTTTCGTGTCTTAAATTTATCGGACAGGTGCTCATCCATAACCACGCAGACTCGAAACATCTGGCTGTATAACCTCTAGCACAGCTGATGAGCAAGTTTTAACCTCTAGCCCTTTTCTTACGCTGACATAGTGCAGCAGTTTTTTTTATGTCAGTAGATTGTGCAAATAAAGCCAGAGTTGTACGCCTTTTGTTCAGCGTTTCAGTTACAGAGAGAAAAACAGAGGAAAGAGGAAAAGCGAATTCGGGAACAGATGGTTCCCCTTGAGAACGGCTGAAGGGTGGGATTCAAATTAAAACAAAATGAATTATATGAGGTGTTTTTGATTGAATCATGCCCTAGCGACTCTTATCAAGGGAAAGTGGTGAAAAAATAATGTTGTGAAATGAAGAGCTGTTTTGTCAATAAATGTGCAGATATTTTGATTTATGAGTCCCCTGGGGGACTCGGGGGGCCAGCGGGCTCTTTAGCATTTCAGAGGTGACAAAATTGCAGCGAGTCATCGCAGAGTGGAGTCGTCACAGCAGCTCGTTTGCTTGGGATCAGCAAGAAGAAATACGATGGTCTGAAGCTGTAACTGAATCCATCTAAACAAGTTGAAGCTAATTCGAATATATAGAGTACAGCAGTGAAGAAGAAAGCTGCTGTTCCAAATCAGTGGTCTTGAGAGACACATTATGAATGAGGTGCATTTAAAAGTGTCACAGATTGTGAATATCTGAAGCAAAAACTACAACTGCTTTAAAGCTGACTGCCTTCAAGGTAGTCTTCTTATCCATCCAACACTGGACCTCCACCTTAAACAGGAATATCATGTTAGAATAAGCCAACAAAGTCTCAGGGAGCCACATGGAACAAGTATCGTGGTGATAGATAATTGTGTGGGCTGGTTGTGCGGTTTCCATTGCACTTTCCCATCAGATGCTTCAGAACGTTACACTAGAAATTAGGAACCTGGGACATGTTCCCAGTCACACTCCTGAAAGGATGTGCATCCTTTGGGCTCAGACAGTGCAGGCTTTTCCACTGAAAACTGATATTTAGGCTTTGTGTTGTGGCTGAAGGACCAATTCTTGTCAGCAGTGATGATCCTTAACATGAAAGCTGGTCTGTTTGATGCACACCTGGAAGTGATTAGAGCGGGACTTTTGGGGAGCAATCTGAGCGTAGCAGAATTACTGAGAGCACTGATACACAAGTAGAAGGGGAGCCAAACATGAATCGGTATGGGTTTTGTGTTTTGATTGCATCTTCTGTTTCCTTGATGCAGTCAATTACGCTGTAGAAACAAGACTCGTGATCTTTATGTGGTACATCCAGTCTTTGAGCTAAATGCTAATGACAGTATCTTCAGTGGACCAAAGTTTGTGAGCAAGTTCAACCAGGCAATCTAATCTGCACTGAGTCATGCAGGCTAACATGCCTCCCTCTCCTCATGTCGTATACCAAACACACCCGCACAATTTATACTTCAGAATTCCCCATCTCTCCCACTAACAACTGCCAGTGCAGCTGCATTGTTGCCTTCTGCTTAACCTCTCCACCACCCCAGCATCTACCTCTAGACTCCCCAATTTACACTCATTGGGCACTACACTAATTACATATTAATGCTAGTAGTGGGTTGGACCTCCTTTTTCATTCAGAACTGGATACATTCCTCAGAAACTTTGGTTCATATTGGGATGATAGCATCGCACAGTTGCTGAAGATCAGTCTGCTGTACATCCATGATGCAATTCTCCCAGTCCACCACGTGCTCTATTGCTGAGGTGGGGGAACTCCAGGCCTCGAGGGCCGGTGTCCTGCAGGTTTTAGATGTGTCCTTGAGCCAACACAGCTGATTTAAATGGCTAAATTACCTCCTCGACATGTCTCGAAGTTCTCCAGAGGCCTGGCAATGAACTAATCATTTGTGAGTGAGATCTAAAACCTGCAGGAGGCCTAGAATTTCCCACCCCTGCTCTATTGGATTGAGATGTGATGACTGTGGAGGCCATTTAAGTGCAATGATACTACCATATTCAGTGAACTTGTTTGAAATTATTTAAGCTTTGTGATATGCCACTTTATCCTGCTGGAAGCATCCATTAACGGATGGACAGCAATAAAACTCAGGTAAATTATATTTTTTAAATCACGCCTGCTTGGTACTGAGAGTCCCAAAATGGGCCAAAATGGTATGCCCCACACTTATTTATCATCTATTGTCCAATTTAAGAGATGCTCTTCTGCATAACTTGGTTGTAATGAGTAGTTATTTAACATACAATTTCTGTTAAATCACCTCAAAGCACCCTAGCCATTCTCCTTAAACCCCTGACATCATCAAGGCATCATCAGCCAGAGCAGCTCACTGGATATTTTCAGATCATTCTCAGTAAACCTCAGAGATGATTGTGTTGGAAAATCCCAGCAGACTGCAGTTTCTGAAATACTCACACCAGCCCGTCTGGCACCAATAACTGTGCCGTAGTCTAATTTCCTTAAATCACTTTTCTTCCATCTCTGATGCACATTTTGAACTTCAGCAGGTTGTCCTTTTCTACAGGCAGTCATTGATTTACTGCAATGTGAGTATTTGATTAGTTATTTGCATTAACAAGCAGTCTAACAGGTCTACCTAATAAAGTCTCCATAGGGTGTATATATGTAACATGCTTGAAGGCGGGTGATGATGGAGTCTAAATGCCAAATTGTAACAGCAATCTGCAGCAATAAATCAATCAAACCTGAGTTGTCTGACACAATTGCACAAGGTTTAATGTTAGCATGTTAACAAATTGAACACTGCTGAATGGGAATTAGTTTCTGGACATTTAACTCTAGACGGAAATACCAGCCAAAGTGATCAAATCTCATCCCGAGGAGAAGATGGATGCCTCAACCAACTTTTGTGACACACCATTCAGTATTTATGGACAGGTGCCAAATACACTCAACAAAAATATAAACGCAACACCTTTGTTACTGCTCCCATTCCCCATGGGATGGACGTAGAGACCTAAAATTCATTCCAGATACACAATATAACCATCCCTCCCAAACAGTGGTCACAAATCAGTCCAAATGTGTGGTAGTGGGCACATCTGCTATATTGAGATAATCCATCCCACCTCACAGGTGTGCCACATCAGGATGCTGATCTGACATCATGAGTAGTGCACAGGTGTACCTCAGACTGCCCACAACAAAAGGCCACCCTGGAATGTGCAGTTTTTTGCGCTATTGGGGGTCTGGGGACCCAGAACCGGTCAGTATCTGGTGTGACCACCATTTGCCTCATGCAGTGCAACACATCGTCGCATGGAGTCTATCAGATTGTCAATTCACTCGGCAGAGCATCTGTCATTATTCGTCTCAGGCATCGTTGGTGAGTGTTGCTTTATGGCCTTTAATTGGCTACTGTTGTCTCGGGGTTAACAAGCTGTGGTTGTGGTAACGGCCACAGGTACCCCCAGCTGACGTGATGTGCTTAATGCTCAACAGCTGCTGAAAGTAGTTACAGATTTGAAGCATAACCAAGCTTGGTCTACAGCTGAATGGGTTTCTCACCAGGGGAAGACTTTGTGGTGACTAGTTGTAGGTCAGCTGTTTTCTTTTTTCTCTCTGTTTGGCTTATCCACATTTGTTGAGAAATGTTTCACCACCAACAGACAGAGTAGCTCCCAAAACTAATTTTTTACTATGAACACACAGAGCGACGTGAGCATCCCACTGGACTCTTGTTTTATCACCATGTTTTTAATATATTCACTTTTGTTCCAACTTTGGAGATAAATAACTTGGTTTGGGTTTTCACTATTCATGTTTTATGCTGGAAGAGTGCTGGTAGTTGTGAAATTGGTCCAATTCAACCACAAAGAATAGAGTGTGGATTCTAACACCTGACATATTACATGGAGCAATTTCATTAAGTGCTTATCCCAAAAGCTTTCACTCCTCTTGCCACATTGTCTCAGGAGCCTGAAGTCTTTGCTAACTGTTGTTTTCATAGCCTAAAATTAGCTGTTAGCTAATAAACACATAATAAACAGAAGGTTAGCTGAATTCATGCAATTACCAACAAGTTCACAGAGAAATGTGATGTTTGTCTTATTCCATCTGTGAGGAAACTTCATACTAACTCTACATTCATTTTATTAGAATGTGTGGCAGATTTATTTACAACGCATGCCCAACCATAAACATACTATGGTTGGACGTCTTCATACGAATGGTACAGGTCACTTACTCTATTGTGCATCTCCCGTTTGAATCTCATGACATCTTAAAGGAGAAAAAAGTGATACATGAATGTGATTTCCTGTCAATTTAGCATTCCTCTGAAATTGGAGTCCAGCTACTTAACCCAGACACATGAACTCACTCAGGAAGACAAATCCACCGTTTAAATCAGAGTGATTCAATTATTGTATGTGCTCAAAAAGTATTCAGCACTGGCACAAGCAGGTAAATGAGGATAAAATTAAATCTTGAGTGATTCAGAAGACACTGTGACTTTTCAGTGTTATCAGGATGGTGGATTTCCAGTGCATATCCTATTCACTCTTTTTTAAATGTTATCACCAAATCAAAAGGCTATTATCAGTTGTTATAAGTTCGATACACATCTGCACCTTCTTTGCCTGCAAGGATGGCGCCTCGCTTCTGTCAGTCTGCCCCGGGGCAGCTGTGGCTACAACTGGGGTTTGCCTCCACCAGTGTGTGAATGTGAGAGTGAATGAATAGTGGAATTGTAATGTGCTTTGAGTGTCTAGAAAAGCCCTATATAAATGCATTATTGTCTATCTTTCCCGCCAGTGTGTATGTGATTGGTGATTTACCCTGGGAAAAATGAGGCCTCCAAAACTGGTTGACCAGTGGTTGCTGGTTGTTTGGCTGCTGGTGCACCAAAAACCTGCTTATGATTGCTTTGGTCATTAGCAGACGTGGTCGCCCATATTTTTATGGAAGACACCGACTCATCTCAAGCACTCAACATCTACCCACCAAGCAGCAGTGAAGTGTGACACAAACCAGAAATGAAGACTGTTTGCCTTCAAAGTAAAACCAATGTGTTTAAAGGGTTTACATTTTTACTTTAAAGGCAAATAGTCTCCATTTCCTGTGTGCTTTTGTCACTTTTCACAGTGTCACTCCTGGTTGGTGAGAAGTTGGTGATGTTTGCAGATTAGTGGGCTAACATAGCAATCAGCTAGCACCGAGCAATTACAAGGTGTGTTTCATTGGCGCATGCTAGATCTCTTTGAAACTACTGTCACCTACTGGTGAGGAGGTGACAGTAGCTGATCCTGGGTCTCCTGTGCACTAGACCTTGGCTGTATCCCAATTCAGGGTCTGCAGCCTTAAAGGCCGCATTTTAAGGCCGATTACGTCACAGCGATGCAACGAAGGCTGTCCCAATTCGAAGGCTGCTCGAAATGCGGCCCTCAAATGTGTCCTTCATTTCCCTGAATTTTAAGGATGTGGCGGTGTAGACTTCGTGGCCCAACATATCCCAGAATGCATAGGGCGGCAGAGGGTGTGGATAATTTTGCCAATTTTGTGGATGAGGGGCGCCCGAAGAGTAAACTTTAAGTAAGTACTGAATATTATGTCACTTATTTATGTGCAAATGTTTAATAACGAAGAACATTAAAACATTCCTGTTGGCCACGTCGGCAAAGTTATGTGACATTAGTGACGTTTGTACTAACTTTCTTTTAAAGCCTTTACTTTAAAATATACGCCGTTCAATAGCTGACCTTAATCTTACAGAGAATGATCAAAGCTCATGTAGAAACAAACAAACAAATGAACAAAAGATTTTCTCCTTCATTTCTGTCAAACAAAGCTGTATGAAACGTTTCCAGCTGTTAGTATCATGGTTGCTAGGCAACCTGGGCAGCGTGACGGAGGCTAGACCGTCCCATTTCACAAGCCTCGCACTTCCGGCCTTAGCGGTCTTTGAGTACACGGCCCTTGTGGACCGTTAAGGCTGCGTACTTTAAGGCTGCAGACCCTGAATTGGGATACAGCCCTTATCATGTGCCACCTATTGTCTCCATTTCAAGTCCTCCAATTCTCCAACAACTTCCTTCCTTTGGATAATAATAAATACATTTCTGTAAATAACCTCCCAACCTGAATCAAGTGTGATGAACCAGAATCTTATTTTTGCAGTTCAAATATAACAGCAGGTTGTTACCACACAATTCTGTCCTGCTGAACAAGCTCATTCTCATTCCCACGGTGTCAGACAGTGTTTTGTCACAGCTTCTGCACATGGCGTCCTTTGGTAACAGAGTGTGACGCACTGGGTTTTTCCAGTAGTGAAACAGGTCTATCACTCCTGACACCTTATTGACTGGTGTAAAGGTAGATTTTAAACCCAATTTCTACACCTAAGCAAGTACCTTTAAGTGCCTATGCATAAACAGTGAGGGAACAATACTAAAGCCTCCAAATTTAGGGTTTGTAGAGTTTTTAAACTGGACCAGTATCTTAACAGTCACCAAAGGACACCATGAGTACAGTGATGAGATGTAGGCTTTCTGTGACAACCTGGGATGAGAACGTACTAGTGGTCTTTGTGTTTCCTGGTTAAAACAGTTAAAAATTCTGGTAGTTGAAGACACGGTAAAGGTTTAATTCCCCTAGTATGAAATGAGTTTGAGACACATGACCTTTACATCTGTCACATAAAAGGTTTCTTTTATTTTCTGGGGCCAATTTGGGTTTAGGCACCAAAACTACTTCATTCAAAATACCTGGTTAGGTGCTTTATGATGATAACACAAAGAACATCCTACAAAGCTATGTTTGCTCGCCTAAAATGATATCAGCACCAAAAATATAATGTGCAGTGCTTGGCACGGCACCAAGATATCTGCATAAACTGTGTTCCTACCCGTTTATGACTAGTATATGCTGGACGGTAGACAAGGATGTGCATGGGATGAGATATTTTCTGTAACTATTTTCTGTAACCAAAAGGTAACGTAAAAACCATTTTAAGTCTCTCTTTTTCAAGACTGTGCCACTCAGTGATGGATGAATATTACGGGTAATTTTTTCCCCCCATGAAATAGCATTTCAAATCAAACTCCTTGAAAGACCAGTAATAAAACACATTTCACTAAATGTGCCTGTGGTTGAAAGACGTGTGTAAATGGTGGTCGAGCATCACGCTGTGCTTAGAGCTGGGAGATTTTCCAAGCCCAGCGGAGAGCTCATGTGCAGAAATGAAGGCGACGGGAGTTGTGGTGGAGTTGGCGGGGAAGGGCGGGGGTATGAGAGACACCATTTCCTGTGTTTCTAACCAGCACCAAAGCCCTGAGCTTGTCAAAGTGACAGCTCCATTGACAGGCCACTAGTGACACATTGAACCGGAGTGAATAATAACAGAGACTCAAACTGAAAAATAGGCTGCTGCAGTTGTCCTTTGTCAGTGACACCATTAAAATTCTGAGGAAAATAGCTGGCTGAAAGCCTTGTGAGCAATTACTTCTGTGGATGAACTGTAAGGAAAGTGAAAGTGCTAACCTGGTCTAGATCTGTACAGATCAACAGCTCAGTTCAGCTATTGTCATTTCCTATATACTTCATAATGCTGGGGTGCAGTGATTTCAACAAAAAAGACACGGAGGGAATAAAATCAATATAATGGTGTTTAAAATCCCCCTGTAAAAATCTCTCTGTCCATTTTTCACTCCAGCATGTATGTTTTTCTCCCTCTCTCATTCGGCTCATATCATCTCTCCAGTGGAATTCCAGCAGACTCTGGCCACAGGTTATTTGTCATCCCTCATTTCTCCTTTGATCCCAGGGCTTTCCAAGGCTCAGGCAATTCAAGCCATCGCCGTCACCCTTTTGTAATTAATAACAGGCTTCCTTCAGGGGAATTCTACTCATTTGTTTTCTTTTTCCCCATAACTATCCAGCTGCGTCTGCACAAGAACCACAATAATCGTTTTTTGGCTGGTGCAGACCAGCGGGAAAACAAGCTTGAATTCAGCTTGAGAGGGAACGAGGGGGGTGGGGTGGCTGTTACATTTTTGTGCCAATGGGCAGGGAAGAATTGTTCTGTTTCTTTACGGGTCCACCTCGTACCTTAGATGAAGTCATTTTGTATTCAAATAATTGCTCTTGATCAGAAACAGGAGGGCTTTTATATTCTCTTCATCCAAAAATATGAAACTAATTATTATTTGGAATCAAGTAGTTGCTTAGTTGGAAAATTCAAAAGGATATTGCTTCCTGCAGGGATAAATACTCTGTTATTGTTCACTTATCTCTTCTGCCTATTAATCAGAAACAAGGTTTTAATCAGGATGGAGGTATTAATCTGAAAAGAAATAAAGCTCAAAGAATACCAGGGGCCAGAAAAAATTAGCTGCAAGTGTTATGGTTGTTTTGTGGGAAGCACACCAGCTTATGTAAACCAGGGCTTTAGTTTTGTACATAGCATGTGGTGTTTAGCTGTTTCCAAGACTCTGGCTTTGGAGTGACATGAAGAAAAATGGAAGAATAATTTTGTTAGTATTTCTACTCAAGTGAAGTGCTAAAGTATATTAGATGATGAAGATAAGATTACAGGGAATGATTTGTAAACAATTTCTTCATCTGAACTGGAGCCCGTACCATGTGACACAGATCCTTCAGTGGAAATGGGTTAAAAGACCACGAAGCACCCACAGCGCTCAGATTTGGACCTGAATCTGGATGCGAACAGAGCAAACAAACAGGAGCACAGCTGTTTGGAACAGGTTTTATCTCCTGAGTCTGGTTTCACTGGCCTGCTTAGGAGCTTTGACATGTTAGCAAATACATGAGAACAGAAACCTGTTTGATAATAGAAGAAAATATACTTGTGATCTAAACCAGACCTGTTATACTCATTTCTATATCCACATTTTCATTCTTTGACTCTAATAACGTAGCTTTGTATGATTCACGGTTATATATATCTATTTTTATTTTATTCTGAACCTTTCTATAGGTCTATAGGTCCTAATCCACTTAACCCTTATATACTGTTAATATTTCTTCGCAGTATGGTTTGGGTCCACTTTTACCCGGGCTAAGAGTTCTCTCATAAAAATGTCATTTTTGAACAAAAGATCTATTTTGAATTTGTAAATTTAAACCTGAAAGGTTAACACTTTCCTTTTCCTTTTACTTTAGTTTTTAGTAATTTTCCTTGTTAAAACTTGTAACTGAGATTCAACATCCTGTCCATCTGGTTGCTAATAGTTCTTCTCTTTCACTAGCAAGCCAGGTTGCAACAGTGGGATATCCTCTGATCTTGTTCAGTAGAACCATTTGGCGTCAGTGAAATCTAATATTAACTGTAAATCTGATTAAGTAGCAGGAAACTGAATTTTATTTGAATGTATTTTTAAGCAGGCTACAAATGAAAAGACCACTCAAATTCTGTTTATTATTTGTTACAAAATACGAAACATGTGTTAAAGGTTAAAAGTCAGGTAAAGCTAATTCGTACAAAGTGTTTTATGACCCAGTGCAGAAGCAGCAAAAGTAGTCCAAGACTGCATACCTCCACCAAGGCAGAAAATTCCCGCATTAGTTTGCAATATTTTATTCGCCAAATTTGTCTTTATTTCAATTTTACATGTTTTTGTGAAGCCCTGATATAGACTGGTGATCTTTCTCAGGGTGTACTCAGTCTTTCTCACCTATAACAGCTAGGATCAGCTCCAGCCCCAGTAACCTTGAACTGCACAAGAAGAAAGATGGATGGACAGATGTATTTTTGAAGATATGACACATATCTTCAAAAATACAGTCTTACAAGAGCAAAGAATATTTCTAAAAATTTCTGAATCCACTACTCATTGGTTCTCTGCTGGTTTTTTCTTTAAACTTTTTGAGTAATCCCTCTAAAATAAATAAAATCCCATGATCTCCTTGGTGGAGGTTAAAAGCATGTTTCTCCACATGGCCAAACTCCAAAGACTGTGTGAAAACACTAACAGCATACTCTGCAAGCAGTCTATCCTTAAACACGTTGTTGATCTTGCACTCAGATGTGTGTGTGAAAGCTGAGAAGAAATACACAGGTGATGGAAATTTTGCAAATGATGGCTCAGTTCCTTTAAGTACCCCATTAAGTCATTCCACTAAGCCAGCATGTACAACCCACAACCCAAAAACCTGCTCCCCTGAGTGGAGTACAGCCACTGTTACTGTAATTACAACTGAGAAACATGTCTAAATGTCTGCTTTGAAAAAGATCTGTATCAAGAATCTGGAACTACTTCAGCGAAATGCACGGCTGTCATTTTTAATGGTTCTAAAGGTATCAATTACACGTGTGCTTGCCCTAGCTGTGACAGGTTAAAATGACCGTTTAGAGAAAAGGCTGATCATTCTGTGAAGAGTGTTTGTCAGCGGACGTCAGCTTTGGAGTCTTTTAACATTGTCTGTGGAGTGCAAGAACACACACTTGGAACTTATTGAGTGTATAGATGCACTGAAGCATATTGGTCACAGTTTAAATCCAATAAAACGGCAACAAACCCATGCTCAAAACAAGTACTGTTCTCCACAGCAAATAAAACGTGAAATTTTTTGCTTGTTACTGCCTTTCAAACCTGCAGGGGATTCATGATTTGTATTCAAAAGATATATCTTGGCTCCTGAACATCATTGCATTTACAAGATTTGATATAAAATCAAGCCCAGAAGTAAAGCTATAACTAAAAAAAAGGGATCGCATGAGTTGGGGCCCCCTCTGCAAATAGAAAGGCTGCTGATGATCGGTGTCAAGAGACTGGAGGTTTGCAGAGCATTGAACGCACCGGAGCACAAAAACAAATGTCAGCAGCTAAACAATCACAGAGCAGCCCGCAGCAGACTTTTCAAATGAGATAACCAAAGAAAGCAAGGGTAGGGTTCTTCAACATCATTATAAAAGATGCATAAGCAACAAAGAGGGGGAAACAGTGAACATTTCTTTCCACAGCCCAGATGATTAGAAGCACTGAAAGAGGGGAATTAGATGCAAAAATAAGACAAATGTGATGTGGCAAATGCTCAGTCTGGCTTATCCAACTGTTTCTCAGCAAACACTGATCTTTATTTACAGACTGCAGTAACTGAATCTCCATATATATATATATATATATATATATATATATATATATATATATATATTTTTTTTTTTTTTTTTTTTTTTTTTTTTTTTTCTCAGATCAAGCCTCTGGCAATGCATTAGTAAAAATATAAAATGTTAAGAGATTTTATCTCTTAGAATACATTTCCACTGTAATAAAAAAAAACATTCTTTTTGAATACTTTTGAATGCTGCACATGCTTATGTATGTAGATAAAAAATGTTTAAAAAAATTTAAGCTATGGTATATACTTAGACTATAAAATTGTGTTTTTACAATGTGAGAGAGCATGCACCCTGTGTACTGAACACTGAACTCTTTCAGAGGCCAGAGTTTGAGGCCCCCCCAACCCCCGGTTATTTACTGCCTGCCAGTAAAGACTCTTCATCTTCCCTGTATTATCCTGTCTCATATCATAATATCTCTTTTAAATATGTTATTGAAATTTTTACTTAGTTGCGAGTCAAGAATAACTGTTAGATTAAATAAGCAGAGTGGTATAAAGATAAATAGTCAAATATGACAAAACAAGAATATATAAAAAGTAATTTTTTCCAAAAGAACAAAGATGAAAAGCAGACATTAAAATAGTTTGAATAAAAAAAGAAAAACATAATAACTGAAAGGTAGTTTTAAAGTATTATAGTAACTCAAGCAGATAATAGCTTGAACTATGGACAAACATGTTCAAACCATTAGTATATCAGTATTCATTGTTGTTAGTATTACTATTCTACTCTCACCAAGTACTCTATTAGGTATACTTTACTCGTGGTGAATTAGACTCCTTTTTGCATTCAGAACTGCTTTAACTCCTCAAAGCAACAGATTTATAAGGTGCTGGAAACAGTCCTCAGAGATTTTGGTCCAAACTGATATGATAGCATCAGACTGCAGATTTGTCAGCTGCATATCCATGATGTGACTCTCCCATTGCATCACATCTCAAAGGTGCTCTGTTAGACTGGGATATGATGACTCTGGAGTTCATTTGAATGCAGTGAACTCGCTGCCATGTTCAAGAAAGCATCTTGGGATGATCCGAACTTTGTGATATGGTGCATATCCTGCTGGAAGCAGGCATTAGAAGATGGATACGTTATGGTCATAAAGCGATGAAAACTGTCAGGAAGTGCCCAAAGTGTGCCAGGAAATTATGCCCCACACTATTTTACTACCACAATGAGCCTGAACGACTGATAAAATCAGGATGCCATGCTTTCATGTTTGTCCCAAATTCTCACCCTATCATCTGAATTCACAGCAGAAATCAAGACTCACCAAACCAGCAACAGTCACTTAAACTTACCTTTCCTCTCCATTCTAAAGATGGGTTTGAACTTCAGCAGGTTATCTTGGCTATGTCTACATGCCTAAATGCTTGGAGCTGCTGCTGTATTATTGGCTGACTTGCATTATCTAACAGTAGAACACCTAATAAAGTGGTTGGTGAGTGCAAATAACAACATAATGGCAATTATTAAGCTGATAGTATTACAGTTTAAAGTTCACAGTAGGCACACTATAACCTCTGTGCCAGTAAATCCAGGCGTGAGTACTTTACTGTGATTAAAGAGTGAAAAATGTGCAGTAAATTACAGTGGGCCTGGGGAGATAAACACAATAGCGAAAAGAAAAACAGCATTTCAGAAAACACGAGAGCATTTTCCCTTTACAGTAAGTGTTGGGAAGTCCCTGGTTTTACCAAGGACGTAGTTTCTGAACTGCTCCCAGAACTGTTTCTGACTCATTTTAAGCTTGTTTAAAAGGATTAAACACAAAACTGGAATCACAAGAGAATATTTCAACAAACAGAAATGCCTACATGTGCCCCAATACACACTGTAGGAGTAACATCTGACCTCCACCTCCTGTTTGATCTTATCATAGTCAGTTTTGCTAAAAGATTTGACTGGAAACACAGAAGAATGATGTTGGAAACAGGTTGGTGGAAAATGACTGTGTGGAAAGTTTTCGGTGGAGGTGGAAGAATGTCTGCCCACATCTGCCGTTAGGTCTGATAACTACGGCATGACTTGTCAAAGTCACTCTCGTCCACCCGCCGTAACCTTTACATTATTTTTCAGAGACTGTGCGCTGCCACGTTTGAACAGTGCGACCTTGTCTTAAGCAGAATTGAAGTCATTGTTGGGAGATCATGATGAAGTGCATGGAAACGAATCAGAGACCTCCACTGTGATGAGCTATTATCACTCTCGCCACTCACCCTATTTCATTTCTACCTTGTCACTGACCTTCCTTGAACAATGAATCCTGCTGACTTAAAGGTTTCTCTGTCCTCTCTGCATGGGTGATGGACACCCCACCTGTCCTCTTTCACCCACCACAACAGCACTGAGGCAAGTGTCTCTGTCGCGGTGTGGAGACCTACACCACCGCCAATAAGGACCGTCACTGGCACTGTATTCCTCCTCTCTTCCGGAAATTGACTGCAGGCTTTTCAATTATTCACACTGTTGAATAATGTCGGTCTCCGTCTTTATCTGAGCTTATCCTGACTAGTGATCCTTATCTGAAGGTTGAGTAATGGCAGAGTCAATGGGAGGTGGCAGGATTTCAATAGGAAGTCTTTGTCATTGTTCTTGGATGTTTAAGCTGAATAACACTACAATTTAGGGCAAGAGTAGAGATGAGACGCTGGATAATGTGCTATCATGTAATGAGCTAAACAGGCAGGGTGACATTGAGACTTCCACACATCTAAACATGTGTGTGCGAGGCAGCTCAAGTCCCATAAATGGCTGAAATCATCACTGTTTGCAGTGATCCTATCTTAACCACTTCGACCCCAACCGTCAGCTTACCCGTGTCACGGCTCAACGGCACGAGGGAACAGGGATGGACACAGGCGCAGAAACCAACCCGGAAGCGAGGTGACAGAAAACAAATGATTTATTTCCGCCCACAGGAAAACAAATGTGAAACACAAAGCGACGCCACCACACTAGTGGCGCGTAGGATTAGTCTGTGAAAATGAGGGCGACCTAGACACCTCTAGGAGACGGCTGAACAGCGGGGACAGCGGGGAGGTAGAAACAGGACTAGGTAGGGGCCGGGGCATTGGTTTCAGATGGAGGGGACAGGTGGAGCGGAAAACCCGGAAGCGGTCGAGGCGTGGGGAGGCAGGCAGGTGAGCAGTGGGTCGGCAGGCCACGTTGTGTGAGCAGCTGGCGGCCCAGGTCCAGGAGGACGGGAGCGAGGGGAACAAGATCTCCACTCCGGGTGCTATCGATGGGAATAGGAGATACTCAGGCGATGAGTGGTTGAGAGCGCAGGTCTGATATACCGCTGGCACGATTGCTCACAGGTGGTCAGCCAGGGAGGGGCAACCGGACTCCGCCTAAAGGAGGAGGAGCCGCTGTCTGAGACCTGCAGGTGCCCAACCAGACCATGACAACCCGCCCTCGATGACCTCAGTAGCTCACATGAAGATTGGTTGATGACCGAGTGATGATAATGACCGACACCTTTTTTCATTCCTTGGCTCATGTGACAACTCACATGATTAACAATGGACCACCTCCAAAGGGGCGTGGCTTCTCATCTGTAGAGACCTCTCATCGTAGAGCTGTTTCAGTTGTAGACACAAATGTAACACTGACTACCTCTCTGCCTGAGCCTTTGTACCTTAAACATTGTTTCCGGTTTGTGTCACATTTTTCACAGTTTCAATGTCTTTTAATGATCTTCCGTGCAAGCTACAGGTGACAGTGGTAATCTGCTGGTAACCAAAGCAACTGCAAGTTTGTAAACACAGCAGTGAATACCTCTGTGCAACTAATATCAGATAATGATATGCACCAATCTCCAGCAACCACTCACCGACCAGTTGGGCAAAAACATTTTTCTCTAGCAACCTGTAGTTGCCTAATGGTTGCTTGCTGGGCCTGTGTGACTTTGGTATTGGGTTAAAATCTCGACCCATGTTTTGATGGATTGTTTACCCGGGCAAATTTTGCTTTTGGCTTCTCCCTTTAGACATCACCACTGCAGGTCATCTACCTCCATCTCACCTTATCCCAAGCACCTTCCTCTGTCACACCATCACTTCATCCATTCATATTCTCTGTTGTCTTCCTCATTTTCTTTTCCCCGGCACCTCTGTCTTCAACATCCTTTGTCCAGTATATCCACCATCCCTCCTCTGTAACCCTTACCAGTCATACTCACTACATTTAAGTCCCTTTTCTATCAGTACCTACTCAGATCAACTTAACGCCACGACTTAACTCAGATCGACTGGGTTTCCATTAGAACCCCGTACTTGTCGTCATAGCAACATGTCTGCACCTCCTGTGACATAATTAATTAACGCTAAAGCAAAGGTGGATGTTGAGGCAACCAACCAAAGGGCTTTAAATTCCATTCTCCCCCCTCTTCACGCTTGCCTTTCCTTCTCTCTTATTGCCTCCAAATATGTCTTCACCCTCTCCTACTGTCTTCAGTCAACAGTAGCATAGTTTCCAAAACATAATCAAATCAAATCAGATTGAAAAAATAAATATTGGGAGATCTAAACCTGATCTGAAAATATCTCAGTCGGATCCAGATATCCTTCTGCATCCAGGGACTCAGTAAATGCTTTGCATGGAGAAACTTTTCAGCCCTGGGGAAAATAATCGCAGACTGCTCTTTTTATATGTTATTTATTATAATTATTTTGACATATGAAGGCCACAAGAATGTTTTAAATGAGTTTTCAGATCCAAGAAAATATACATATCAGAATCAGAATCAGAATACTTTATTGATCCCTGGGGGAAATTATTTTTTGTTACAGTGCTCCATTTTAAACCAACATTAAGACAAGACAGACAATACGCTAACTAAGAATAGTACAATATATACATACATACATACATAAGTCACTTATAAATAAATAGTTGGAAAAGAAACATGTGTAGTTGTAGCAGCAAACAGTGTGTTAAGTGGATGCGTTGTACAGGGAGATGGCCACAGGCAGGAATGATTTCCTGTGTCGTTCAGTGGTGCTTTTCGGTAATCTCAGTCTCTCACTGAACGAGCTCCTGTGACTGACCAGCATGTCATGGAGTGGGTGGGAGGTGTTATCCAATATTGTCTTTATCTTGGACAGCATCCGCCTCTCCGACACCACCTTGAGGGAGTCCAGCTCCATCCTCACAACATTGCTGGCCTTACGGATCAGTTTATTAAGTCTGTTGGCATCTGCGACCCTCAGCCTGCTCCCCCAGCATGCAACAGCATAGAGGATCGCACTGGCCACAACAGACTCATAGAAAATCCTCAGCATTTTCTGGCAGATGTTGAAGGACCTCAGTCGCCTCAAAAAATAGAGACGACTCTGGCCCTTCCTGTAAAGTGCTGTGGTGTTTTTAGCCCAGTCCAGTTTATTGTCAATGTGTACTCCAAGGTATTTATAGTCCTCCACAATGTCAACACTGACCCCCTGGATTGAAACAGGGGTCAAGTGTTTCCTGGTCTTCCTGAAGTCCACGATCAGTTCCTTGGTCTTTGCCACGTTGAGCTGCAGATGATTCTGCTCACACCACGTGACAAAGGAGTCGACCACAGCCCGGTACTCTGTCTCATCATCCCTGCTGATGCATCCAACCACCGCAGAGTCATCAGAAAACTTCTGAAGATGGCATGTCTCTGTGCAGTGGCTGAAGTCTGTGGTGTAGAGGGTGAAGAGGAAGGGGGAGAGGACAGTCCCCTGTGGTGCCCCTGTGTTGCTAATCACCTTGTCAGACACACACTGTGGGAGACGTACATATTGTGGTCTTCCTGTCAGGTAATCAACAATCCAGGACACCAGAGAAGCATCCACCTGCATCGCTGCTAACTTATCACCCAGGAGGGTCGGCCTGATGGTGTTGAAAGCACTGGAAAAGTCAAAAAACATGACCCTCACAGTGCTCGCCGGCTGGTCCAGATGGGTGTAGACACGATTGAGCAGGTAGATGATGGCGTCCTCTGTTCCGAGACGAGGCTGATAAGCGAACTGAAGGGGATCCAGATGTGGTCTTACTATGGGTCGCAGCTGGTCCAGGATGAGCCTTTCCAGGGTCTTCATGATGTGGGAGGTCAGTGCCACGGGCCTGTAATCCTGGGGGCCACTGGGACGAGGCGTCTTTGGTACAGGGACGAGGCATGATGTCTTCCACATCACCGGGACCCTCTGCAGACTCAGACTCAGCATAAACAGTTTATGAAAGACTCCACACAGCTGGGGGGCACAGGTCTTACATATATGCTATGTACAAAGTAGCTTTCCTTTAAAACTGTGGTTAGTTGCACCTAAATTTACATGTGCATTTTGAAAAGTGCAAAAGTGATCAAGAAATACATTTTTGGGATTATTTTAGGTGGCAGATCATTGATAAAATCACAATATTATTGTTTACATCAGTGCAGGTGCTCAACGAAGGTCTGAAAGTCATTTTTATAAGTGTGTCAGTGAAAGTGTAGGTCTCACTTTCACATAAAGGAGACCTACGTGACTCCGGAGGGATGTGAAAATTCAGTGATTTATAAAGATTTTGAAGGCACATTATCAACTACAAATGAGAGTCATTCTTCAATATGACAAGACAAGAAAGTACTCGTTCTACCTTTCGCCCTATTCCAAAGGAACGTTGACAAAAAAGTGCAATGCCCGTGTCTCATAAAAGACAGCACATTCCCGAGCTGTCATCACACCACAAGCACAGACAAACATAAACAAATCATTATGCTGCGGGGACGGATGCATGAGCGCACACAATCGAGAGCAAAATCGAATATATTATCCCTACAAAACTTCCATTGTCTGCATGCATATTTTCAAACAAGTCCGTCATGGAAAGCAGTTTTCTTCTCTCATCCCGAGAAGATTAAATCACAGATAAAATTAAAATGTAAACACATTTAATTAAGCTACAGCTATAATAAATAATCTTTGAGTAAGGGAGGGGATGGCAATCAGGCAACAGTGACTCGCCCAAATGGGTGACATGACTCATCGCACAATAATTTAATTTTGAACGGGCATTTATGAGGACAAAAACAATCGAAGACTGAAAGACTTCCCAGAAGCTGGAGCTGGCCTCCATTAGCAGATTCTGCTCTTTGATAGTGGCATTGCCCTGAGACAGAGAGGGAAGCAGTGAGCCTCGTGACTAATATCTGACAACGATCTGTTCTCTATAAAGACTACACAATGTGCCGTCATTAGTCATGTTGCATGAGCCATATGTTTAGCTCGCTGACAATAATGGCAACAATCAGAATGAACTGGAGAAGCTGTGGAGGGTATCACTCTGACTAGAACAGATGTTGCAGTGCATCTGCAGTTTGTATCTTTTCCTCCTTTAAAAATGATCAAACCTTTAGTTTTTGACTTGAAACTTGAATTCCATGCTCATTCAGGATATTTGACATTAATCTAAAAATACTCACATGTAGAGTATAAGAAATGCAACATTGAAGGCTTTGCAAAAGATTCAGAAATTTCCCTTACATACGAGGAGCTGATCACAAAGCCTTGTGACTCCACCTATAAAAAGCAAAAGGCGGTTTTGGCCGCTGTCCCCGTAAAAATCATCTTTCTTATGAAAGCGTTCCAGTCTGCTGCTACATTTGGATCACTCCCTGGAGAAAACATCAACATCAGTGTCAAACTGACCTGACTTTATGACAAGGATCACTAGTGATGAGAGCAGGGTCTCTGGCTTTTATCCTGAGAGCCAATAGTAGACTAGAGGAGTCCACAGTGTCTAAGCCTGATGGCGGTGGATCGGGTCAGGGCCATGGCCACGAGGATACTCAGTGAGCTTTTTTAAACACTGCCATGGCTGTGATTTTATCCCCCAGGGTCAGACTGTCAATGCCAAGCTCTACTGTAGCGTCCTAAGAGAAAGCGTTGTGGCCGCAAACGACTTGAACTGTGCCCCTCACAACACTTTGAAAAGACACAAACACGACTTTCGCTCACAACCAACCCTACATGCCACATTTGTCTGCAACTTTGTCTGCTTCAAGTTCAGCGATCTCCATTTTCTGATCTAATTCAAACAGATGTGAGTGCAAGCGTTCAGAGCGGGACTTTCACAGAGTAGCAGTGCTGGAAGTGTTGCAGCGGTGCCCCAAGAGACAAACTTGAGGAGTGATTTGCCAATTTTTAATCAGACACAGTGTTTGCTTTTTTATAGGGTGTTGAACTTTTTGATTCCACTGCTCGTTTGTCTCACATAAAAGTGCAAATCTGGAGGGCAAGCTGGAGCCGGAAATATTTCAACTAGTCTCTATTTGTTCTTTAGAGTGGACATATTCTACTTTTCCTCATTTTCAGTCGAAAAATAAAAAATGCAGCATTGACAATGAGCATAAAAGCCACCCTTTAAACATCATCTTCAATGTTTATTAACATAGAACCACCAGAATTTCCCATAATCATTATTTCATAAAACTGTGTTTTTGGTTACTGTGGGGAAAAACGAGCCTGGGGCATTAATCAAAGACAGCAGATTAAATAGCTTAGAATTTTCAAAACAAAACACAGCACTGTAGCCACAGCATTTATCCTGAAATTAAACTGAATCCATCCATCTTTTCCTACTCTGGAGTTCAGGGGCACCAGGGATCACTCATACCAGCTAACTCCTGTAGGTCTTCACAGGAATGCCAGGCCAAGAGATGTAATATATGTCCAGTGTGTCCTGGGTTTACTCCAAGGCTTCCTCCGAGTTGGACACGCACAAAAGGCCTCATACGCCAGAATCACCCCCAAGCCGAGCCAGTTCAACTTAGGTTAAGTGCTAGCTTTCTAGGTAACTTATAGATCCAACCTACATTTTTCCTGTTTATTTTAGGAAATCTTTGACTTTTTCGAAGACTTCTTTCAAGTTTCTTTCTTTCAAGTTAACTATGGGAAACTACTTTCCTACAAATAAGCAGGTGTGTGACTTTCTTTCCTACTAAATCCGTAGTGGTTAATGTCCATGTGGTTCTGACATAGTAAGACATAGTAAATGTTTAATTTTTGTATCATCAAAAAGAAAATGCCTAATGAGGAGGTTTTAATGCAAGACTGTTTTTGAATGTGTTTGGGAGGTACCTCATATCAGAGCCAGTGATTTCCTGTTTGCTTTCTGTGCTCTTCCTGTTTTCTGTCTTCTGTCCAAAACCAGCTGATGGAGATTGCTGCCCTTGCCTGAGGATGGTTCTGCTGGAGGTTTCTAATATTGCAGGGTCTTTATATTAAATCATGAAACTCCTTGACAACAACAACTATTGCAAGCTGGTGCTGTTTTTCTATGTGATTAAACACAACACAACTTTTAGTTTATTTATAATCTGTTTAATGTCAACAGTTTCAACCTCACAAGGATTTTATTTACAGAAAAAAAGAGACAGAACACTGAACTTTTCCTGTGAAAGTCTACCAGAGGGGCTTTGTGATTAGCACTAAACATCAAAACAGCGTGTTTTTACCCGTGTAGGAAAATAAACATCAACATTGTCTCGGAGCATATCTCAGAACCAAGATCTGAGGATGCAGCATTAAAAAGTGAAGGGGAAATTTGAATGATGGAGGTAAAAACTAATCGGGGCAGATGTAACTTTCCCTGAGGAAAATGCCTCCCGTCTTCCCATCATCCCTCACCATGCACAGATGAATGTTTCCAAGGCTGCTGGTTGGAACACACCATGCTATCTGTTTTGATCATCAGATTTCTGACAGCACTACTGATTGTAGATCACATACCATGTTTGCAGCCTCACTACCTCCTCCGCTGCCTCGACTCTTGATTTGCCTCGCTTGCAGATTTTTCCTCCATATGCAGCACTTTGTTGGATGGCATGCATCGCCTGATGAATGGGGGGGAAGACCTTTGGCCCCTGCAGCAGTGTTTGAATACGAGTGGAAGCAATGAAAGTCGAGTGAAGCTGCAGGCTATAACTGGTATGCAATCATTCACCGCTGACATCAAATACACCCCCCTGGAACAAAAGAGGGTAAAAAATTGTTGCCTTACAAAAAAATAATAAATGTGTTAATTATCAAAATTCAAACAAAATTATCTGCATTGTCAGTGTTCACCACTTGATAATTAAAAAAAACACAAACATGACAAAATAAAAATAAATACAGTTGCTCGCCTCATGTTGCCAGTTTTTGCACCGAGGCTATAAAAATCAATCTGGGCCTGTTTTCTCTTTGCATTGTTCCAAGCTAGGAACACTTTGCCAGATTCACTCAACCTGAACAATTAGAGCTGACCCGTAGTCAGTCGTAGCAGAGCATTATACTGGTGGTTTGGCCCCGTGCTTCAGCCTGGCTTTGGCACAGCGGGTAAAAACGAGAAAGTGCTGGTACTGCCCGGCTTTCCATCACCTCAGCTTGTTACAGCACACAGAATCACCCATATGGAATCCATATGCATGGCCGGCATTACTCTCAATGGGTTTATGCTGGTCATGGCCAGGTTGTCATACTTCAGAGGCAAAGAGGCTTTGATGGAGCAGCTTTTGGCTTAACAGCACAGCCGCCGGGAATCCGTCAGACAAACCCTTTCCTGGAACATCTGAGGTATG